>NW_011494677.1:2878454-2900797 GCF_000754665.1 Bison bison bison | reverse complement strand
TCTGATGCTGGGAAATATTGAGAGCAGGAGGAGAAGGGGATGACAGAGGATGAGATGGTTGGATGGCATCACCGACTCAATGGACACGGGTTTGGGTGGACTCCAGGAGTTGGTGATGGACAGGGAGGCTTGGCGTGCTGCGGTTTATGGGGTCGCAAAGAGTGGAACATGACTGAGCGACTGAACTGAACTGTCAAAATATACTAAAGCCCCATCTTGTTGAGCAAACCCACATTGGTTACATTAATTCATCTGGTTAGTTCCTCAAATACGCTTCTAAATTTCCTAGAAATAAACATGTGCTGTGTGTTCTCCTTAGTCGCTCAGTCACAGCTGACACATCTGATACATCTACAAAGATGCTAGAGACTTAGAGCTAAATAAGTCAGGACCCCTTTAGACATGTGGAATCTTAAATCTAGAGAAAATGCTCAGAACTGGTTTTTCTTATGCTGCCACTTAATGAGCTTTCTGATTTTCTCTAAAGAGATCTGGAAGTACAGAGTCGATGTCACAGGCTCTCGAGGCAATTTTATTAAATTCCTCATCTCTAGCTCCTAGTCTTCACTTCATGAAATGCATGTACCACCACCTTAGGAATTCTTTCCAGTAAAAAGACCTGAGTTGCCATAGTTGCTGTTAAAAGCATGTTGGTTGAACTGCATTCTTGTCTGGAGTTAGGTGGGTAGGAGGGTTTGGGATTCAGGAAGCAGACAGGATAAGAACAGTTCTCTGCAAGGGAAGGAAGGAAGGAAGGCAGGAAGGGAGGGAGCAAGGAGGAGGCAGATAAGCTAGATATTCTGTACACTGCACAGATTTTGGGTGCTGGCAATGTTTAATAAGAACAACCTTCAGAACTTTTTGGCAAAAGTCACTGTAGATGATAATCGTAAAATTGAATATCTGTCTAAATTATAAAAGTAATCTAACGTCAAGAACAAGATATACTAAAAATATTGGAACAGTTAAATTAGCATCTAAAATGTTGTGACAAACAGTGTAAGGTCTTAGTAACACATGGAATCTTTGAAAACGAAAAATCCCAAACCAAGCTCATAGATAGAGACAATATATGGAATCTTTGAAAATGAAAAATCCCAAACCAAGCTCATAGACAGAGACAACAGATTGGTGATCGCCAGGGGCAGGGGGCTTCAGGCGGGCAAATGGGTGAAGGGGGAGAAGAGGCACAAATTTCCAGTTATAAAATTAATAAGGGGACAATGTAAGTACAGCACAGTTGCTGTTCGGTCACTAAGTTGTATCCAGCTCTTTGAGGCCCCATTAACTGCAACATGGCAGCATGGTGGCTGCATTATTGAATATTTAAAAGTTACTGAGAGTAGATTTTAATATCTCATCATAAGAAAAAAAATATTTTGTAACTATGTTTGGTGACAACCATTAACTAGACTTACTGTGGTGATCATGTCACAAGGCATGCAAATATCAGATTATTATGTTGGACACCTGAAACCAATGTAATTCAATTATGCTTTCATTGAAAAAATAAATGACTAGTGTCGATACAATAAAATAAAAAGTTATGAATGCATTTCCTTGTTTAAAATACGGGAGCAGGAAATGTATATTTACAATTGAGACTAACTTGCATAAAAGGGAGTTCTGCGAAGTATTTGGTAAAAACTAGCTATCCTGAATTTCATCTAAGATTCGGGTGGTCTCAGAATAATATATGTTGGAATTCAGTAAAATGAACTAGACCTTTAAAATTAGGTATGATCTGATAAATAGTAAAATTATCATTAACACAAGAGAAAATGGTGAATGGGGAAATGATCAGAGATAGGACTGTTGATTAACCATTCCGAGGATCTCTGTGCTAGTTCCGGTACATAAATTATTGAAACAATAGCTCAGAATTCTCTTTGTTTCCTAGGGCTGTACTAAACTTAGACAGGAGAGGAAAAAGGAGAATTTCGGCAGGTAGCACTCTACCTATAGCTTGGAAGGAGATTGGAGAGACCTAGAGTCTATTTTCTCAGAGAAGGCTATGGCACCCCACTCCAGTACTCTTGCCTGGAAAATCCCACGGACAGAGGAGCCTGGAAGGCTGCAGTCCACGGGGTCGCTAAGAGTTGGACACGACTGAGCGACTTCACTTTTCACTTTCATTCATTGGAGAAGGAAATGGCAACCCACTCCAGTGTTCTTGCCTGGAGAACCCCAGGGACAGGGAGCCTGGTGGGCTGCTGTCTATGGGGTCGCACAGAGTCGGACACAACTGAAGCGACTTAGCAGCAGCAGCAGAGTCTATTTTCTAGATAGACTGAATGAAAGGGCGTTCATACTGTTACCTCTAAGAGTAATTCCTAGAACCACTACCTGCTCTAAAATTCTGAGTGGAAATAGCTGATGTTATCTTTTTTTTTTTTGTTTTTTTTAACACTGAGGAAGTGCACTTTCCTAAAATAAATAGCTGGTTGGGGAAAGAACTACTTACTGCCAGTCAGGTGCCTTTTGCATTCCACCTGCTGCCATGTGGACATGCAAGATTTACTCACAGATGCTGAAAATTATTTCTTGAGAACCAGTTTAAAGTTCGGGTATAGCTGGTTTGGAAAAGTCAGTTTGTGGTCAGGTATGTCTCAGGAGGAGGAAATGTTGACCTATTTTACATGTACTCTATTTTGTTTCAGAAGAAGGGTGGAGATGAATTCTACACAACCTGAGAATCGGAGGGGGGGTGGGGTCCTATTTTGATGTAAAGTCAGACTCTCTCTTATTCCTTCCACCCCTCCTGGCCACACCAGAAGTAAAGTGCTGACAGCCAGCACTGGGATATGGACGCCTAGGCTTTTGATTTAGAGGGACCTCCACAGGTTCACAACTGAGCGACTTAACTTTCATTTTTCACTTTGATGCATTGGAGAAGGAAATGGCAACCCACTCCAGTGTTCTTGCCTGGAGAATCCCAGGGATGGGGGAGCCTGGTGGGCTGCCGTCTATGGGGTCGCACAGAGTCGGACACGACTGAAGCAACTTAGCAGCAGCAGCAGCAGCCACAGGTTCACAACTCCAAACTAAGTGCTAATGCGGGAATGACCTGGAGTGATTTGCTTAACTGACTAGGGTCTCTGCTTGCATGTCTCTGAATGAAGTTCATAGTCTCAGTCTCTTAGGAATATTGCAAAGATGAAATGAAATAGTGTATGTGAAGGAAAGCTAATGACAAACCTACTTAGTGCATTAAAATGCAGAGACACTACTTTGTCAACTAAGGTCCATACAGTCAAAGCTGTGATTTTTCCAGTAGTCATGTATGGATGAGAGTTGGACCATAAAGAAGGCTGAGCACTGAAGAATTGATGCTTTTGAACTGTGGTGTTGGAGAAGACTCTTAAGAGTCCCTTGGACTTCAAAGAGATCCAACCAGTCAATCCTAAATGAAATCAGTCCTGAATATTCATTGAAAGGACTAGTGAGCTGAAGCTGAAGCTCCAATATTTTGACCATCTGATGCAAAGAACCAACTCATTGGAAAAGACCTTGATGCTGGGAAAGACGGAAGGCAGGAGGAAAAGGGGGAGGCAGAGGATGAGATGGTTTAATAGCATCACCAACTCAATGGGCATGAGTTTGAACAAACTCTGGGAGATAGTGAAGGACAGGGAAGCTCTGAAGGACAGGCGTGCTGCAGTCCATGGGGTCTCAAAGAGTCGAATACAATTTAGCAACTGAACAAATGTGGCACCCTGGGATAAATGACTGACTCAACTGAGGAAATATTTAATAAATGATATCTTCCATATCTTATTTTCTAACGTGAAAAATATTAATTGCCTGGAGGATTTTTTTTTAACAGATTGATGAGTTGCTTTTGGTTTTGTGTGAGGTTTATCATAAGGAGAAACCAATTTTAACACATAGTTTCTTACATACAACTGTTTGTACCACAAACTAATTTATGAAAAGAACAGGGATGTCAACGGGACCTAGAGGACATTTTCATCAGCTTTGTCACTGAAAGTACCAGGGACACCGTCTGTCTCACTCTGCAGGGGCCCAGAGTCAGGCCCCAAAACACCCAGCAAGTGCCAGGGCTGGCTGAAGGGGTTCCGTCAACATTAATCTTTGAATATTACTTACAGAGTTTATGAGGAAGAAAATGTGATTAACCACACAAAAAAGAAAAAAAAAAATAACCCCATTTCTCAACTGAAGGGGAAAATTCCTTTGAGCATAAACAGATTGCACTATTTATACATGAAATATTTTCTGCATCTATAAAGTTACCATGCTCAAGGATTCTAATTAATCGTGGTAGTTGCCAGGGAAACCAAACTAACTCAATGATAGGTCTGCAGGAAGGTGCTGTGCATTTGTGACTAAGAGGCAGGTACTTCCTCTGCTAAAACTGAGCAGATGCTTAAGGATTTTAAATGTTCTAGAGAACACAGTGTTATCTGGATGGATTTCCTTAAACAACATCTTGATTTCCTTTCTTTATAACAACTTGGTTTGATACATGGACTAACTATAAGTGTGATAGATTAAGAAGCAGTATTTAGGAACACGGTCCTTTGAAAAATCCCATGAACAGAGGAGGCTGGCGGACTCCATGTCTGTGGGATTGCAAAAGAGTCAGCCATGACTTAGTGACTAAAAAAAACAAATGATTGAGTTAGGAGGCTGTGGTTCCCACTGAAAGAGAGTCTTAATTCTATATATGGTTTGTGTTTGGCTACCTTGTTATGAGAACTGAGAGGGAAGCAGCTGGCAGTGAGAACATAATTTTAAAAATCCCATAAAATCAATAAATTTAGCTAAGTGACTGTTAGAGGAAATTGTGGGAAATTGATGGCATTTGGCTAGAGGACAAAGGATTGCCCACATTTTTCCTATTAACAACCTGTTTTCCTATGAAGATACCAAAAAGATGTATATACAAAGAGTTAAAGGCAAATGAAATAAATAGAAGGTGAGGAGGCAAGTTTAACCAGGTTTGAGGAAGTCTCTAACATGCTGTACTCATTAAGTCAAGTTTCTACAATTACTTAAACCTATTGTTTTATTTTTATAACTCAGATGCCTCTTGTATTTTTTCACTGAAGTGGTGCATTATTGAATCTATAGAGTTTAAAAGTCTACAATTATGTAATTATTGTCCAAAAACAGTATAATCTTATTTACCATGTAGACAATAGGTAATGCTTTCCTGATACCCAGCCTGACCGTCCACCCATCCATCCCGTCTATATACTTATTCAGTTAAAAATTACTTATTGAGTTCCTACTCTGTGCTCAGATCTATCAGTATATAATAATGAATAGAATTTCTACCCTTAGTAAGACAAATCATGAGCTGATAATGATAGAATCAAATGTTTAATAAATTACAACTTTGTGAACTCTTTAAAAGGCTTGCCAGGAGCTCCAAGTTCAATCTATTTTCTATCTTCTTAAAAAAATCCAGCCTTTGGGTAAATTTCCACTTTTATCATTAGTTTCATGATCTATAGTAACAGCCCTTGCTTTAAAGTCTACTTTCTTATACTATTGATCTGCTCTAGTTATTTTTTAGTTACTGTTATAATATCTCTCTCTGTGTGTATATATATATTAAATTTAAGGTATATCCCTGATCAGTAGCATGTGATTAAATGTATTTAAAAAATCTAGCCTGCTAATAGTAGGCTTTAAATTGGAAAGTTTGTTCTATTTAAATTTATTGTAATTACTCATGTATTTGGCTTTAAACCTACTATTTTATGTTTTCTTTTATCTCACCCATTCCTTTCTTCTCTCTCTCCCATCTTTCTTGGATCAATTATTATTCTTATTATTATTTAATTTTTTATTGGGGGATAGTTATTGTTTAATTTTTCTACTTTATTAGTTTACAAGTTATATATTTTAAAATTTTTCATCTTCTGTTGTTTTAGAGATGACAAAACAAATTCATGGTTTATTAAATCTGGTATAAACTGGAATATTTAGCAATTCTTGGATGAAGCAGGGACCTAAGAATCCTTACTTCTCTTTGCTCTTCTTGCCTTTTGTGCCATTACGTCATATTTATATTTCACTTACATTCCACCCCAGAAGACTCACTTCAGATAATTAGTATTTATGCATATTTATTCACATATCTATTAACAGTCTTCCAGTCGCTCTTCATGTTTCCAGCAATTTTTCTGTTTTCATCTAGGACTGTTTTCCTCTGACCTGAAGTATTCAATTTAATAGTTACCAGTAAAAAACAGTTGGTTCTCGTTTTTCAAAAACATTTTTTTTTTTTTTGGTATTCATTCTTGAAGTATACTTTTCCTGGATATAGGCTTCTATATTGATAGTTGTAATTTCCTCCATCATTTTAAAAATACTCCTTTCCATTGCCTTACTTCTTTAAAGGCTATATCTTTTTTACTTTGCTGCTTAGAAAAATTTCCCTTGTTTTCTTTTGTCCTCAGGAGGAGTTTAATTATACTGTGGTTGGGTATGGCTTTTTAAAACTAACACACTTGGGGAGAGTAAAGCACTTTTTGCTTCAGTGGTCTGATTTTTTTAAATCAGTTTTGAAAAACTTTTGGTTGATAAATTGCTTTCTCCCTGCTTTCCTCCATGACTACACATATATCATAATTTTTCATTTTGTCCAAAGTGTCTTACTTTCTTTTCTTCTTTTTCCTAGGCGATGTGTTCTCTTCTCTCAAGTTCACTCTTCTGCTGTGTTTAATCTATTTTAAACACATAAGTTCTACATTTTAATTTTTTTCAGATCTAGAATTTCTATGACTCCTTTTATAGATTCCAGTTTTCTGGTGAAATTCTTCTATTATCCTGAAACTATTAATAACAACTACTTTCTATCTCATATGTGATAACTATAATTCCTGGATCACTTAGGAATCTGCTTGTATTGAATATTTTTCGACCTTGTTTTCAGTCATTTGGCATTTACTTTGGGCATATCTAATAATTTTTGACTGAATGCCAGACATCATTATGAAAAACTGTGTAGATGTCTTGAGACTCTGGCTTTGGCTGTCCTTCTCCTGAGAAGAGTTACTTTTGTTTTGGGACAGGTAGTTTGAATTTGGGACTGTGCTTTTTTTGAGTTAAGGTTTTAGAATCCGTGACATTGGGTCTGTTTGGTTGCTCTTGCTCCTAGGATGTAGACTTTCTGGGTCTTAACTAGCAGTCTGTGAGGTTTACCAGGACTCATACAACTGACGTGAAGAGCTGACTCATTGGAAAAGATCCCTGATGCTGGGAAAGATTGAAGGCTGGAGGAGAAGGGGATGACAGAGGGTGAAACGGTTGGATGGCATCACCGACTCAATGGACATGAGTTTGAGCAAGCTCTGGGAGATGGTGAAGGACAGGGAAACCTGGCGTGCTGCAGTTCATGGGGTTGCAAAGAGTTGAATGCAACTGGACAACATACAACTTGGTATACAACCTGTGATGTTTACCAAGACTCATACAACTTGGGCTTCCCAGGTGGCTCAGTGATAAAGAATCCGCCTGCCAGTGCAGGAGCTGCAAGAGACCTGGGTTCAATCCCTGGGTCAAGAAGATCCTCTGGAGTAGGAAATGGCAACCCACTCCTGTATTCTTGCCTGGAAAATTCCCTGGATGGAGGGACCTGGCAGGCTACAAGCCCGTGGGGTCACAAAGAGTCAGATATGACTGAGCACACATGTGCTCATACAACTTGGTGGGCTCTGAAGTATGTTTTTGTTATTCTATTTCCATGAGATTGCCAAAAGTTCTTTTAAGTTTCCTAACATCATAACTGTTGCTATTTGTTGGTATTTCCTTAGCTTCTTTGTCTTTTTGTCCCAGATCCTTAATAAATGCCTGAAGGAAAAATACTTTTCCTAGGAAACCCATGCCTTCAGGTCCTGGCTGCCATGGTAATGCCATAATACCTTCAAACACAACTTTAAAATTTTTTCCTAGCTTTTCTAGTTTTTATTAGACATGTAGTTGGTTTGCAACAAATGCCTCCACCACCAGAAGGGAGAATGTTTTATCATATTATTTTCCTAACTTGCCACATTTATTTAAGCTTCACTGACAGGTCAGGATCATATGCATCTTTTTTTTTTCCTAATGTTTTCACTTTCAAGAGAAGCCACAGCCTAGTATGTTTTTTGGTTTCATCAAGATTCATTATTCATTAATCTATTGGCAAAAACATTTTTGTCTTTATTCAGCATCTACAAAGGTAACATTTTGATCATCTCCATTGTGAGCTAGGTCCCTGAACTGAAAAATAATTTTGGTTCTAGCTTTTACATGAACATCTCAAGTGATTTAATGATTATTTTTCTCTTGACGGTTTAAGCTACCTTTGTGCTGGAGCATGTCAATTATATTTCTGCTCTCATATAAGTAAATCATTGAAGACTTACTTCTTGACAAACACTTGAATCTACCTACTTGCAGGACAGTTTTCTGGTACAGCTGCTTCACCTGAAAAATAAATTATTTGCTCACTAGGGAAAATTTTTTAAAAATGAGTTTTAGCTACTTCTGCAGAGCTTGACTCTCTGGATCTTCCAGAAGAGTTTCTCTGGTGAATTATTTTAAAGGAAGAGAGATAAAAATGAATCCTAGACACTGCTGGTATGCTGGGAGACAGTGGAGTCCCTACGAGATGCTCCTTATTTCAGGAGCAGTGTCCAGAGAGGAGGCTGTTCTGTGCCGTTTGAACAGGCTGGCTTGTCAGCATATCACACAGTGCCACCGATGGCACCAAGGACTGGAAAATGGAACTGCGACTATCAGGCATCGAGCTACGTTTTAACATTTAGTTATAAAGGCCATGTCATGCCCTCAGAGATGAAGCAGGGATATTAGGCCTGACATTTTGAATTTCACATGCAAATTGGAAAATCCAACCTAAACTAAGAAAGGACAATGCGAGTAAATGGACTAAGTTCAGGATTCTGAAATAGCTCCTGGGGTAGGCAAATCAAGTTTCCCAAAGGCTCCTGTTTAACTCTATCGCTAGTGTAATCAAAGAAAAATTTCAAATAATACATCTGAGTAATACCCGAAGAGTACTACCTGAGTATCTTATTTCATGGGGATTAGTAATAACATGTATCCAGGTGATACAAGTCAATATTATGCCACAGTAATGCAGTTTGTTTCACAACTAGATTATTACACAGATTTTTAAAAAAACTTAATGGTGTTCAAAACCTCCCAATTATGGTACCCATATTGAATAGATTTATATTTTCCAAAGCTCTTAAGTTAGCCTTTCTTCACCATTTTCCAAAGTAGTTAACTGGCTTGCCCCAAAGCAAATTTTGAGGAAGTAATTGGGGCTGGAACCTGTCTGATTTTCGTTTCACTGATTTTGCTCCCACTTCCACACATTGTGTGCCACTGACAAAACAGTTATGATGAGAAACAGAGAAAACATATAGTTCTGTTGAAATAGGAACCTATTCTTTTTTTCTAAATATTTTAAAAATCTAGTTAATACAAGTCCATCAATGATCTTTTTTTTGTACCAAATTTGAATCAACTAGTATGTATAAAATTAAGGGATATATAATCAAAAACAGTTTATACTGCTGTAGTCAAGAACACAGCTACCCATGTGTGCCCTGGAAAAAATAGGTGTCCTAATGAAACACATCAGGACCCTTAGTCCTTCCCTGCTGTGTCCTCCACCCTCCTTTTGTCTGTGGAAAAGCTTTAGCCAAAGAATACATTTCATCAGAGAAGTGAAACAAATACGAAAGCAAAGGAAAACTGTCAAACAGGACAAAACAGTACCAGTTTAGTCAGTGAGCAAAGTCAAGGGCCTTGAGCCCTTTCTCAAGGGCTATAGAACATATTCTGAGCCATGTCCTGTGAGCTGTCTTGTAGATACTGAAACCCCTCACCAGGTGGAAGAAGTTAACTATATGATGGCCAGATTGTAACCATGCATGAGTCCATTTTTTTTTCCTTTAATAAGCACAGGTGTGTGTACAGGAGGTAAGAACTGGCTAAGAATGTATAGCTTTCACAGTGGGCCTTAGGCCCTAGGAATGTACTATATTCACAGTATTCAAAAACACACATTTGAAGTTCCATTCCTTAAATGCCTTTTAGCCATTAAAGCCCTTGAATGGATCCTCTGTGCCTCGAATAGAGTCTAACTTCCGCAGCATGGTCTACATCTGCCTGAGCCCATCTTCTCCCTTCTTGCAGTTCCTAGATTCTTCATGCCCTCTTCACATCTGGCCCTAAATCTTGAGAACTCTCCTCCTCTTCTGACCTTTGCCTGCCTAATCCCTTTCATTCTTCTGGCTTGTTGTGGTTGCCACTTCCTCTAAGAAACATTTTCTATGTCCCAGATATCAGTGAGATTCACCTCCTAGGTTTTCAAGCACCCAACATTTACTTTATCAAAGGCATCATGATGGGCATTGGAATTGACTATTTGTGGGTCTTTTTTACCCGCTATTCTCTGTGTATGCTGTGTGTAGGATCTGTGTCTGTCTTGCTCCTCGTTTTATTTCAGGCATTTAGCACCCTGCCTGGCATATAGCAGACACTCCACATATCTGAAGAATGAATGAATAAAAAATCATTCTGACTCTCTGAGAAAGGCCTTCAATGGGCGAAGACCTTCATAAGGACAAATATCACTCTGATTTAGTGTCTAATACATACCACCATTTTCTGTACATAATCTCTCAGTTAATCTCTTTTTATGGAGAAAAAGTAAGAAAACAGCTAATATCTTGTGATAGATTGTTTTCTTGGCCAAGATTTCCATGGTCCCTTTTGAGAATATTGCCCTAGTGAACTCACTCAGGGTCATGCAACATGGGAACAGAAATGGCCAGTATGACCTTGGTGCAGTAGCTTCAAAGCAATGCACGGTGGCTTGCCATGTCATTCATCACTGATACCTTTCAAAAAGAAGTTTCTTTTAACTGAAACCTCAGATACTGTGGAACAAACCCCAGCTAACTTGAACAGGGTGAGAAATATAAATGTTTGTTATTTTAAACCACTGACAATAACACACTAAATAGCGTACTGTAGTCTACCCTGACTGCTGGAGATCCATTCAGCTGACTTCCAATGAAGGGGGGTTTAGTGAAAAGAGTCAACAGGGAATTTCAGGCACATCGTAGATTAGAACCAAGAACACTTAGGTTTCATTGGAACAAGACACTAAAATGCCAGAAACTGGAGCTAATTGGTTCGTATCTTAGAAGCAGCCTCATATTTCTACTTCCCAAAGCTTACCTACTATTTTTTCTTCCTCCCCCCATAAATTTTATATATGTAGCAGTTATAAATTTGACCCAAATGAAGATGATCCCAGGCCTTTGTTTCTATATGATCTTCCAGCTTGGGACCCACTACCAACTGCCACCTCTCTCTGAGTCTCTTGATCTATGTTATTGAGAGAGAGATTTATGATTTTAGTGAATCTTTTTGAACCAGGTTAAAAGTCAGAAGTTGCTGGCTGGTCAGTATTATTGCTCACCAGTCTAAAGTTTGTCCATCAGTTGTGTGTCTGTGTGAGTGTGCTGGGGAGGGTGGTTGTAGTTCAGTAAGAAGCCATGTGCTACAGAACATAGCTATTTGGATCAGCAAAGACTGTGATTGGGTTCTGTGTCTTAAAAAGTATATAGGAAGAAGAGATATCTTAAAATATGTCAATTTGCCATGTTGTTTTTCTGAGGAAAATAGTATTATTTTTATTATTAGTATTATAACATTTCAGATTATAAAACTAAGATCAGGTAGGTAATTTGGCTAAAATTGTACACTAATAAGTAAAGGGCAGAGTAGATTTAAATTTTAAATTTTGCTATGTTTAGCTGACCCCAAGTTTCATACTTTGCAATATAGTAAATCACCTCAATGATTGGAACTGTCTGCATCAGTGAAACAAGAATGAATAACTTTATTGCAAAAATGAAATAAAAATTTAAAGTATAACAAATGGGGTTACTTTTGAAGGGAAGAATGAATAATTGGTATACACCATGGGGGAGAAAATGTTTCACAGTCCCCAAAATGTTTTATTCCCAACCTATTTTCCCAATATTTCATTGTAAAAAGTTTAAATATGCAGAACTTGGAGTAAATAGCCACATATCCACCTAGCTCTTAAAACTGAAATCAACATGTACACACCGCTATATTTAAAATGGGTAACCAACAAGAATCTACTGTATAGCACAAGGAACTCTGCTCAATGTTATGTGGCAGCCTGGATGGGAGGGGAGTTTCGGGAAGAATAGATACATGTGTATGTATGGCTGAGTCCCTGTGCTGTCCACCTGAAACTACCACAATGTTCTTAATCAGTTACTCCAATATAAAATAAAAAATGAAAAGTTTTATTTTGCTATATTCTTGCCTGATCACATATTCACATATTTATGCAGCCATCCATCAAGCTATCTTATTTTTGATGCACTTCCAATTGAGTCGCTTGGCACCCTATCTTCAAAGACTTCATCAGTTTGTTGGAGTCTGGCAAAAATATTCTTAAAAGCACTCTAAGTCCTTGCTACTCAAAGTATGTCCCATGGCCACCAGTAGCACTGGCACCACCTGAGACCTTGTTAGAAATGCAGACTCTTAGGACCTTCTCTAGATCTGCTGCTGCTGCTGCTAAGTCGATTCAATTGTGTCCGACTCTGTGCGACCCCATAGACGGCAGCCCACCAGGCTCTCCCCGTCCCTGGAATTCTCCAGGCAAGAACATTGGAGTGGGTTGCCATTTCCTCATCCAATGCATGAAAGTGAAAAGCGAGAGTGAAGTCGCTCAGTCATGTCCGACTCTTAGCGACCCCATGGACTGCAGCCTACCAGGCTCCTCCGTCTATGGCAGGAGGAGCATTTTCATTTCCTCCGTCCATTTTCCAGGCAAGAGTACTGGAGTCGAATGCCATTGCCTTCTCCGTCTCTAGATCTACTGAATCATAATCTGCGTTTCACTAAGATCCAGGTGATCTGCGTGTGCAGTAAATGTTGAAAGAGACTGATACGGATGACTCCCATGAACAACAAGGGTTGAGAAGTACTAAAAAGTAGTTTCATTACGTGTTTCTTCCACTTAGCACCACGATGGTCTCAATTTGAATCTTGGGGTTTTTAAATCTCTGATGTGGGGAGAACACTTTGCTTCTAGTAGAAGGGTCAGATGTGATCATTAATGGAGCAGAGCCTAGACACAGGGTACCTGTTGTTTCCACAGGAACACACACAGCAGGGGCATCCAATTCAATACCTCCCAATGGTGTTCTATTGTTACTCAGTTTTGTAGATAACAATGGAGAAAATAATCTAGGTAAGATCCAAAGAGAGCAAACAGATAGAACAGGTTTTTGAAGTCAGTTAGATACAAACTTATGAAAGGCCTAGATGGTTTGAAGTAGGGGTCAGGGCTGCAGGGAGAAAAGCAGTTTGGAGGCTCAAAAGAAGTGAGACATGATAAAGAGAAGTGAGAAAGAACAATTTCCTAATCATTTATAGTTGAAGATTTACTGGGATGGGGAAGGACGATATGGTAGGGTCACGGATTCAGAGAGGCCAGGGATTCATTAAAAGGGTAAAAAGAGACTGAGTAGATTGGCAGTGAGTTTACTGAAAATCAGTAAACATTTATTAACGTGTGGCAGTCATGACACTGAACATAATTTCTTTGCTGATAAAAAAAACAAGCATAGAGAAAAAAAAATCATACATCCATGAAGAAGGGGCAAAAGTGGCATGCTCCAGTCATGAGGAAAAACAGAAAGAGATCACACAACCCGAGAGCTCCGGGCAGAAAGAAGAGTGAGCTGCCCTGCAGAGTAATGGAATTCAGGAGCAAAACAAAACAGCCTTCTAACTATTTCCATGGCAAACCAGGCATCTCCGGATTACCAGAGAGTACCACCATGTTCAACAGCCCCAAACAAAATCCCTAGAGATCTCTAGTCTTACTACTCAATTCTGTGTTATGCCAGCATCCTCTATGTCTAAAGAACTCCTATTTCAGCTGCCCTCCAGAAGTGAGCCCATGTCCTTCCAGTGACTATACTATTACCCAACCTCCAGGTGGAGTCACCGGTTCCCCTTTCTGTGTGAGTATGTGTCTGTATGTCTCTTTAAGTTCCCTAAAGTAAACGTGGCTTCCCAGGCAGCTCAGTGGTAAAGAATCTGCCTGCCAAGCAGGAGATGCATGTTTGATCCCTGGGTCAGGAAGATCCCCTGGAGAAGGAAATGACAAGCCACACTGGTATTCTCACCTGGAAATTTTCATGGACAGAGGAGCCTGGCATGGGGTTGCAAAGAATCGGACATGACTTCATGACTAAACAACAAAGTAAATGGACAGTGAAGAAAGGAGAAGCATTTCATAGGTTGAAAGCCCCAATACAACAGGACAAAAGGTTAAGACCATTTACAATACACCCTCAACGTCAGGAGTGATACCAAATTTTGTCTGTTTCCTGTCCATCTTCTTAGGGGTATTGTATATTGGTATGGTTATGATGTCCTAAATGAATTGAGCACTTTCTCAAAAGTGTCACCTGATAAACACATTCTCTCCACCAGATGTTTCTCTTCTCATCAGCAGTTATGGATGCTATTTTTAGCCAAGGCTGTGAGTTTTATCCTTCCAAGTAGGACTGTTGCTTCAGCTCCTTTTATTTTACTTTGCTTCCATATTTTTTTTTAAAAGGCTCATTTCAAAAAAATTTCTAAAGAAGCTTTCAGCAAATTTCAATGCTTTTTCTTCCTAGTCACCTAAATAGAGCAGGCCAAAGAATGTAGCCTTCAGACATCCTCTTAAAGGTTAGTACTTGATTTGCTGAAAATAATCTCAACTGTAGTGAATTAAAGTAAAATAATCCAAATCATCCAAGGATTGAATATTTTTATTTTAAAAGGGAACAAACAAGTGATCTACAGGCAAAAGTCTGAAATACAGTTTCTGAGGGAGATGAAATTTACCTTCCATAGCAAAGGTGTGCTAACTCCAAAGAATAGTTTTGTTGTATCCCATCCCATAAAATATCGTAAGTGACAGAGGGTGACAGCGGGCATGCGGGACATTTTCCATTTTCCTTTCCAGATTCACTTTCCAACATTTCCCACCTGCTCTGTGCTCGAGCTCTGGCTGTTCGGGGCTGTATGAAGAGCCTTCCTGGTCCATGACCTGCAGTTGGGTTTGGCCAATGAAAGGCATCAGCAGGGTACATGAGGCTATAGGAGGCAGAGTTCTGGGTATTTATCTTCCAGGCTCCTTTCCTACTGGGTCTCCTCTGATTGGCTGCATCCCAAATGAAGTCCACAACTGCTGGGCAGATTTGTCTTTTCAAAAAATGTTTGTTTATATATTTATTGACTGTGCTAGGTCTTCGTTGCTAGCACAAGGGCTTTCTCTAGTTGTGGAGAGTGGGGGCTCCTCTCTAGTTTTGGTGTGTGGGCTTCTTATTGTGGTGGCTTCTCTTATTGTGAAACATAGGCTCAAGGCCACCCAGACTTCAGTAGCTGTGCTGCATGGGCTCAGTAGTCGTGGTGCATGGGCTTAGGTGCCCCACAGCATGCAGGATCTTCCTAGGCCAAGGATTGAAAGAACCCATGTCCTGTGCATTAGCAGGTAGATTCTTAACTACCAGACCACCAGGGAAGCCCCTTCCCACCCCCAAATTTGTCTTACAAGTTCCCTCTTCTTATTCCTGCACCTGATTCCTGCCCTTGCTCTGTGAGGTGTAGAGATAACACCACCACCCACAACAACACCCCACTGTCTTTGGCTCTTGGGTATTTCACCATCCTTATTGTTCCCTTCCATTTTGTAAATACCTTCTTCTTCAAACTTCCCTAAATTTCCCCATTTGAATTCTCCACATGCTTCCTGCTGGTGCCCTGACTGATACTAACAAAGTGGACCTTAGTTATATTAATTCATTCATTCATTTACTCATTCATCTAATCCTTTATTGATTTATTTATCCACCACATATGGAGTATCTACTCTGGGCTCTGTGCATTATGCTATTCTGTGCCTTAGGGAAATAAACACTGTGCAAAAAAAAAAAAAAAACCCAGCAGGTAATCTCCACCCTTATGGAGCTTAGGTCTATTCAGGGGAGACAGACACCATCTAAAAGAAGCAACTGAATTAGAACATGTTAGAAAGTGGAAAGTGTTATGAAGATTTATGGAGGGAAAAGAGTAGGAAGCGTGTGTGTGGGAAGAGACAGGGTGTGATTTTAGATAATGTGGTTAGGGAAGGTTTCACTGAGAAGGTGGTATTTGGTTAAAGATTTAGAAGAGGAAAAAGAAAAAAAACAAAGTATACATTTGAGGGAAGCAGTCTAGGCTGAGGAAATTGCAGTTGCAAAGGCCTGAAGGCAGGGAATTCATGGATGTTTGAGGACAGTGTGGCTGGAATAAAATGAGAGAGCACGAGCATCCTGGGAGATGAGTTCAGGGAGAGGAGGCCATGTCAGAATGCACAGGGCAGATAAACCAGTAGAGCAACTGGCCTCCATTGGAGTAAGTCAGGGAGCCTTTGGAAATTACTGAGCAGAAGAATGATATATGAAGCTTGTTTTAAGATTATTCTGGAACTTGTACTGAGAACAGGTGCTAAAGGAGTGAGTGTGCAATCAGGGAAACCAATTAGGATACTGTTGCAATAATTAAATGGAGAGGTTTTGGTAGCTTGGAGCAGGGAGGTAGCAGAGAAGAGAAGAGGTCAGCTTCTGAATACACCCTGAAAAAAACAACTGATAGATTTACTGATAGATTGGATACTGTGTGTTGTCCAGGCTGATCAATTGTGTCTCCCTGAAACTCATATTTTGAAATCCTAACCCCAAAGTAATTGTGTTGGTAGGTGATTAAGTATGGACAGTGGAGGCTTCATGATGGGGATTAGTGCCCTTATAGAAGATACCCCTGAGAGCTCCCTGACCTCTTCTACCATATGAGGACACAGGCAGAAGATGGACATCTGTGAATCAGGAAGCATGCTCTCACCAGACACCAAATCTACCACGATCTCAAAATTCTTAGCGATCAGAACTGTAAGAAATAAATTTCTGTTGTTTATAAGCCATTCAATCTATGGTTGTTTCTTACAGAAGCCAGACTGAACTAAGTGTATAAATGAGTGCATTCCATAATAACCCCAGGGGTTTTAGACTAAGAAAACAGGAAGAGAGAGTAGTGGTTAATGGAGACAGAAGAGACTGTAGAAGGGGAAGATTTGGGAATGAAGAACTGGATTTCAAGTTTGGGCCAAGTAAGCTTGAGATGTCTATTAGACATTCATGTGCAAAGTTTGCAAAGGTAATTGGATATATGTCTGGAATCCAGAGGAAATTTCCAGGTAGAAAGTATAGATATGGCTGTCATTCACTTTTACATTGTTTTGGGGACCATACAGGTGAATTTATCAGAGGAATTCTCAATAGAAAAGTCTAAACAAGGAATTTTGGGGTACTCCAACAATAAGATATTATGAAGATGGGGAGGAATTGGTAGTAGAGACTGAGAAAAAGAGTTCAGTGAAGGAAAAGGAAAACTGGATAGTATGACCTCTTAGAAACCAAGAGAATACAGTGTTTCAAGAAAGAGAGTGCTTAACTGTGTCAATTGTTTCTTATATTACAAGACAAACAATGAGAATTGTCTATTGGGTTTAGTAACATGGGAGTTGTTGAAATGAGCTCCAGACTACAATCTGTGAGACTATTGCCAATAGAGATTCTTGCTCTTCTGCTAGTCCTGACAATCTAAAAGACTATACTGTGAACCACCTGTGGGAGGGAACTATACCTGATCTCTAGTAGTTGAGGGCGAACTCTGGCTGATAACAACAAAGCTGAAGCTCTCACTTCTATAGTTTCAAGGAGCTAAATCCTGCCAACAACCTCACTGTAGCCTGAAATTCTTCTGATTCTTCTCTAGTCAAGCCAGGGGTGAAGCTAACCTTTAACAGGAAGGCATGGGTCATGTCTGCAGTCCCAGAATGTTCAGAGAAATCTGGACATTCAAAGTTTTAAAATGCCCATATGTTCCGATTTCATCTCAGAGTCACATTACTTACCAATCAAGGCCTTAACCTCGGCATAATAGACTTGCCAGGTTTCAGAATTAAATCTTATATGATACTCCACTACCAATTAAGTCCTGGACCTGATCTTTAGCTTTCTTTTTTTCTCTTGCTGCAGCAGATGAGCTTTGCATGCTGCCAATGAAGCTTTCACTGTTTGCCTTAAATTGATGATTTATTATCTTTGGCCTTTCATTATCTTTCTACCATACTTAACAACCTCCAGTAACAGCTCTTCAATTCTATATTCTTATAATTAGTATTTCCTATAGCTCTGAATGCTTGAGACACTGTGTCTTTCCGGGTATTCTTTTCCATGGGTATACCCCGTCAAAGGGAGTATAACAATCGCAGCATGCCAACATGCTCAGGACCCGTCATAACTCCATTTCCCACCTGTGGTGCTGTCCTTCATGCCAACTTGGAGACTGATGCTGCAGTTCCAAAAGCTGACTGTAGAATCTGCCCTCTAGCGTCACTTATCATACTATCTGTTACATTTCCTTCTCTGCTAAGCAGACTCTGAGATAAAGATGTGTGCAGGTGTTTTCTGTGATAGCAATGGAGTAAGGGGAGTAGGGCAAAGGGAGAAGTTGAAATGCCAAGCGTTTATAACAGAGCAGAGTCCTTAGCTGATCTCACTGGGGCAACAGAGTTGGGATGGCCATTCAGAGATGTCGCTGACTGAGGCAAAAAAAAAAAAAAATTCCTGGATCTTTGTACCCCTACACCAATCAGTCATTGGATGTAAAACCCTGGGGAAAAGGTATAATCTTGGTCAAGTCAGCTCTCTCTGGTGGAGGGTAATTCCTGTGAGGAGCAACTCAACTGTGAGCCAAGAACAGCCAGCCACGTTAGCAGTGAGGTGACTAGATGCTTGTGCTCTGAAGCAGAGATCTGGACACGGCACTAGAGCGGAAAAAGGTGATGCTGGAGAGAGTGAGGTAGCTCAGAGAGACCATGGAATTCAGACAGGTGATGAGGCATATCAGAGGATCATCGATCCCAATGATGTCTGTGGATTGTTGGAGTCAGCAATCCAGAGGTAACACACTACAATAACAAGAGATGGCATTGGAGTGTGGGATGATTGTAATTGAGGTTTTGAAAAGCTTCATGCTCAGAACCTTACATGACCATTTATTCTAAAGATTGAATCACTCAATCAGAAAGTCTGGTCATATATCAAACTACTTGCCAAATGAAAGCTTACCTACATATACTGGCGTACAGTTCTATTAGAATTGTATGCATTTAAACATGCCCACATATACAATCTTAAGAGTGTGGAAGGCTATAATCATCTTTGCTCCAGTGCTGGTGGCAAATTACGTTGAAAAGTTTGGTGGTAACTAGTTTGGCAGTTTTCAAATTATCTCAGTGGAAATAAATGGTGTTTTTGTATCAGAAGCAACTATCATGGTTTTTCCCCAAATCTAGTTCAAAAGTGGATATTAAAACACAAATAACCAAATATTCTTATTTGTCTGTACTACAAAAGCCAATTCTCTTACTTCCTGGTCTCTGAAACTCTTTATCACAATTGAAATGTAGAGGTTCCTTGGAAACCAAGGAAAGGTTTTTGTTTTTTTTTTTTAATTGAAGTTTAGCTGATTTGCAATGTTGTATTAATTTCAGGTATACAGCAAAGTGATTCAGATGCACACATATAAATGTATACTTTTTCAGATTTTTTCAGAAATATATATGTGTATAGTATGTATACATACACACACACACATACTTCTTGAGATTCTTTTATAGGTTATCACAAAACATTGAATATAGTTCCTTGTGCTATATAGTAGGTCCTTGTTGGTTATATTTTTTATATATAGTAGTGTGTATAGTTAATCCCAAATTCCTAATTTATCCTCTCCCTTTCTCCTTTGGTAACCATAAGTTTGATTTCTATGTCTGTGGGTCTGTTTCTGTTTTTTCCTTTTTTTTAATATTAAGCTCATTTGTAATATTTTTTTAATTTTTAGATTCTACATGTAAACAGTATAATGTATTTTGTCTTTCTCTGTCTAGCTTACTTTACTTAGTATGATAATCTCTAGATTCACGGCAAGGAAAGCTTTGCACAAGAAATGGAAGTTTGTAGACTTCACATGCCAAAGAAAAGTCTGCAGACTTTTAAACTCCAATTAGAATATGCTTCATTGGGAACTTCAATTTTTCATCCATTTCCAGAAGAAACTCACCATCGTCCACTAAATTTTGAAGGCTGCCGGAAAAATTCAGGATGAAATGGCTACCTGCGTACAGACATGAGGCAATGATGTGAACTTAATCAAAATTAGAGATTGAAAAGGATATTTGAACTATTCCTTCCTGAGGGGTAGATATTTCCTACAGCCCAATAAACTTTTATTTAAAAAATTCTACCTCTGATTCTATAGCTGTACTTATACATGCAGGCATATATTTGTATATGAACAACTCTATTCTGGATAAAATCGGGTAACCAGTGGTCCCCAACCGTTTTGGCACCAGGGACCATTTTTGTGGAAGACAGGTTTTCCATGGATGGGGGGATGATTCAAGAGCATTACATTTATTGGATACTTTATTGCTATTATTATATCAGCACCACCTCAGATCATTAGGCATTAGATCCCAGAGGTCAAGGGGGACCCCTGAGGTACACTCCCACTGCTTGACTTTTTTCAGAGCACCATGAATGCTTTCCCTTAATATTCGTGATTGATTTTTCCATTCGTGTTGAGAAATTATTGTGTATCCTAAAGCCAAGGCCCCAAATGGCATGAACAGGAAGGGCAAATAATCTCACAAACGTGTGTAGAACACTGAGTAGACAAGAGGGATAAAAAGAGAAAGAAATTATATAAACACAAAGTCAAGAGTGAGAAACTAGAACAAATTAATGATTTGACATCTATTTTAGCACCTACTTTTCTGAAAACGCTGTTCTCATGCCTGTTTTTTTGTTTTTTCATTTTAATCTTAATCTTTCTTTCAGAGTTTTTGAGACTACTTGACAAAAGATGGTTGAGTGGTTTGGATCAGTATGAATATTCAATCAGATCACTTTTGGGCAGCCTTCAGGATTATCTTTGCTCTTTCCCTCCATCACAGATGACAGAATGTTCTAAGGCTATTCAGTAATTTGAATGGAATCTGGCTAAACCAGCATACGAAAGATATTTTTCATGAAAAAAACTGATGTACAATGGACAAAAAGAAACTATAGACCGATCTTGCCCTCATGGAAGAAAGATAAACTTACATACAGTTAGGAAGCTATAAAATCCTAATGAATATTTCCTGTAGCTCCTCCAGAGAGGCCAGAATTGGGAAAAGGGTGAAACTGCATCATTCTAGTTATTGAAAAACTTCAAAGGAAATACATCACATTATTGATACAATACTTGATAATATTAGTGGTGGGTACATGGATTTCCGTGTATATCTTGGAATACGTGTATATTATTTCATGTATATTATAATCTTCCTTTCTATATGTTTGAAGTACTTCATAGTAAAATACTGTAGAAGAAACTTAGGAGGAAATTATAATATTAAAGTTGAACTGTATGGAATTTGTTGTCTTCAATTGTGTTTGCCCCAGGAAAATAGCAATTTCCTATGGTTCAAGATAATAGCATAGACACTTGAAATAGCTTCTTCCTAAAACCACTCATGGAACACATTTTTTTTGAAATTTAGTATTTTAGTTAGTGTGGCCCAAAGAAGGAAAACATGCTTACAAGGAATAGTTTAGTTCAGTTCAGTCGCTCAGTCATGTCCAACTCTTTGCGACCCCATGAATCGCAGCACGCCAGGCCCCCCTGTCCAACACCAATGCCGGGAGTTTACCCAAACTCATGTCCACCGAGTCGGTGATGCCATCCAGCCATCTCGTCCTTTGTAGTCCCCTTCTCCTCCTGCCCCCAATCCCTCCCAGCATCAGAGTCTTTTCCAATGAGTCAAATATTCACATGAGGTGGCCAAAGTATTGGAATTTCAGCTTCAGCATCAGTCCTTCCAATGAACACCCAGGACTGATCTCCTTTAGGATGGACTGGTTGGATCTCCTTGCAGTCTAAGGGACTCTCCAGAGTCTTCTCCAACACAACAGTTGAAAAGCATCAATTCTTCGGCGCTCAGCTTTCTTCACAGTCCAACTCTCACATCTGTCATAACCACTGGAAAAACCATAGCCTTGACTAGATGGACCTTTGTTGGCAAAGTAATGTCTCTGCTTTTCAATATGCTATCTAGGTTGGTCATAACTTTCCTTCCAAGGAGTAAC
>NW_011494677.1:2878071-2878354 GCF_000754665.1 Bison bison bison | reverse complement strand
TCCACTGTTTCCCCATCTATTTCCCATGAAATGATGGGACCAGATGCCATGATCTTAGTTTTCTGAATGTTGAGCTTTAAGCCAACTTTTTCACTCTCCTCTTTCACTTTCCTCAAGAGCTTTTTAGTTCCTCTTCACTTTCTGCCATAAGGGTGGTGTCATCTGCATATCTGAGGTTATTGATATTTCTCTGAGCAATCTTGATTCCAACTTATGCTTCTTCCAGCCCAGCATTTCTCATGATGTACACTGCATATAAGTTAAATAAGCAGGGTGACAATAT
>NW_011494677.1:2877743-2877971 GCF_000754665.1 Bison bison bison | reverse complement strand
AGATGGACCTTTGTTGGCAAAGTAATGTCTCTGCTTTTCAATATGCTATCTAGGTTGGTCATAACTTTCCTTCCAAGGAGTAACCGTCTTTTAATTTCATTGGTGCAATCACCATCTGTAGTGATTTTGGAGCCGAAAAAAGTAAAGTCAGCTACTGTTTCCACTGTTTCCCCATCTATTTCCCATGAAATGATGGGACCAGATGCCATGATCTTAGTTTTCTGAATG
>NW_011494677.1:2856626-2877643 GCF_000754665.1 Bison bison bison | reverse complement strand
GGTGTCATCTGCATATCTGAGGTTATTGATATTTCTCTGAGCAATCTTGATTCCAGCTTATGCTTCTTCCAGCCCAGCATTTCTCATGATGTACACTGCATATAAGTTAAATAAGCAGGGTGACAATATACAGCCTTGACGTACTCCTTTTCCTATTTGGAACCAGCCTGTTGTTCCATGTCCAGTTCTAACTTCCTGGCTGTTCTTGCTTCCTGACCTGCATATAGGTTTCTCAAGAGGCAGGTCGGGTGTTCTGGTATTCCCATCTCTTTCAGAATTTTCCACAGTTAATTGTGATCCACACAAGGTACAGTAATAGATAATTATTTCAGATATAGAGTTTCTCTAGAGTCAATGTTTATTTTGTAACCAGTGATGTTACTAGTGCATCCATATTACAGAAAATCTCATAAAATGTTAATTCTATTCCTGAACATCAATGTAAAATATCAGCGTAAAACAAGAAGGGTGGCTTTAATATGATTGCTTTCTTGGGTGAAATTAGGAATTTTTAGGCTATTCTAAACAGAGCAAATGAAAATTATTTGAAGCGTATGAGACATTGAATACTGGGTTTCTAAATGTCCTAATTTTCTGAACCTGTGACTATGCCACCTTACATAGCAAGAGAAATTGTGCAGATGTGACTAAGTATCTTGAGATGAGGCAATTAGCTGGATTATCTGGATGAGTCCAAGGTAATCACAAGGGTCTTAATAAGAGGGAGGCAGGAGGGTCAGAATCAGAGACACCTTTTGGATGGAAGCAGAGAGAGAAAAGGAGATGTGGTGATGAAAACAGTGGTCAGAGTGATGTGGACCCGTGAGATTCTAGGATCTGGAAACGGCAAGGATATAGATTCTCCTCTAGAATCGCCAGAAAGAACACATTCCTGCTGACCCATTTTAGGTTTCTGGCCTCCAAAACTGTAAGAAAATAAGTCTGTATTGTTTTAAACCACTAGACTTGTGACAACGTGTTATAGTGGCAAGAGAGAATTAATGCAAAGCATTTTTTAAAAGGAAGGATTTCTGGGTTTCCCTGGTGGCTCAGTGGTAAAGAATCTGCCTGCCAATGCAGGAGCCACAGGTTTGGTCCCTGGTCCAAGAGGATGCACATGCTGTGCAGCAGTTAAGCCGATGCACCACCACTGCCGAGCCTGTGCTCTAGAGTCGGGGAACCACAACGGCTGAAGACTGCGAGCCCTAGAGCCTGTGCCTCGCAACAAGAGAAGCCACCGCAGGGAGAAGCCCGTGCGCCACAGCCAGAGAGTGATCCCCCAACTTACAGAAAAGCCCATGTAGCAGTGAAGACCCAACATGCCAGAAACAAATAAGATTATTTTTAAAAAGGAAGAAAGATAAACTTACATACAGTTAGGAAGTTTACCTTTTTAGTTCTCATGCACTCAGTGGCATATGCACATATTAAAAGTATTTCTGTTAAATTCATTTCTGGAAGTTTAGGTTTAAAGTTATCACAAAGGCCTTTTGAATTAACAAAACTTTCAGTGCTTGTAGCAACCCACTCCAATATTCTTGCCTGGAAAAAATCCCATGGACAGAGGAAGTGGCAGGCATGGGGTTCCAAAGAGTTGGACACAACTGAGTGCTTTTTTTTTTTTTCAGTGCTTGAATTGAATTTCTTCATCCTTATATACAGCTCAGGATAGCAAATCCAAATATTTGGGTGAGTTTGTTCAGATGTATGAAAAATACTTTTCTCTCTATGGGTTTCTCCCATTGATCTTACTTTTACCTTTTGAGTCTACACTAAATAAGGCCAATACCTCTCTTCCAGTGTATTTCACTAAAATGTTGGAAGATAACTATTGGGCCCTTCTTCTCTGTAACGTCACAAAAATACTTCGATTTACTGGTCAAGAATCATTTCCCCCAGTGTTATTTAGATATTGGATTTCATCATATTCAAGAATTTCTCAGTTTCTGGAAACAAATCATGATTGTTCCAAGCTTGTCTTGGGTTGCTTTACTCCCTTGTACCACAGATTATTCGTAGGTAGTTATCTAGGCCTGTTCTAACAATGGCACAATACAGGGTATTCTGTTATTTTTCTCAGTTAAAAAAAATAAAAGCAAAAGAAGAGAAAGTCACCTTTTTGATTTGGACATCAGGTTGGAAAGAGATAGCAGCCATCTTGCAACCTTGAGGGGCCAAACCACAGAATAAAAGGGAGAAAGTTGAGGATAATGGAGCAGAATGATGGAATGAATTTAGGCTTTTGATCATTTAAGAACTGAACTGATACTTGAAGCACCAACTTCTGGACTTCTTGGTTTAGGAGATAATAAAACATCATTGTTTTAGTCAGCCTGGTCTGCTGTAAATAAAAGTACCACAGACAGGGTGGCTCAACTGTAAAAACTCATCGTCACATAGTTCTGGAGGCTGGAGGTATGAAACTGGGGGCCCAGCAAGGTTTGGCTCCGGTGAGGTTCCTCTTCCTAGTTTGCAGATGACACCTCTCACTGTGTCTGTAACGTGGTGAAGAGAGAGCAAGTGAGCTCTGGTCTCTTTCTTTTCTTACAAGGACACCAATTCCATCATGAAGCCGCCATCCTTATGACCTCATCCAAATCTGATTACTTCCCAAAGGCCCAACCCCAAGGACCATCACACTCAGGAAAGGTGGGGGGTGGGGGTGGTTAGGACTCCAACATATGAATTTGGGGGATACAAATATTCAGTCTGTGACAGTTCTTATTCTTTTACTTTCAGGCAGAAGAACCCTAACTCTGACATTTCTACTCCAGTTCCTTCAATACTCTCTATTTGAATTGGGTGCAAAATTTCCATAGCCTTGGTTAGTGTACACTGTTTCTCTTGCATGTATCTATATCTCTTTTCACGAGTGAGGGAATGGGCAGAGGCCTTGGTCCAGGTTTAGCTGACAAGACAGAAAGTGAGATTATGTTATCAGTAATTTTAGATTTTATGGTTTTATTACGGCTTTCCAGTGGCACTGGTGGTAAAGAATCCACCTGCCGATGCAGGAGACATAGGAGTCTCAGGTTTGATCCCTGCATTGGGAAGACCCCCTGGAGGAGGAAATGGCAACCCACTCCAGTATTCTTGCCTGGAGAATTCCATGGACAGAGGAACCCAGTGGGCAGCAGTCTCTGGGACCGCAGAGAGTCGGTCAAGACTGAGTGACTGAGCATGCTCACATAGTTCTATTAGAGTATGATTTCACAAGTTCTTCAGAAACCTCGGCCTTTTGTTGACTCCAAATGAGTTCACCAGTGATTCTCTAGCGTTTGCTAATCTGTGTCTCATCTGTGATTAATTATGCAGTTTACTTTAGGGACCCAAGTAGGTGATCTTAGTCCTATTGATTTTAGGCCTTTTGGGTCTTTTGGAGATTTCTTATTTTCTATTGGGTTATAGTATTCTTGAATTTTTATTTAAATTATTCCAAATTTACGAACTCCTAGCCAGTCTCAGATGATCCACAGATGTGTTGAATGTTGTTGTTGTTGTTTAATCAACTCATTGTAGAAGACAGAGGGTTGTGCGATTCCATGTGAATTTCCCTGAAGTCCATAAAGGCTCAGCCATCTGATTGTTTACAAATGTCCATAGCTGCTCAAGAATCCCTTTTAGACTGTGATTCCCTTTAAAACAGGGACGAGGACTTATTCATCTTTTCCAGGTATTGGGGACACAGAGCATCTGGTTCTCAGTAGGAATCCACAGGATGTTTAATGAACTGGTCCTCCGCTCTTGCCTGCCTATTAGCAGAGCCTGCGAAGACTTTATAATATACCAGTGCCTCACCTTACTCCAACAGAATCAGATAGTTTAAGTGTTAGGCCTAGGTACTGATAATTTCAAAAAGCTCCTCAGGTAATTACAATGTATTCTTATTGTTCCAAACCACTGACATATTGAATCATTATTCTGTGACTCAGACTCAAATTCTTTTATTATGTCTGTAAATTTATCATATGCTAAGTATACTTTTTGTAATTTTTTTTTCTCCATCACATTTTGTTTTGATTTATAATGCATGTAACTATCTGCCTGTCTTCTTAGATGGTAAATTACTTAGGATCTCAGACCCTAGTTTGCTTTCTGTTACAAAGAGTACAGTATCTTTCACATAGTAGCTATTCAATAGAGGCTTAAATAGATGTTTACGAACAAATATTGGAAGTGATTTGCCGGTTCTTGGAAGAGGTCGCTGAATGCTGTACTGGTTTTATTTTGTTTTCAGTGACAATACGCTCCTTTTGGAATGTATTTCCTTGCTGGTTTTTTAGATGGCCTTCTATTAGAGGTTTTTGTTTTGTTTTTGGCATGTTTGTTAGCTTGTGTCCCCAGGCTCTTGCTAAAATAATGGGGAGAGAGCAGAAACCAGCGAGTATTTGGCAGAGGTATTTTGAAGATAGAAAATTTCACCATGCATTTGTCATATGCATGTTTGGTGTTTATGTAGTGGATTTTTGATATAAGGACCAAAATTATGTACTTGCTGTGAAACCTTCTTGGCCATGGAAATTGTGAATATCAGGGTATTTGAAGGCATACAGGAAAGTAAGAAATGCTACAGGAATGTATCAGAATGCTACAGTGACTTAGAATTGGGCAAATCCAGAGTGAAATTTTTTTAGTAATTGAGTCATACATACTTGATACCCTCATTGCTTTCTCTATTTTGTTTTTACTGACTCAAGCATCTGATTATTATGCTTAGATGCTCTTGGATAAACTGACCACGAAATAGGGAGTAAGAAAACTCTACATATTAGTATTTCTGACAATCAGTTGAAAATTACCCTCATGTAGGAACCAAATAAGTTTTATATATAAAGGGCTTGCTTTGCATCTATTGAAGAAAGTGATGTCATCAAGCTTGATTTCCTGGATTCATGCACTGAGAGATTTTTTATTTTACCTTAAAAGACCAGAATAATAATGTTGAAATCTCTCTTATCCTAATTTTCCTGATTAAAATGAAGGAATTCAACTAGGTGAGTGACTTTCCAAGGTCATATACCTCCTTAAAAGCACTGTTAGAGTTGAATCTGGGTTTTTATACTTTCTTTCCATCCACATGATTTGGTGGCTTTAGAAAAGAGAACAGACATTAAAAGGACATATATAATGCTCTGTTAGTTTATGGAATCCTCTTACAATGCTGTATTGAATATCTATCTTTTCCTACTTTCCCAGATTTGACATTTGATTAACTTTTGAAATTATTGAAAATATCCTTATCCCCAGCATGAAAAATTATATCATACAATCACTCACATGGACAAGACTCTGTTTCTTTGATTGCTAGGGATTCTATCAAAATTAAATGGCAGTGGTTTTTTGAATGGCATGCCTTGGGGTCATTAAGTCATGACAACTTTTGTTTTTCATAAGGTTCACAGACAGAATAAACAGAGAAACAAATTTTTAAAAATCACTATCAGATGATATTTGAACTTTAATCAATCATAATAAGAAAAGTTGTAATTATTTAGTACAAAGCACATATGTTGGCTGAAAGTTTCATGCCTCTTCCAAATTATATAATAGAGATGAAACAGTGAAAATCTGATTTGAACCGAAGTTATGTTTATCTTGGAGGCAGCATGATTCATTAGAAAGACTAAGAAATTTGAAGCCAAACTGGGCTTCAGGAATCCAATCTGAATACTGTCACTTTCCAGCTGTGTGACTTTGGAATAATTCCCTAACTTTTCCAAGATCACTTACCTCATCTTCTAGATGAGAATAATGCTGTCAGGGTTATATTTAAAATTAAAAGAATATATGTAAAAAGAATGTGCATGTAGAAGTCACATGTTTCCCCAAAGAGAGTTGAGAGATTCATATTGATTATAAACAACTTGCAGGAAAACAGCTAACATCAGGCTCTGATAAGATCTGTGCAGTTTCCATGAATGTCTTACATTCAATAGGCCCAAGAATTAATTTGCTGAGCAAAACAGTGGTTTCTTCTTGTCCACTCAAAAGTTGAAAGAATGAGCTGTCTAATTGCAACCTTACTTATCTTTTGCCGATGCTCATCTTATTTCATACTAAGGCTTGCTGCCATAACAAACTTCTGTGACTGAGAGAAGGCAGGGAAAGCATTGGCTAATGCTTTCTGAAGTTTAGTCCTCTTTCCATGAAACTATGTTGACTGAAAATGCATTTTATTTTTAAGAAAGTAGAGAAGAAAACACCTTAAGAATTACTGACATTTCCACAGTGACACCTAACTCAAACAATATATTCACTAATATATCCCACCACTACTTATGATGGAATTACTTAAGTAATCTGAAAATGCACCAAGAGAGAATATCTGAATTTCCTAATTGTTGCCTTGGAATATGAGAAAGTGAAGTGTTAATTGTTCAGTCGTGTCCAACTCTTTGTGATCCTGTGAACTGCAACCCGCCAGGCTCCTCTGTCCATGAATTTCCAGGCAAGAACACTGGAGTGGGTTGCCATTTCCTTCTCCAGAGGATCTTCCTGATCCAAGAATCGAAACAGTGTCTCCTGCATCGGCAAGCAGATTCTTTACCATCTGAGCCACATAGACAGTGACCCTAGAGCCATCTATGCTGGTGAAGAGAAACAGGACTCTAGGAAAGTTCAAGCCATGGACAAAACTTAAAGTTGCATATGCAGTAGAAGAAAACCTCATCTTCCTTTTCTGAACTATTTTTTTTTTTACTATGAAAAATAAAATAAATATATATTACTGAAAAGTCCACATGTCAAAGATTTCTGCTTCTGCCAAGATGGAGCCACAGGAACCAGGTTTACCCTTCTGCCTGAATCAGTCAGGAAATGAACAAAAATCTATGATGATATGAACATTACAATTGCCTGAGATCATTGCTTGGAAAATGTTTCCAGGCCAAGGTGCTATAGGAAGAATCCAGATGGAGCCTGGGGAAATCCCTGAGTTGAGGAAAGAGACCTGCTAGTCTGAAAAGACCAAAGCAACTGGGGTCCACAGGACAGAGTTCCAGAGAGGTAAAAACTGCACAGGAAATAATTTCAAAGAGCTGCAAAGGGTTCATCTCAAGTATTCAGTGGAATACTAATAAAATTTTGTTTGACAAAACTACTTAAGTTTGGGGAAAGACCCACCTGAAATGGTTAGAAATAATAGAATCTCAAACAGAACCAGAAATAATGCTTACTTTTAGATGCCAGTTTGGAAAACATCTTCATAATCCCCGAGGCAGTGAGGAAAATACATAAGAGTCTAGCCTCAGTCATGGAGCATAAATTGCCCTATACTAAGCACTGCTCTTAGCCTTATAAATCTTAAAATCAAGACTGAAAGTATCACACTAATTCCAAGGATATTAAATGCATTTTAGAACACAGCTTTAAAATATTTGTAGAAATACAAAGACATTCAGCATATAAAATATATGATGTTTGGCTTCTGATAAAAATTCAAGGCATGCAAAGAAGCAGGAAAACATAAAGAGATAAAAATCAAAATCAACCCCATGCAAACACAAATGTTAGAATTAACAAAACAGAACATTAAAAGAGTCATTATAATTTTATTCCATATGTTCAAACAGTTCAGTAGAGTCATGGAAAATACATTTAAGTCCCATAATGGATTTCTAAAGACTGAAAACTTTAATGCATAAGATAAAAAATATGTAAGATAGGATTAATGGCCAATTAGATATTACAGAAGGAAATATTAGTAAATACACAGTGATAGAATATATTAACATTGAAACACGGAAAAGAGAATAATAAAATAAAAAATAACTAGAGCATCAGTTAGCTGTGAGACAACTTCAAGTAGCCTAATAGGCAGGTAATGAAAGTTCCCTAAAGACAGACAGGTGGGTTGGTGGGTAAGCAAAGAAGAAATCATTGAATAATGAATAAAATTTTCAAAATTTTATAAAAGCTATAGACTTACACATCCAAGAAGCTTAACTAATGCCTAGATAAGAAACAAGAAAAAACTATACCCAGACTATTAATAGCAAAAACCAGTGAGAAAGATAAAACTACAAAACAAATCAGATGTTACATATAAAGTAATAAAGATATTCACTTGCAAACAGTGTGAGACAACAGTGAATCGATAAATCATATATATGGTAAGGGATTAAAATCCACAATATATAAAGAATTCATACAACTCAATAACAAAAATCCCCAAACTGATTTTTAAAAAATGGGCAAGTACCTGAATAACCATTTTCCCAAAGAAGATATAACAATGGTCAACAGGCATGAGAAGGTGCTCAACATCTAATTATGCTGGGCTGCTGCTGCTAAGTCACTTCAGTTGTGCCCGACTGTGCGACCCCATAGACAGCAGCCCACCAGGCTCTGCAGTCCCTGGGATTCTCCAGGCAAGAACACCGGAGTGGGTTGCAATGCAAATGAAACTACAATGAGATATTACCTCACACCTATTAGAGTGGCTACTTTCAAAAAGTCAGGAACTAAAAAGTATTGGTGAGGATGTGGAAAAAAGTGAACTGTTATACACCGGTGATGAGAATGTAAATTGGTGCAGCAATAATGAAAAACAGTATGGAAGTTCCTCAAAAGATTAAAAATATAATTACCACATGATCTAGGAGTCTCACTCTTGGGTATATATCAAAATGAAATGAAATCAGTATATTGAAGAGGTATCTGCACTCCCATGTTCATTGAAGCATTATTCACAATAGCCAAGATATGAAAGCACCTGTCAATGGATGAAGGGATAAAGGAGATGTGGTATATATACACAGTGAAATACTATTCAGCCACGAGAAATAAGGACATCCTACCATTTGCAGCCATGTGGATGATCTTGAGGGCATTATGCTAAGTGAAATGATCCAGATAGAGGATGACAAATACCACATGGTATCACTTATATATGTTTAAAAAGTCAAACTCATAGAAGCAGAGTCAAAGAGTAATTGCAGGTGGTTGGGGTGGGAGGGGTTAGGAGAGGTCGGTAACAGGATACAAAAGTTCGGCTACGATATAAACAAGGTCTGAAGATCTACTGCAAAGAATGGTGACTAGAAATGATAATATTGTATTGAATAAATGAAACTTGCTAAGAGAGTAGAACTTAAATGTTCTCACCAAAAAACAAACAAAAAAATGTGAGGTGCTCGATGTGCTAATTAATCAGATGGAAGGAACCCTTTCCCAGTATATATGTATGTCAAGTCACCATGATGTACACTTTAAATATCTTATAATTTTATGTCAGTTAAACCTCAATAAAGCTGAAATGAATAACATATACTATAAACCCTATAAAATCAATAAAAATGATTTATAATAAGCCAACAATGGAGATAAAATGAAAAAAAAAATCTAAAAGGAGACAGGAACAAAAGGAAAAAGGGAAACAAAAAACAGAGGGGATAAGCAGAAAACAAATAGCAAGCTACTAGTTTTAAACTCATGCATAAAATCACTTTAAATATAAGTGGTCAAATTAAAGGGCAGAGATTATCACATAGAATTTAAAAATGCAAGATCCAACTCCATACTGTCTAGAAGAAATGAACTTCAAATATAAAGACACAAATAACAATAAAGGATAGAAAAAATATTTACCATTTAAATAGTAATAAAAAAAAACTGGAGTGGCCACACTTATACAAAGCAAGAAGATTTCATAGCATATAATACTTCCAAGGACAAAGTTTATTTCATAATAATAAAGATGTCAATTCTCAAGAAGGTATAGTGTTAAATGTTTATTCATTGAATAACTTAGCTCCAAAATATGTAAAGCAAAACCTGACACAACCTTAAGGAGAAAGAAAAATTCACAATTACAGCAGGAGATTTTAATACCTCTTCTGATAAATTATCAACAAAGTAGACCAAAAAAAAAAAATCCATAGAGATGTAGATTTGAACAACTCCATCCACAACTTTATCACATCAGCATATATTTTCCAGTGTCCAGAAAACATTTATCAAAGTAAACCATAAGCTGGTCAATAAAACAAATCTAAACAAATTTAAAATAATTCAAGTCAAACAAATTATGCACTTTTATCAAAACAGTGTTAAATCACAAATCACAGTAGAAAATTTCTGGATTCTAAAATTCATATGGAATTGCAAAAGATTTAGAGTTGCCAGAATAACTTTGAGAGAAAATAAAGGTAGAAAACTAATACTGCATGATTTTAAGACTTATTATAAACCTATGGTAATCATAAAAAAGTGATATTGGTATAAAGATAGACACATAACAATAGAACAGAACAGACATTTGAAAAATAGACCCATACATACATGCATAACTAATTTTCAACAAGTTTAAGTATTAGTTGAAGGAAAGTTACATGGCTCAAAATAGCCTGGAGTTAAAATTCCCCTCCAGGTCCTCCCCACCATTCTATGCAAAACAAAGAACTCTCACCAGAAGGAAAAAATGGACATTAAAGTTGATTTCCCCCAGCTCCCAGCTGGTCCAGCCTCTGGCCAATTTCCAAAATTCCCTGCCCCAGCCTTTTAAGAGAAAACTACTCCGAACAACCTTGGAGAAGAACAGGTCCCCTTAAGACAATAGCTTTCTACAAACATGCCTATATATATACTTACTCTTTTCTTGGGTTAGTGCAGCAGCTCACTAATCTGACTGCTGCCCCTTCTCGCCTCATTAAAGGTGATCTCTTCCTGTAAAGTGCTGGCCTCCTTCTTTTTCTGAACCTAGCCTTTTCTAACTCCCTTACCCTACATTAGTCACTCAGACATGTCCAACTTCTTGTGACCCCATGGACTGTAGCCCACCAGACTCCTCTGTCCATGGGATTCTCCAGACAAAATATTGGAATGGGTTGCCATTTCCGTGTCCACAGAATCTTCCCAACTCTGGATTCGAACCTGTGTCTCCTGCATTCCAGGCAGATTCTTTACCATCTGAACCACCAGAGAAGGCACACAAATAATCCAGTAGAGAAACCATTTTCAACACATAATGGTGACACTACTGATATCTATATGAAAGAAAGGAGAAAAGGAAGAAAGAAAGATAATGGAGAACACTGAATCATACTTCACATTGTGTACAAAAAAGTAACTAAAAATGAATCATAAATCTAGATATAATACCTAAATGACAGAATTTTTAGAAGAAAACAGAGGGAAAATTTTATGACCTAGGGCTAGGCAAATATTTTTCAGATATGATACCAAAGCCTGATTCATAAAATAATAAGTTTATATAATGGATTGCTTATATACAATTTATAAACTTGACTGTTTATATCCAGGGCTTCCCTGGTGGCAGTAAAGTATCTGCCTTCAATGCAGGAGACCTGGTTCAATCCCTGGGTCGGGAAGATCCCTGGAAATGGAAATGGCTACCCACTCCAGTATTCTTGCCTGGAGAATTCCATGGACAGAGGAGCCTGGTGGGCTATAGTCCATGGGTTGCAAAGAGTCAGCCACAACCAAGTGACTAACACTCTATACTATACTTTTTATGCTGAAGTACATCAAAATTTAAAGCTTCTGCACTGTGAAAGTCATTGTTTAGAGAATGCAAAGACAAGCCACAAACTGGGAGAAATATTTGCAAACCACATTTGATGAAGGACCTGTAATCAAAATATAATGCATAAAGAACTCTTAAATCTTAATAACATAAACCTGATTATAGAATAGGGGAAAGATATGAACAAATGTTTCAAAAACCACATAGAGCTGGCAAATAATCTTATGAAAACTTTAGTGTTTGGGGAAATGCAAATTAGAACCACAATGATATTTCACTCCTAGAATGGCTAAAAGCATAGACTGGCTATAGAAAATGCTGGCAATAATGTGGAAGGGTTAGACTTACTATGCATTCACTATTCCTGTTTCACATTCACTATGGTAATGTGAAACAGGATAGCCACTTTGGAAAAGTTAGGTATTTTCTTCAGAAAGGTAGACATATACTTATCATTAATTCAGCCATTCCACTCCTAATTATTTCCCTAAGACAAATGAAAGTATATGTTCATAGCAACTTTATTTGTAATAGACAAAAAACCTGGACATAATTCTGATATTCATCAACATGTAACTTGATATCTACATATAATGAAATGGTAAATGATAAAAAAGACCTACTGATAACCACAAAACATGGATGAGTCTCAAAAGTAATTATGCTGAAAGAAGCCAAAGGATACATACAGTATTATTCTATTTATATAAAATTCTAGAAAGTTCAAACTAATCTATAGTGATTGCCATCCTCCCATGTTTGCTTGGGGGAAAGCAAGACAGGAAGCGGTAAAGGGAAAGCAAACTTTGTGTGGTGGTGGGTTTATGTTCATTGTCTTGATGTGATAATTATTTCAGGGATTTATACAAAGGTCAAAATTGACCAAATTGTATACTTTAAATATTTGCAGTTCATCTCCAATTAAACAAACAAAACAAAATTAGAAACAACCCACTACACTACATATGCTCCTTTAACCAAAGAACAAATGCCTACGCACTACATCAGCATTATCAAGCTTTATTTCTACAGTTATATTTCTATAGCTATCATTAGAGAAAGCACATAGAAGCTCACAACTGTTTCATATGTTTCTTAAAATCTTCAAAATAGATCAATGAGATTCTGTACATCTAGTTTCCAACTCCTTCCCCTATCCTAAATCCCACAAATGTATACAAAACTTGGAAATAAGATATTCCTCTAAGGTGTATCTTTAAAATCAGGATACAATCAAAGCAAAGGTCTGCAAAATCTCCACTCAGGGTCAAGAATGTTTCTACTAGAAACATCTGATTGCTCATGAAATGTCAACCTGATTGAATTTCCTAAGGAAAGAATATACCAATTGTGAAGGGATTTGCCACCAACAATAGAAACCTAGGTAAAGGAGCAGTTTTCAGGCCTCCTTTGTCCACGACCACAAAACAGTATCCAGCCCAAGAACTTGACCAATCCGATTTTGGGGGCAACTGTATCCTTGGGATAGGTTCATGGATCTAAGTGTATGCGCTTAAATACCTAGACTTTAGATAATTAAATATTTTGTATCTTCAGAAAACATCCTTTGAATAATAATCCAGCTTCTGAAAGACTCTGACTTTAAGGAGCTAGTGGACAGATCAGAGAATCCCAGTGCCCCGTGGTAGTTAGAGATTCAACTTCAATGAAACACAGGCCTTCAGAAGTTACGCCCTCATCTCTGTGTGCATGGCTAATATGCAGCTTCACTGGGAAGGCTGTCCTTCTGTCCTTCTCTTTGTCACTGAGCCTGCAAGATGGAGATGGAGAACGAGGCTTTGTAACACTCATCGTGACAATGCAAGTTCATGGGGACCTGGCTGCAGCTGCCTATTTTCTATGAAAACTTTGACTATATTCCCATTTTCGGATTTCTCCAATTAGGTATTGTTATTAGCCATTTCATAGATGAAAAAACTGAAGCTCAGCAATGTTATTTCTCTTCTTCAAGTTCACCCGGGAGTAAAGGAAGAAGCTTAGGATCCTACTCAGGACTTCTGGCCTTGACTGCAAACTCCTCTTGTTGCTTCCTGCTAATAAAATTTGGTTACCGTTAAGAGATTTAACTTTGTGATACCTGTAGGTGCTGGTAGAAGGCCTGGGGTGGGGGAGCTGATGATCAGGTGATGGAGGTGGAACAGAGAGGAACCATTTCTTAAAAGGTATCTAAAAACACATAAAGGCGCTAATGTCTTACACCGCCAGCCTAAACCCTGCCTTTCTGATAGCAAGAGCATCCATTGCCAAGATCAAGTTCATAGCATTTATTGACTTGTTCAAAGTCTGTGAGTCTCTGCTTTGACTCAGGAATAATGTGTGTGCATGTGTGTGCTCCACCTGTTTCATGAATGCAAATAGGCATGACTAGGTGAGTGTTCGTGGTTCTCTTTAGACATGGTTGGTAATTGAAAATGATTCTGCTTCAGCATCAGATGCTGAGCTGGGATCTGATTGGGAATGAGTCCATGCTTCACCGCAGGATAAACCTCAAGGGCTGGGATTATCAGCCTTAGTTTAGCAGCGAGCTCCATCACAGTTCATTATATGTGACCGGATGTCTCAGGGGACCCAGAGGGCCCTGCTAACGCATTCAGGATATATCAGCCTGAGTGGCTTATATGTAAAAAGAGAGGAGTGAGGCAATTTTTTTTTCCCACTGGGCGAAAGTTGAGGTGATTAAAGTTGACGGAGCTAATCTGTTGTTGGGATCAGTATGACAGTTGGTTATTTCTGCATATTTAAGGATGACAGCCTCACCTCAGACTGTCTACTTCCCAAATGGAAGCGTCAGCATTTACCTGTCTTGCTTGGTAAAATGCAGTGCACAGATCTACCATCGACCCGCCGTCCAAGGGGGAGGTGAAGGGGCTGGTATTTAGTAAGGAATGAGAACTAGAATGTTAAGGCCTTCAGTGAAAAGAAATCAACTCTCAAAATAATTGGTGTAAAATGGTACAGATGAATTTATTTGCAACACAGAAATAGAGACACAGACACAGAGAGCAAACATATGGATGCCAAGGGGGCCACGGGGAGGTGAGATGGACTGGCAGAGTGGGACCGACACACACACACTGCTATGTATAAAACAGACAACGAATGAGAACAACTACAAAACATTTTAAAAATCTAGTAACAGTAAAAGGAGAAGGCAATGGCAACCCACTCCTGTACTCTTGCCTGGCAAATTCCATGGACAGAGGAGCCTAGTAGGCTGCAGTCCATGGGGTCGCTAGGAGTCAGACACGACTGAGCGACTTCACTTTCACTTTTCACTTTCATGCATTGGAGAAGGAAATGGCAACCCACTCCAGTTTTCTTGCCTGGAGAATCCCAGGGACTGGGGAGCCTGATGGGCTGCCATCTATGGGGTCGCACAGAGTCGGACACGACTGAAGTGACTTAGCAGCAGCAGCAGTAATAAAAAATTTGGCTTTTACTATGGAATTAGGGTCCAAATTCCTTGAGGGCAAGAATTGCATTCTTTTTTTTTAGTTTTGTGCCACAGAAGAGTAACTGGCATATAGTAAGTACTCAAAAAATATTTACAGTATTTCACTGAATCATGATTTCTAAAAGAAAGCCAAATCACAATTTAGAGTTGTAAGAATTTTGTTCCATTGATTTGTTTCAATATTTTCCGATTCAATCCCACCTCCCTGTGATTCATTACCCACAGTGTTGATTTACAATGGAAAGCTTGTTCTGGGTGGCTCTGTCTACTTATACACATTTATTTGTAATATATTTTATTTGTATATTTTAAGCATTTTATTTATATAAATGTAAATTTATATATTAATTCATAAACATTTCATTATTAATATAAAGCATGAGTGAAGCAGTGCCAATCAAAAAGGAAGTCTGTCTTAGGAGGATATTATGGTGGAAATAATTTCTAGTTTCTCAAGAAGCCTGGCAGACTATGCAACAGTTACATGTTAGCTGAATTAGTTTTAATTTTATTGATTTAGTTTTTGGCTGTACTGGGTTTTCCTTGCTGCACAGGCTTTTCTCTGGTTGCAGGAAGCAGGGGCTACTCTCTAGTTGCAGTGCACAGGCTTCTAACTGTGGTGGCTCAGATGGTAAAGCATTCTCCTGCAATGCGGGAGACCTGGGTTCGATCCCTAGGTTGGGAAGATCCCCTGGAGAAGGGAATGGCAACCCACTCCAGTATTCTGGCCTGGAGACTGTATAGTACATGGGGTCACAAAGAGCAGGGCACGACTGAGCCCCTTCCCTTGCACTCTTGCTGCAGAGCACAGGCTCGAGCGTGCACAGCCTTCAGTGCTTGTAGCACACAGGCTTCGTAGTTGTGGCTCTCAGGCTCTAGGGCACAGGCTCAATAGCTGTGGCGCATGGGTTTTGTCCGCGGCATATGGGATCTTCTCAGATCAGGGATGGAATCCATGTCAATAGAATTCATTATGGTAGGCAGAAGGGAAAACACAAAAATAAATGGCACATTGCCCGTCCTTACAGAGCTAATAGTTAATTTGGGGAAAAGAAGTTCAAGTATGTACTTTTTTGTTCTGTTTTACACTACCATGTAGAATGTGTTGATGGCTATAATTAAGATTAAAACACAAACCTTAACTCAAGAGACTTATGGTATAGTAGGAAAGATAAAGTAAGCATATAAACACATTTAGTGATGGAGTATGAAATTTATTATTAAAAAGATCTAAATAAAGTGCTATGGAATCTGAAAAGTGAACATAGGTAATATCAGTGGTTTCATTGACCAGGTGGCCTTTCAAATAAAGTTTGACAGACATGAAATACCAACAGCTTTCTAGTTACATTCAGTATTTGTAAGACACCCAGGAGAGTTTGACAGTCTATCAATTTCTCTTAATAATTAGAATTCCAGATAGCCCAGGTGAGAAGTCATGACACACTGTGATATGTGTGTCTGTGTGTGTGACATGGAGAAATGTGACATTACAGGATATTGATAGATGATGTCTACTTTTTCAATCTCTTCCATGTCCATTAATTTAAATAAGCACATATTTATCATTGACTACCTGACCTATCTTTAGGCCAGAACTTTCCTCTGAGTTTTTAGTCTCACAAACCAAATGCCAATTTAACAATTAGATATTTTAATACCCACTCCAGTATTCTTGACTAGAAAATTCCACGGACAGAGGAGCCTTAAGGGCTACATACAGTCCATGGGGTAGCAAAGAGTTGAACATGACTGAGCATGCACACACAAACTCAACATGTCTACAATTATACTCTTGATCTTCTGTTTAGTTCTGGCGGTGGTGGTAGTTAAGCCATGTTGATTCTTTGCGACCCCATGGACTATAGCCCGCCAGGCTCCTTTGTCCATGGGATTTTCCAGGCAAGAATACTGGATTGGGTTGCCTTTTTGCTGAGTATCTTCTTTCTGGTATATTGCAATTTTTTTTGGCTGGGGAGGATGGTCATTAAGGAATGGGCTGTGCTGAAGAAAATTAAAATTTACAGGGCCAAGATAGTCAGAAAAAAGGCACAGAGCCTCCACTCTCTCACCATGTCATGAAGAGGTGAGCTAAATGCTAGAGTGTAGTGGGTCTCAGTAAAGAGAACATACCCCTGACAATTCCTCTCTTTATAGGGTAGTCATGAAGGAACTGTCTTCTCAGTGGGGGGCTACACAAGCTGTGGAGCAATAGGCCATTTGGATTTGGGGTGCATTGGTTCACAGGAGTTGTCTAGGATGGCCAGCTGCCCAAGGAATGTTACAGAGACACCAGTCTCATGAGAACCTTGTTTGGGTGCAGCCCCCTACCTTCTAAGAGAAGGGGGAGTCCTCAGCCCCAGCTAGCTCATTCCCCATGCAACCCTCAGACATGTCCAACTCTTTTGTGACCCCATGGACTACAGCTGCCAGGCTCCTTTGTCCATGGAATTCTCCAGGCAAGAATACTGGAGTGGGTTGTCATTCCCTTCTCCAGGAGATCTTCCCAACCCAGGGATCAAACCTGAGTTTCCTGCATTGTAGGCAAATACCTTACTGTCTGAGCCACCAGAGAAGCCCTCCAGGCAACCTAGAATGAACTATTAAGGTCAAATCTGATCAGATCAGATCAGATCAGTCGCTCAGTCGTGTCCAACTCTTTGCGACCCCATGAATTGCAGCATGCCAGGCCTCCCTGTCCCTCACCAACTCCCGGAGTTCACTCAGACTCACGTCCATCGAGTCAGTGATGCCATCCAGCCACCTCATCCTCTGTCATCCCCTTCTCCTCCTGCCCCCAATCCCTCCCAGCATCAGAGTCTTTTCCAGTGAGTCAACTCTTCGCATGAGGTGGCCAAAGTACTGGAGTTTCAGCCTTAGCATCATTCCTTCCAAAGAAATCCCAGGGCTGATCTCCTTCAGAATGGACTGGTTGGATCTCCTTGCAGTCCAAGGGACTCTCAAGAGTCTTCTCCAACACCACAGTTCAAAAGCATCAATTCTTCGGTGCTCAGTGTTCTTCACAGTCCAACTCTCACATCCATACACAACCACAGGAAAAACCATAGCCTTGACTAGACGAACCTTTGTTGGCAAAGTAATGTCTCTGCTTTTGAATATGCTATCTAGGTTGGTCATCACTTTAGTTCTGCTCATTTTTTGCAGGGGCTACTGCAGTGGCCTATACTGGTTTTTGGCAAACTTTTTCTTCAAAGGGCCAAATAGAAAAGAATTTTGGCTTTGTTAAGCTGTATGGTTTCTGTCACAACTAAATAATTCTGCTCTTGTAGCAGCCAAAGACAGTATGTAAACAAATGACTGTATCTGTGTTCAATGAAACAACATTTACAAAAATAGGAGGTGGGCCAGGTTTAGCCCATGGGCTGGAGTTCTCTGATCTATGGTCCAGGAAGATTATACCTTTTTGTACCCTTGAAGTTTGGTGTGGTCACATGACATTGCTTTGGTCAATGGGATATGAGAAGAAATGACATGTGCCACTTCCAACTGTAAGGCTTTAAGAGCTATTGTAAAATTTATTGCATTCTTTTCCATCTTACCAAAGAAATCCCTGTTTCAGATGGTGGAGGAGTCATCAACTTAGTTTCCTATATGAGTATGCCATGGAACAGAGCTGCTATCTCGCCGAGAATGGATATGTGGTGTAAATGAGAACCAAATTAGTCTTTTAATTTTTTTGAGATGCACTTCACATACCATAAAATTAATTCAATGGTTTTTAGTAGATTCAGGGTTGAGCAACTATCACCACAATTCACTGTCAGAACATTTTCAATACCTGCCAAACAAACTCCATATACATCAGCAGTTATTTCCTGTTTCCACTTACCTGAATCCCTACTTCCAACTCCAGGTGACCAATAACCTATTTTCTATCTGAGAACCTCTGTTATCTACATCATTAATAAATGGAAAATGCTTGTTTTTGAAGCATAACTCAGCTGATAGATTCATCGGTCTTCTTCTAGTGTTATCTTTATAAATGGCACCCATCGCCACAAAAATCAGAAACAGAGAAGTTACTCATGATACTACTTAACCTCATTCCCCAGTCCAGCTAAAGTATAGCTCCTATGAACTTTATTTTCTGGATATTTCTTGAATTTGTCTATTTCTTCTCCTCTCCATTGCTATGACTACAGTTCAAGATACTGCCTTCACTTTCTTGTACTTTGCTAGTGTTTTAAAATTTGTGACTGATATTAAACTTCAGGATTTGGAATAAGAAATCAGAATTCTTGGGAATTCTTTGGAAATCTTGAAGTCAAAAATTATTCTTTATTTTTCATACCAATTTATGTGTTTTTTTGGTAAGGAGGTTGTAATGATATATTTTAATAACATTTGCATCTACTTAAAAGTAATGAATGGTTATAATAAAGCATGCATCATTGTTCTTTGATCAGATTGTTCTAAAAGTTTCAGAGATTTCCTACAAAAAGTAATAATAAATGCCGGCTTTATCATTTTTATAAATGTCACAATATATTGTGACAAGATCCTATATTTCAATAATATATAAAATTGATCTCTGTTTGATAAAAGACATTTAGTAACAGAAAACATTAAATAAAGGGACTATTGTTACAAATTAAATGCCAAATAAAAATCAGTTAGAAGTTGAAATATGAAATAATTAAGTTATTCTTAAAGTGAAATTTAAAAGTAACAAAAGCATTAACTGCCCTACTAGCCTAGATATTTGTCTCGTGACAAATACTGCAGATGTAGACAATTTTCTTACATTGTTCACTGGTAGTCAAACTTTTAAGAGTTTGCTCAGAAGAATTTTAAGGTGGGTATTGAGGTACTGCTGCTGCTGCTGCTAAGTCGCTTCAGTCTTGTCCGACTCTGTGCGACCCCATAGACGGCAGCCCACCAGGCTCCCCCGTCCCTGGGATTCTCCAGGCAAGAACACTGGAGTGGGTTGCCATTTCCTTCTCCAGTGCATGAAAGTGAAAAGCGAAAAGTGAAAGTGAAAGTGAAGTCGTGTCTGACTCTTAGCGATCCCATGGGCTGCAGCCTACCAGGCTCCTCCATCCATGGGATTTTCCAGGCAAGAGGACTAGAGTGGGGTGCCATTGCCTTCTCCGTTATATGACCTAATTCTCTTTAATCAACATTCTGTTGCTTGCTACAGTTTTGGTTTTGTCATGAAATCCGTATTGTTTTTGCTAGTTCAGATTTTAGATTAGTTTCTAATTTTGTCCTGAAGTACCTATAACAATATCCTTTTCTCTTTACATAGGCTCTGTTAAAGTGCTTACACTGAACTGTAACCCACAGTAAACTTCAAACACTAGAAAACACTAGTGAATAATTTATTGCAAAGTGTTAAAATAACATGACTTTAGACCTCCTAGTAAGCTTAATACTACTACTTGGAATCATGTGTCAAAATTGCCGAGTTAAGGATTTTGCATCAAAAACGTGTTATTTTTTCAGAACATCAAACATAGGATTTGCATGAAGTATACTATATGAATAAATGTATTAACTGTTCTTATTTGTCAGAACAACTCCCTCTTCTCAGCATACAGGGCCACAGATACATGTTTGCAATGTGACAAGAGCTACAAGCCAAGAACGGTGGATTAGGTCTTGACCACTTCTCTCTTGTCTTCCTGTCTCAGCTCTACTCTTGCTGTCCGTGTCAACATTTCCTGCGCTGGCTTTATCACTTGATGTCAGTGCATTTCTTCAACTGAGCAGTCCCTAGGTGGATCATGGAGCTTTAATTCTATCAGTAGGATTATGTTACTTTTTTCTGTTTTTCTGAGCTCTTGACTGATTATTCTTGGGATTCAGAAATAACAAATGTCCAGAGAAATTCCCATATGGAGACCCTAACTCTTACAATAGTCTCTCTGTATCCTTTCTAGCTCACATTTCATCCTTTATCATATTCAGATTTTCTAAAAACACAAACCTGGTGATGGCATCCTCATGCTGAAATGTCTTTGGTGGCTTCTCCATTGCTCTTAAGCTAAAAAATACCCAAACCCTTCAAATGGTCTGAATGGCACCTGCAAACCT
>NW_011494677.1:2855379-2856526 GCF_000754665.1 Bison bison bison | reverse complement strand
TCACATCCATACATGACTACTGGAAAAACCATAGCTTTGACTAGACGGACCTTTGTTGGCAAAGTAATGTCTCTGATTTTTAATATGCTGTCTAGGTTGGGCAGCAGGTTTATGGAGAAGGTTCATTCCACAGTAAATATATCTTGTTGTTGTTCAGTCGCTCAGTTATATCTGACTCTTTGAGACCCCATGGACTGCAGCATGTCAGGCTTCCTTGTGCTTCACTATCTCCTGGAGTTTGCTCAAATTAATGTCCATTGAGTAGATGATAGCATCCAACCATCTCATCCTCTGTTGCCCCCTTCTCCTCCTGCCCTCAATCTTTCCCAGCAACAGGGTCCTTTCCAATCAGCCATTAGAACTGCTAGGGATGACAACTAACAGTTACATATGCAGCCTACCTTCGATCTACAATTACCCCATTTTGTTTGTGTTACTGACCTCATTTTAAGGAGAAGGAAAGTCAAACATAACATTTTAGTAACTGATCAAGTTCACTCAAGGGGGAGAAAAAAACAACAGAGTTGGTTATAGACTCTAGGAAAGGCTTACACTTTTTCTTTCAGAGCAGATTTTCTTCTAAAAAGAATAATATTAAAAGAATGAAACTGCAAACTTGATGCTTGACAACTGAATAAGCACAATAATTTAGGAATATATAAACATTTCTTGTAGAACAGTCACTGAAAATATGTTGCCAGTGCAAGGCCAGCTTCGGCTGGCAGCAAAGCAACGGTGCAAGTCACTTAGAAAAGGGTACGGTACCATCAAGGCCTTTCTGATATTTAACACTTATTTGACTCCTTCAGGAGAATAGAGCAGTGAGAGAGCTTAGAGTGAATGAAAATGTTTTATTCACAAGCAAATGAAATGTCTTGGGCTTAAAGCCCAAAAAAAAAAAAAATTATTGTGTTGAATTTTTTCAGATGCCTAAAATTAACTTGCTCAATTTTCTTTCCACCCCCTGTACTCTTCGTCATCTACAAAATGAAAGCTTTTGACCAAATAATCTCTGTTTCTTTCCAGCTCTTAAATTTCATGACTCTATTCAATTTGTTAGGTAAGGGGGGAAAAGATAGACTGTAAATTTAGTAGAAAAATTCTATTTCATCCAAAAGATAAAATAACATGCCCTTGACTTAGTAAT
>NW_011494677.1:2854033-2855279 GCF_000754665.1 Bison bison bison | reverse complement strand
GCTCTTAAGCTAAAAAATAGCCAAACCCTTCAAATGGTCTGAATGGCACCTGCAAACCTCTCTGGGCTCTTCTTACACATTCTTCATTTCACCATCTCTGTGCTCCTTTTAATTCTGTGTTCTTCCCATTGCGGGACCTTTGCATGTACTGTTTCCTGCATCTGAAAATCCTTCTCCATACTCATCCTGATCTCAGTTCAAATGACATTTCTTTAATTAAGTTTTCTCTACCTCAAGTTATGTCTGGTTTCTTTGTTAAGTGTTCTCTAACTTCTTTCCTACAAAACACTTGGCTCAGTTTATAATTATTCTGCAATCGGTGTGGTGTTATCTGTCAAAGAGCATGCATAGAACATAGAAGGCACTCAGAAGCATATGTTGAAGGAATGTTGAATGAGGAAAATCATGGTTCAGGAAGAAGCAGGACAGCATATGTAAACTTTATAGTCTCTGGTGGATCCCAGTTTTTTTTAAAATGTGCCCATAATCACAGTATAATGGAATAGCAGTTATATCCAAGCACTATGTTAATTTCTGGAATACAAGAGTGAACAAACCGACAACAAACATCCCCATTGGCGCTTGTGTGTTCTCACGGGAGGAAACAAGGAGCAAAACGAGTCCACACACGTAGTGCACTATTAGTGAGACGCTGTGGAGCAAAAGAAAGGACGCAGGTGGACGCATGTTCAGGGGGTGGGAATTAATACAACAGTTATAATGGATGTCAAGTAAAGCCTCACTGAAACTGACAAGTGTGCGAAGACCTGACAAAGAAGGACAGAAATAACCAACTATACTTCAATAAAAGTTACAATAAAATTAGAAAGGGACAAAAAGAGTGAAAGGACTATTAAATTCTGTGATTTCACAGCCAGTCACTTCCTGGAGTGTCAGGAGAGCACAGGTACTCAGTAAGGCAGGAACACTGGATGGTGGACTGTTCAGTTCAGTTGAGTGGCTCAATCGTATCCAACTCTTTGTGACGCCATGGACTGCAGCACGTCAGGCTTCCCTGTCCATCACCAACTCCTGGAGTTTACTCAAACTCATGTCCATTGCGTTGGTGATGCCATCCAACCATCTCATCCTCTGTCATCCCCTTCTCCTCCCCCCTTCAATCTTTCTCAGCATCAGGGTCTTTTCAAATGAGTCAGCTCTTTGCATCAGGTGGCCAAAGTACTGGAGTTTCAGCTTCAGCATCTGTCCTTCCAATGAATTTTCAGGACTGATTTCCTTTAGGATG
>NW_011494677.1:2849760-2853933 GCF_000754665.1 Bison bison bison | reverse complement strand
AAAGCCCCCAAAAAAAAAAAAAAAAAAATATTGTGTTGAATTTTTTCAGATGCCTAAAATTAACTTGCTCAATTTTCTTTCCACCCCCTGTACTCTTCATCATCTACAAAATGAAAGCTTTTGACCAAATAATCTCTGTTTCTTTCCAGCTCTTAAATTTCATGACTCTATTCAATTTGTTAGGTAAGGGGGGAAAAGAGAGACTGTAAATTTAGTAGAAAAATTCTATTTCATCCAAAAGATAAAATAACATGCCCTTGACTTAGTAATTCTTCACATAAAATAGCTTCCTCATTGTGCTTTATCCTTAACATATCAGTAAAAGAGATTTTTTAAAAAATTCATTTCAAGCCCAATAGAGGTGGAAGGATCATAACTAAGAAAGATAACACATTTACTCTCAGAATTCTAATCCCAGATTGCAAGGATTCTCAAACATATTTTAAAATTAAGAACCAATGAAAATTTCTACATAATGAAAATAATCAAAATTCATCATCTTGAATGATTATTTAATTTGGATATTCTAGTAGTAAGTTTAATGTGTGAATGGCTAATTGTGTTGCAGAATTAAGAGACTGATAATGTCAAAACTATAAGTACATTTCAGAGACATTTTGAGTAGAGGTTTAAAATCATGTAAATATTTTAATAACAATATGTACTAGTATCTAGGGGCTTCTCTGGTGGCTCAGATGGTAAGGAGTCTGCTTGCAATGTGGGAGACCTGGGTTCGATTCCTGGGTTGGGAAGATCCCCTGGAGAAGGAAATGGCAACCCACTCCAGTATTCTTGCCTGGAAACTCCCCATGGACAGAGAAGCCTGGCGAGCTATAGTCTATGGGGTCACAAAGAGTCGGACATGACTGAACGACTAAGCACACACACACACACACACGTACTAGTATCTAGATATGAAAAGTCAAAGACAAGCTCATCGTGTGAAATGCGAGGCCTTGGGGTCTCTCAATTCTTGAGTTTGTCAAAATATCTTATCCTTTACAGAAGGTAATATAACCCTATTAAGCTACAAAACGGAGAAGGCAATAGCACCCCACTCCAGTACACTTGCCTGGAAAATCCCATGGACAGAGGAGCCTGGTAGGCTGCAGTCCATGGGGTCATGAAGAGTCTGACACGACTGAGCGACTTGACTTTCACTTTTCGTTTTCATGCACTGGAGAAGGAAATGGCAACCCACTCCAGCATTCTTGCCTGGAGAATCCCAGGGATGGGGGAGCCTGGTGGGCTGCCGTCTCTGGGGTCGCACAGAGTTGGACATGACTGAAGTGACTTAGCAGCAGTAGCAGTAGCAAGCTACAAAAAATTGAGAGAGGTATGTTCATAGGACTCCATTACTAAAGCAAAGTGAAGTGTGTTATTGATACTATCATCAGGTTAATTAAGAATTATTAGTAATAAGACAGTAGGTACTTTTAACATTCTGATACCACTGAAAACAGATGTATCAGATGCTGCTTCAACAATACAAAATGATCTTAATGTGACAAGTTTTAAAACCTAATGCCGCTACATTGCATAAACCAGTTAAGTTCTTTGGGACTTAATTTCTTTATTTGTAAAAGAAGCTTGGATTGGATGAATCCTTTCAGAGCATGAGAGCACATGATAAAAGTAAATGTTTATTGGATATTAACTGTGTGTCAGGAATTTTTCTAAGTTCATTTACATATGTAAATTCATCTAGTTTGAAAAAAAAACAATATAAAATGTTTACTATTGTCAACTTGGTTTTATAGAGTAAAAAATAGAGAGTTTCATTCATTTGCTTAAGATATGATATCTACTGAGTGGCAAGACAGAGACCTGAAGTCAGGTCATCTGGCACCGGAGTTCATAACCACAGTGCAATACTGCTGTTTTTTCAAATAGCATGTGCTACCAGGCTCTCCCCTCTCTTACTTGAGAACATTATCGTTAGCGGGCAGAATAATCTCTTCCTTCCTAAAAAAGTATCTAATTCCTAATTCCTGAAACGATTGGAAATGTTAGCTAATGTTGAAAAAGGGACTTCACAGATACGATTAAGGTTAGGACTTTTAAATGGGCAGATTATCCTGGGTTATCTAGGTGAGCCGATGTAAACTTAGGGTCTTTTTTTTTTAACTTAGGGTCTTTACAAGAGGGAAGCAAGGGTGTCAGAGCAGAAAAAGGGGAGGCCCAATGGATGTCATTACTAGAAGCCCAGGAATGCAGGCTGGGTAGCCTCTAGAAGCTGGAAGAAGGAACACATTCTCCCCCTGGAGTCTCCAGGAGGAATGCAGTACTGTCAACATCTTGATTTTTAGTTCTGAGAGACTCATTTCAGGCTCTGATGTATGAACTGTAATATAATAGGTGTGTGCTATTTTAAGACACTGAACTTGTGGTAATTTGTCATAGTGGCAATAGGCAACTAATACACTACCATGGTGAGTTTCTGTTGATGGTCAGTGTGCTTCTCAGGTATGGTGAGTGCCAAAAACACCATAAACCCATGGACTAGACAATCTCTAAGGTCTGTTTAGTTCTAAGATTGTATACATGTGTATGAGACATGTGTAGCTACATGTGGTAAATCCCTGTCTTAACAGTTAGCCTTTAAAGAATATACAATGGGAAAAGGACAATCTCTTCATCAAGTGGTGTTGGGAAAGTTGGACAGTCAACGTAAATCAATGAAGTTAGAACACATTCTGGTAAAGAATCCACTGGCAATACAGGAGACCCAGGTTTGATCCCTGGGTCAGGAAGCTCCACTGGAGAAGGAAATGGCAACCCTCTCCAGTAATCTTGCCTGAAGAATTCCAGGGACAGAGAAACTTTGCAGGCTACAGTCCAAGGGGTCGCAAAAATTTGTACATAAGAGCCACTAACACTTTCACATCATACACAAAAATAAACTCAACATGGCTTAAAGATTTAAACATAAGACATGAGACCATAAAACTAGAAGAGATCATAGGCAAAACATTCTCTGACATAACTTGTACCAATGTTTTGTTAGGTGAGTCTTTCAAGGCTATAGAAATAAAAATAAAAACAAATAGGACCTAATAAAACTTAGAGGCTTTTACACAACAAAGGAAATCATAAGCAAAATGAAAAGCCTATAGAATAGGAGAAAATATTTGCAAATGATGTGACTGACAAGGGCTAAATTTCCAAAATATTCAAGTAGCTTATACAACTCAACAATAAAAAAAACCAAACAACCCAAATTAAAAATGGGCAGAAGACCTAGCAAACATTGCTCCAAAGAAGAAATACAGATGACCAATCGGCACATGAAAAGATACTCAACATTGCTCACTATTAGAGAAATGCCAATCCAAATTACAATGAAGTACCACTTTACACCAGTCAGAACGCCCATCATTAAAAAGTCTACAAAAAACAGATGCTGGAGAGGGTGTGGAGAAAAGGGAGCCCTCCTGCACTGTTTGTGGGAATGTAAACTGGTGCACTCACTATATAAAACAGTATAGGGGTTACTCAGAAGACTAAAAATAAAGTTACCATACTATCCAGCAATCCCACTCCTGAGCATATACCCAGACAAAAATATATTTCAGAAAGATACATATACCGCTATGTTCATAACAGCATTATTCCCAATAGCCAAGATATGGAAAGAACCTAAATGTCCACCAACAGATGGGTGGATAAAGGAGACGTGGTATATACAAACAACGGAATACTGCTCAGCCACAAAAAGCAGGAAATAGTGTCCTCTGCAACAACATGGATGCAACTAGAAAGTATCACACTAAGTGAAAGTATCATAGTAGAAAGTATCACACTAAGTGAAGTAGGTCAGAAAGAGGAAGACACATACTATATGATGCCACTTATGAGTGCGTGTATCACTCAGTCATGTCCAACTCTTGGTGACCCCATGGACTGCAGCCTGCCAGGCTCCTCCATCCAAGGATTTCTCCAGGCAAGAATATTGGAGTTGGTAGCCATTCCATTCTCCAGGGGATCTTCCCGAGCCTGGAACTGAACCCGGGCCTCCCGCGTTGCAGGCAGATTCTTCACCATCTGAGTCATCAGGGAAGCCCCAATACTACTTACATGTGGAATCTAAAATATGATACAAATAACCCTATCTAGAAACAGAAACAGACTCATGGACACACAGACACAGATTTGTGGCTGCCACGGGGAAGA
>NW_011494677.1:2849151-2849660 GCF_000754665.1 Bison bison bison | reverse complement strand
GCAGGAGACACAGGAGACAAGGGCTCCTGTACTGCACAGGGAACTATATTCAATGTCCTGAGATAAACTCTAATGGAAAAGAATATTTTTAAATGAATATATATAAGGACAGAAATGGTATGGACCTAACAGAAGCAGAAGATATTAAGAAGAGATGGCAAGAATACCCAGAAGAAGTGTACAAAAAAGATCTTCATGACCCAGATAATCATAATTGTGTGATCACTGACCTAGAGCCAGACATCCTGGAATGCGAAGTCAAGTGTGCCTTAAAAAGCATCACTATGAACAAAGCTAGTGGAGGTGATGGAATTCCAGTTGAGCTCTTTCAAATCCTGAAAGATGATGCTATGAAAGTGCTGCAGTCAATATGCCAGCAAATTTGGAAAACTCAGCAGTGGCCACAGGACTGGAAAAGGTCAGTTTTCATTCCAATCCCAAAGAAAGGCAATGCCAAAGAATGCTCGAACTACCACACAATTGCACTCATCTCACACGCTAGTAAAGTA
>NW_011494677.1:2847478-2849051 GCF_000754665.1 Bison bison bison | reverse complement strand
AAAAGCAAGAGAGTTCCAGAAAAACATCTATTTCTGCTTTATTGATTATGCCAAAGCCTTTGACTGTGTGGATCACAATAAACTGTGGAAAATTCTGAAAGACATGGGAATACCAGAACACCTGACCTGCCTCTTGAGAAATCTGTATGCAGGTCAGGAAGCAACAGTTAGAACTGGACATGGAACAACAGACTGGTTCCAAATAGGAAAAGGAGTTCGTCAAGGCTGTATATTGTCACCCTGTTTATTTAACTTATATGCAGAGTACATCATGAGAAACGCCGGACTGGAAGATACACAAGCTGGAATCAAGATTGCCGGGAGAAATACCAATAACCTCAGACATGCAGATGACAGCACCCTTATGGCAGAAAGTGAAGAGGAACTCAAAAGCTTCTTGATGAAAGTGAAAGTGGAGAGTGAAACAGTTGGCTTAAAGCTCAACATTCAGAAAACGAAGATCATGGCATCCGGTCCCACCACTTCATGGGAAATAGATGGGGAAACAGTGGAAACAGTGTCAGACTTTATTTTTCTGGGCTCCAAAATCACTACAGATGGTGACTGCAGCCATGAAATTAAAAGACGCTTACTCCTTGGAAGGAAAGTTATGACCAACCTAGATAGCATATTGAAAAGAAGAGACATTATTTTGCCAACAAAGGTTCGTCTAGTCAAGGCTATGGTTTTTCCTGTGGTCATGTATGGATGTGAGAGTTGGACTGTGAAGAAGGCTGAGTGCCAAAGAACTGATGCTTTTGAACTGTGGTGTTGGAGAAGACTTTTGAGAGTCCCTTGGACTGCAAGGAGATCCAACCAGTCCATTCTGAAGGAGATCAGCCCTGGGATTTCTTTGGAAGGAATGATGCTGAAGCTGAAACTCCAGTACTTTGGCCACCTGATGCGAAGAGTTGACTCATTGGAAAAGACTCTGATGCTGGGAGGAATTTGGGGCAGGAGGAGAAGGGGATGACAGAGGATGAGATGGCTGGATGGCATCACTGACTTGATGGACGTGAGTCTGAGTGAACTCCGGGGGTTGGTGATGGACAGGGAGGCCTGGTGTACTATGATTCATGGGCTTGCAAAGAGTTGGACACGACTGAGCGACTGATCTGATCTGATATATATATATATATATGTATAACTGAATCATTTTGCTGTATAGCAGGCATTAACACAACATTGTAAATCAACTATACTTCAATTAAAAAACACCCCCAAAACAAACAACCCCCGTCCAAAAAACAGTAAGCTTTTAAGATGGTGCTTTAGTAATGACTTTGATAAAAATAGTAGTAACAGATTCCAACTCTATGTATGGTCAACCCCAGGAACTTTCAGTAAAATTAAGGTGATATATAGGTTCAGTACTTTTCATATTGCTTCATATATTAACCCAAATTATTTAAAACACTAAATTAATAAATGTTTCAACATAAAGTAACATATTAATGTGTTTCTTTAATTTCTTTATGGGAAAAAGAAATATCTAGTTGAGTTTATTTATGAATAAACTCAATAAAAGTGTTTAATGAACTCTGAATTAGAATCAGATGATTAAATGACAGTC
>NW_011494677.1:2825394-2847378 GCF_000754665.1 Bison bison bison | reverse complement strand
TCAACATATGATTGCAGTCAAGAAATCTTTTGCTCTCGTTTTATATACTAACTTTTTTACTCCAAGAAGAGTTAGTCACAAGCTCTAACATTCACAACTCAGTATTTAGACGTTTTGTGTGCAGGAGTATATTAATCTAAGAAGATTGATTGCAACTAGAGCAGCCATAATGGCATCAGAGGTAAGGTGAGAGAGATGAAGATGAGCTGATTAAGATCGTTTCAATCTATTCCAATCCTAAGCAGAATCTGAGTCATGCTATTAGAAGCAGATTCATTTTAAAAAAGAGGATTATGTAAAATTCACAGAAGGAAAATCTATGTGCATAGTTCTTCATAGAATCATTTGATGAACCTAACATTCTAAAATACCAGAACATTCAGAGCTGCTCTGAAGACAATATTCAGCTGACACAACTAATTTTGATATTGTTTTATACTCAGGGTACATAGGAGGGGATTTTTTCTCAGTTACCTTCAGGGATATCAGAAGCAGGTTCTGAAATGAACTAATTGGCGAACATTTTAAGAGGCACTTGCTCAGGAGCATATAAATCACAGTGTTTTATAACACCTTACACAACACTGAAATAATTTAGAGCATCATGGCAAGAAGCTAAATCTCAGTGGAGCTTTAAAAAAAATTTTTTTTAACATCTAAGGATTTTCAGTCCATGTAGAAAAGTGGATTCTATTTCCTAAAGAGAATGTAATAAGTATGTGAGCATCAGAACAGAGTTGCTTGTGTAAGCTCAGCTGGTTTTACCTGGAAGTTATTACTGAATAAATTGAAAATGATTGTGTGCATTTTACAAAAACATTGTGTTGTCCTGATGTAGCATCTTCCATCAGCTGTGCGGGGTTAGGGAGGTCATCTGGGTTCAGAGTTGTTTCTGAAGCAGAGATTTATAAAGTACATGTTGCATAATTACAAAGGGGCAAAAGAATGATTCAAAAAGAGTAAAGAATATGGGTTCTCAAGGATCTATTTACACAGAAATGACACAAATATATGAGCAAGATGGAGGAAAATAGAACTCACAAACAACTACACAGTGATGTAATGTGGGCTATGACCAGGAGCGCCAAGGAAAGTAAAAGTGAGCAAGGTCAATGGAAGTTTCAATCAGTGAGGAGGCTCCCGGAGGAGATGAGTCTTGATCAGGGAAGTGCAGTTAACTCAGGATTTAGATGCTCTGAGACAATAAGATAGGAGAATTCCATGAAGATGAGGATGAAGAAAATAATGCACAGTTCATTTATTTGTAAAACAAAAACAAAACAAACACGGAATGATGCCTATGTGGCAAAAGCTAATAATACAGTGAATAAAGCAATAAAAAAAAATCACTTCCCTTGTAGTTCACACTCCACAAAAATAAGTAAAATGAATGGTTTGTTAGATAAGTGCTATGGAGAAAATGAAGCAGAAGAGATGACTTGGGACTACTGTGAAGTCACAGTTAGGGTAGGTCTCACTTAGATTGATATCAGATCTGAAGGCGGTGAGAGAGCAAATCCTATGGCAAATCTAAGCATAGAGTTTTGAGGCAGGGGAGTCAGGCTCTGGTGTAAAACTCTGCCCGGCATGTGGAAGCAAGATTTGGCAGGGGATGTGGCCGAAGCAAAATGACAAAAGGGAGAACTCTAGCAGATGAGATAGACTGGTGCAGGCTCCCGGGGTCATTTTAAGGCGTTTGGCTTTTACTCTGTGTGAGATGAGATAAGGAGTTATTGGAGGGTTAAAATACAAGAATGGCATGAACTTGTTTCTGTTTGACAATATTTCTCTGGATGATGTGCTGAGAACAGACTTCAGACGGCAGGAGTGGAGGGAAAGCACAGCTGTGTGGTTAGCTGCTTCGAGGACCTAGGAGACAGCAAGGGGTGGCTGGGACCACGGCAGTAGCTGTGAAGTTTGTAAAAAGTGGTCAAATTCTGAATATAGTTTGTAGGCTGTTATTGTTGTTCAGTCACGAAGTCGTGTCTGACTCTTTGCGACCCCAAGAACTGTAGCATGCCAGGCTTGCAGCACACCCACATTTTGCCAACAGATTAAGAATGTAGGAAGAAGGAGGAAGGAAATGAGGGAAGGAGAGGGAAAGAGAATATGAATGAGAACGAGTTCTGAGCAACCAGAAGGATAGAGTTGCCATGAAATGGGGAAGATTGGGAAAAGAGTACGTTTGAGGTAGAAGATCCAATGTTCTGTTTAGCGCAAGTTGAGTAGATGATTCTTGTCAGATATTGAATGCAGATGGGTTGTGTATGAGTCTAGAGTTGAGGAGGAATTGCTTGATGGGTTTGCATGTTGTATTTCAAGACTTGGAGTTGCATGTTTCCAAAGCGCGGAGTGGATTGAAAAATAGAAAAAAAAAAAAAAAAGAGCTACAAAGCAAGAAGTCTAGGGCTCCAATGTTATGAGGTTGGACAGATGAAGAGGAAGGGGTACATGAGGTTGAAAGCAAGGAGCTAGATATAGGAAGGAAGAAAAGCAGGAGGGTATTATGTCCTGCAAGCCCAAAGAAGAAACTGAAGGAGTAAGGAGAGCAATCCACTCTGCCCAAGGTCACTGAAAGGTTAAGTAAGATAAAGACTGAGATTTGTTCATTAGATTCAGTTATGTAGAGCTTCCTGGTAGCTGAAAGCCTTGGCAAATTCTGATTATGTTAATATAGTCATCATTTTCCTATGCCATGTCTCCCTAGGGGTACAATATAGTTTCAATATCAATTATAAAACAGTTTCCAGCTTCTGGTGGTTTAAAGATATGATGAGCAATTCTTTGATATATTCTCCTCCAAAATATGTGGCTTAATACCCTTCCTCTTGAGTGGGGGGCTGCACTTAATGACTTGTTTCTTGGCTATGTGACAGAAGTGAAAGCCTGTGATATCAGTTAGGATGTTAAATATTGTGGCTTCCTCCTGGACTTGACTGCAATCTCGTGAGATACCGTGAGTGAGAATCATGTAGCTAATTCCATTCCTGAATTTACCATTCACAGAAACTGTGAAATAATGAGTGTTTATTAAGATTTGGGATAACATGTTATGTTGAAATAGATAACACACACAGATTTTAGTACCTGGAAGTGAGCTGCAATCATAAATGCCCCAAAATGTGAAGTCACTTTGCAACTAAGTCCAGAAGCTAGAAAAAACTTTGAAGAGAATGTTCATGAAAGCTTACGTACCTTAAACAGACAGTTGTAGAAGTTGAGACTGTCAAAGAGGCTCAAAGGAAAGCAAGAACTATCTTTTTGGAAACAGAAAGGAAGGGATCCTTGTTAAGTAGTGTCAGAGAGGTTAGCGACACTGTTACCAACAATAACACGGAAAGTAGAAAATGACTTAATGAATTGAGTGAACAAGCAAAAGTAATTTCTAGAGGGAATATTGAAGGTGTTATTTGCTTTCTTTCTACTTAGAGTAAAATGTGAGAGGAGAGACATAAATTTTATGCAGGGTCTGCCAAATCAAAGAAGCTAGGGTTTTGGCTTAAAAACTTCCTAGCCTCTCCAGATGGTGAAAGATTCTAAAATGAAGAAAGAGCTTCTGCACGAATATGAAACCAAGAACTCTGCCAGGTCTGATGTTGAAGCTAAGGATGTGGCTATAAAATCTCTTATTAAGATTTCAGGAGGATCAATGGTGCTGCCTCAGAATACCATTTAGTCAGAAAAAAGGGGCCCCTGCAGACCCGTATATCTCATAACTCCCCTCAATCAAATAATATGACTTCTAAGAACCTTAAGGGCTTTGTCCCTCAGCAGAAGCCCTAGATAGAGAAGAGTTTATATCAATTTGTAGGTGTAGATTTATCTAACGAATTGGAGCCCTAAACATTCACAGGAGACCCACAAATTTTAAAGAATTACATCAGCAGAAACACTGTCAGCTTAGACTGTGACAGAGATAGTGCTAAATAAAGAGAGATCTTGGAACACCTCCCCACCTCCTAATTCAACTGACAGGAATCAGACTTAGAAAGCTACTCAGCTACAAACACATGTTGTCTTTTATTAAAAAGGAAAGACGACTTAGACGGCAAAAACAATACTTCCCTATGACTCCTGGGGCCAAGAACCATGGAGAATTATTCCCAGGCTTTGAGTCCAAATCAAGAAATTGCTAACCTCTGTTAGACTGGATTTCAGAATGGTATGGGCCAGTGACTCCTGGGTATCTTCCGTATCTCTAGGGGTTATCCTGTGTCTATCCCACAATTGAGTATAGGGCAAAGGGTGGTGCAGTCGTAAAGAGTCCACCTGCCCATTCAGGAAATGACAAGAGATATGGGTTTGATCCCTGGGTTGGGAAGATCCCCTGGAGTAGGAAATGGCAACCCGCTCCAGTATTCTTGCCTGGAAAATCCCATGAACAGAGGAACCTACAGTTCATGGGGATCACAGAGCATCAGACACAGCTGAATGGCTGAGCCCAAGGGGAGAGAGTAACAACTTGTTTGTTTAGTTTGCAGGTCTCTAGTCAAAAGGAACTGTACGCAAAGATCTGTACTTACAGCATGACATCTGTGAACCTGCCTTTGTGCCTCAATCTCATTTCTATGACATCATCTTGGATTTTAAGATAACACTCCATTGGGGTTCTTGGGAGGGGATTGGTAAATGTATTCTGCATGTGGGACAAATAATATACAAGTCATGGCCACAGTACAAAGAGTGGTGGTTTTAAAACACATCTATAGATTCTTAATATGCCTCTCTTTAAGATGTAGAGCTCAATACTCTTCCCCCTTGAGTGTGGCTGGACTTAGTGACTCATTTCTAATGAATTGAGTTAGGTGTGAGTGACAGAGCATGACTTCAATGATGAGGATATAAAAGGCATTGTGGCTTTCTCCTTTTTCTCTCTCTTGGATTGCTTGCCTGGGGAAAGGCAATTGCCATACATAAGGACGCTCAAGCAGCTTTATGAAGTGAGAACTGAGGCCTCCGGGCAAATATCAGTGAGTGAGCTTGGAAGCAGGTCACCCAGCTCTAGTCAAGATTTCAGATGGCTGGAGCCCCAAGGGACGTTTCCATTTCCACCTCATGAGAGACCTTGAGCCAGAACCACTCAAATTCACGATCCGCAGAAACTGTGGAATAATAAATGTTTGCTGTTTTATGTCACAAAGTTTTAGGGCAAATACACAGCAACAGAAAACCAAGATGAGACTCATTATGCTCTAGAAGGATCCCTGGAAACCTGACCTCTGAATTCTGCTTTAGGGGGATGTGAGTGTGTGGGAGGGGACAGGGCAGGATTACGCGGCTCATGAATGAAACCATTTCTTATTTTTTCATCTGGCTTTCCTCTCATGGTTGCAGGAGGCCTCATTCTCTCCCATTCCCCATATGCTGCTGTTATAGTCATTATTCTATTTTGCTCCAGTACTCATCACACTGAGAAGGAGAAAGTTTCTCCCTTCCCACTTGTGTTATAGTCTGTCACTAAAGCCATGAAAGAGAATTTTTTAGTGTACTTAATTTCTAGCCTGGGCTCTAAGGATGTTACTTTTACTTTCCCTGCTTTTGGTTTCAGCCCCTTCTTTCCTCAGTTCAGTTCAGTTCAGTCGCTCAGTGGTGCTGACTCTTTGCGACCCCATGAATCGCAGCACGCCAGGCCTCCCTGTCCATCACCAACTCCCGGAGTTCACCCAGACTCACGTCCATCGAGTCAGTGATGCCATCCAGCCATCTCATCCTCTGTCGTCCCCTTCTCCTCCTGCCCCCAATCCCTCCCAGCATCAGAGTCTTTTCTAATGAGTCAACTCTTCGCATGAGGTGGCCAAAGTACCTTCTTTCCTAGGAAGCTGCTAAAAGTTTGTTCCTGAAGGGTGAGGCTGGAACAGTCTGAGAGACAACATACCCTAAAGAATTCATATCCTCTGTACCCTCTGCTTACAGAGCACTGACCAAGTCAGGTGGCTGTATATCATCTCCCTCTGAATATTCCAGTTAAGTGTGTGTTATCCACAAGCTTAATACATGTACAACAATATGACTATGATGGGAAAGAGGTTTTTTTTATGTTTAAGAACTTAATAAATGGATAGTGTGATATGATCTAAAATATCTTACCAGATGACTACTTTGTAAGGTTCATAAAGTTTAGGATTGCCATAAATGGTTATTTATAAGGATATAAAATGTATTTCCTCACTAGAAACTGTCCTAAAGGGACCAGTAGGCTGACAGGCACTCGGAGTTGCATAGACAGCTGTTTAATACAATCTCTGAGCCGTGAGAGCAAAACGACCACCTCAGATCTCCTTGGCAAAATGACCGAAGGGAACTGCTCCCACAGATGTTGTTTAACTTTGAGCCACTTGACTCTGCCACGCTGACCACCAAGGGTTATGTGCTGGGTTGAAATTCTGCCACAAGAGATCATCTGAACGGTCTACTCAGTAGGGCTGGTCTATCTAGACAATGATAGTATTTTCTAAGAGAAGATCAAATTTTATCAGTTACATCCGAGACATGTGGGAAGATGGTAATATGCTAAAAGAAAGGCACAGATTCGGAAAGAGTGGAAAGAGGAATGCTGGATTCTTTAGACAAGCACTTGGACACCCCAGAGTGAAAGCAGAGCAGAGCATGGAATTGGGCAAAAATGGATTGTTAGACTCTGTGGGGATCCTGGGGCGCCAGGGATGTCTGAAAATTCTGAGTCTCTATGAGACCCTATTGCACCACCAGTGAGACTGGTTACCCTCCTTTTTTTTACTTCTGGTTTGACTTTACACTACATTCCTTCCACTAGAGAGAGCCTGATTATTTGATTCTTTACATTAGGGGTCTCCCAGCCTCTGGGATCGAATGCCTGATGATCTGAGGTAGAGCTGATGGGACAATAATTGAAATAAATTGCCCAATAAGTGTAATGCACTTTAATCACCCTGAAATCATCCCCTCAACCCTTGGTTCAGGAAAAAAAAAATGTCTCCCATGAAACTGATCCCAAGTGCCAAAAGAGATGGGGATTGCTGCTTTAGAGGACCATTACCAGACACAGCAGTCTGAGTTTTTAGGGCCAGCTGTTAACCTCTTCGAGCTTCCCAGGTGGCTCAGTGGTAAAGAATCCACTCACCAAGCAAGAGATGCAAAGCCAGTCCCTGGGTTGGAACGTTCCCCTAGAGAAGAAATGATAACCCACTCCAGTATTCTTGCCTGGGAAATCCCATGGAGAGAGGAGACTGGCATTGTCTGTAATACATACTGTTCCCAGTCTTTATACTGACCTGGGAATTTCACTCCCTGAGTCAACAAATATTTATCTTAGGATTTATGATTCCCATTTTAAAATGAGGACCTTGAACCTCAAAATGTTGAAGACTAGCCCACGATCACACAGGTAATCGTTGTCAGAACTGGGATTCAAATCAAGCACTCTCTGGCTTCAGAGTTTCATCCACCAATCCAGTAGTTTCCAAACCTGGCTAATAAATACTGAACAACCAATGTATGTCAGTTACTGTGGGTCAGGACACTTCAGATTTAGCAGTGAACAAAAGAGACAAAAACAATCTATATCCTAAGAGAAGGGAACAAATAAAATGGTTAACTGAAAGTGAAAGTGAAGTCGCTCAGTCGTGTCTGACTCTTTGCGACCCCATGAACTATAGCCTACCAGGCTCCTCCATTCATGGGATTTTCCATGAGTACTGAAGTGGGTTGCCATTTCCTTTTCCTCAACTGAAGGGCTTAAAAAAACAAAGATTCCCAGATGTTAGCCCCCCAAAATTACGCTTTTGTAGGTTAGGAGGTAGAGCTTCAGTGTATATATTTTTAACATGGATCCCAGATCACATTTCGATACTTAGTCTTGACTACATTCCACAAGAGAACACTGATTCCTTCTAACCATGTTTTAATTTATTTTGGTTATTCTGTTCAAGTCCTTAATATTCAGGAATATTAAGAAGTATTCTTAATATATCTTACATAGTGTTTTCTTAAAGGCAAATTTTAGGAGAACTGATAGGATTTTCTTTAAACTAGAGATTAACTTTGGGTAGTGCAATATTTGCCAACTGATTATAGGGATCCTATAATACATATATTTCTAAAAGTCTGATTAGGACTGGAGAGAGATTTAGAGAGCAGTATGAATCCACTAGAAAAGAAAGCACTGATTTTACAGGTATAATCACAGGGCTTTTTAAAAAATTATTTTTAAAACAAAATGTTGAGGTTTTTGATGATTACTTTAGAAGCTTGAGGGTTTTTTCCGACTTTATTTTTATTAATGTATATTACAGTACAGTTGCTTTAAAGCGTTGTGTTGGCTTTTACCGTGTAGCAAAATGAATCAGTCATACATATACACAGATCTCCTGCCTTTTGGATTTCCCTTCCACTGAGGACACCACCATGCATTATGTAGAGTTGCCTGTGCTTGCAGTGTGTTCCCATAACTGTCTGTTTTATGCATAGTATCCATAGTATATATGTGTCAATCCCAATCTCAATTTTTCACACTCTACCCAAGAAGTTTGCCTCTTACAGATGCAGTACCTAAACAAAAAATAATGAAACTTGGAGGCCTGACCCTGGAAATTCTGTCTCTAGAGAAGACATGAGATAGGGGGATAAAGGCCTGAATCCTTCGACCAGGGTGGAAGGCTTGTGGGAGGCGGGCAGGCAGGACAAGTGGGAACATTTGTTCCAGGCCTCAAGATGCTGACACATGCTTTGATTTCATACAGGAAGTGATGGGGAGGTATTTCATTCCAAGCTGGGAAGGAAGAAATAGGCAATTAGAGCAATGTCTGGTCTGGGGACAGGAAGAGCAACTGCCAAATTAATTCATTTGCTCAAGGAACAAGGGGCTGCTGGTGAGTCACCAGCCCTAAGAAGGGCTCCCTTTGTGGTCAAGAGATAATTCTAAAGCCCAGCATTGATGGCCTGAGGCTTTAAAAATGACTTCACCCATCCTTTCATATTGTTCTTTAAACTTCTGCATCTCCGGCCTTCCCTGAGTGGCCTGATGTTATGGGAAGTGAGCTTAGCCTGTTCTAACCATGGCCTGCCTATAATGTGTAGCACAGCCATGCTCAAATTAGGTTAGCGCCATGGAGGGAACATTCTCAAACCCAGATACTAAAAGACAAGCTGTATTTCTCACTGTTTCCCTCTCCTTCAGCCAGGATTCTAGAGCACATGTTGAATAATCACCATGCAAGAAATTACCAGCATGAGTCAGCCTTATTACAGATGAACAGTTCATCACTAATGTATTTAACTCAAGCTCTTGTTCTAATGAATTAGCTGCACTTAAGTGGCCTCTTGCAGCTGAGAACTTGTTTGGGGATAACAGCTCAGATGCAAATCCCATCTGTAAACACCCCTTTAAAACATTTAATACTTGTACAACATTTGAATCAAGGATTCTTTCCAGATCTATTGTCAGAACATCTTAAAAGAAATGTAAACATCTTGTGATTAAAAAAAAAAAAATTCCAGCAATATGCAATGCATGCAGATGACCATTAGGGAAAAGTAAAAACAAATGCAGAAGACCATATAATTGAGATCTCTTTTCCCCCTGTGGCTGTGAATGTATATTCCCGTGAAGGTTATTTCGGGGCAGTTTAACTATTTTACCAGAGAAAATTTCAGCTGATGACTATATCGACAAGGCACAGAATCCTATTGTGGATCAGCTCTAAATCCTGTGAAGTCAAACAACCATTATTTGATTTATCCACAGTTTTGAGAAAGAAGATACACATGTCTAAAGTGATTCTTAGGAGTTAATATCGTAAGTGCCAAAAGATCATCTAACCTGCAGTTCATCATGCAGTGATTTGAACAGCATTTGGGAGCCTCATGTCACTTCATTGAAGAAGAGTCTATAAATAAACACTACTTAAAGTCCTTTGCCGATGAGCTAACAATGTCAGTGATACCTAGAGAGCTTGAGTTTCTCTAAGAATACATAGCAACTTCCTTAGTCAGTGACCATAGACAAAGTTCTCACTTGCAGTATTCAGGTTTGAAGAGGGCTAAGCCAGGCTATACTGACCTTGAGCATGAGAAGGACTCATTGTCAATGACTCTGAAGTTTTAATAAGACACGGAAACTGAGATCCTATTCAAAGTTGGCCAAGACCTTAGCAGAACATTGCACCAATTTAATGTCTGGAAATTGGATGGAGTCCAGAGGCGAAAACAAGAGCGCTGATTAGATGGTAGGGAAAATAATAGTTCCTAGAAAAGCCTGAAGTCTAAAAAGATTGGGATTTTTTTTTTTCTTCTTCTTCTTTTTTTATTCTGAGGGAGTTGGGAGCTGAAAAGTTTTTTAAAAATCATCTTATTTTTTATGACAAAATATTGTAAAGGTAGATTGAGAAGTTGTACATGAGATAGTACACAATATATATGAATTTAGATAGAGTGTAAGGAAAATGTATTCTCTGGCTTGAAAGTTTTCAAATGCCTTATTGCTGAGGGTGATAAAGATGCCCTTTCCCCCCTGAGTGTTTGAGAATCGATGGTCTCAGAGGCAGGACTGGCACTCCCTGGGTCACCTCCACAATTAACTTTTGGCCTCTTTCAGTCTTGGTATAATTTCCTCAGATATTTGTTCATGGTTCTTACCAGACTCTTAGGGCCTCCCTGGTGGCTCAGATGGGAAAGAATCTGCCTGCATTGCAGGAGACCCTGGTTCGATCCCTTGGTTGGGAAGATTCCCTGAAGAAGGAAATGGCAACTCACTCCAGTATTCTTGCCTGGGAAATCCCATGGACAGAGGAGGCTGATGGGCTACTGTCCATGGGATCACAAAGCCCTGGACATTACTGAGTGACTAACATCAGACTGTTACTGATTATAATTTTTCTCTATTCTGGCATAAGGGAATATCAATTTTACTAATTTTTCAACTACTTATCTAGTTAGGTTTAAAATATTTGATGGAGCTTTATAAAGTATGGAGTCTGAAATCTATTTTTGTTCAGTCCAAAACATATATTTATACACAACGAGCTCCCTCATTTTATATACTGCAGACAAATAACAGAAGTATCTTTAACTTACTGGCCAACTACATTCCCTTTCTGACTATTCTTGCTAAGGAGATGGCTGCAGACTGTAAAAGTATTAGTGATTAATTCTGCATATCCTACCTAATTGAATTCTCACATAGGTAAAGGTCTTTTGACAAAACCATTATATACTGTAATTAGTCAAATAGCTTTATACATGGAGAAAGAAAGAGATTAATGTATCTCTTTGGCTGAATGAAAGATGTGTCTAGATTACTGTGAATAAAGGATGTATATGTACTTATAAAACATTTTTTTGAATTAATGAATGGATTGTGTTTTAAAGGTAGTATCTTAAATATACAAATTACTCTCAAATTATATACTGGTGAAAAGTTCATACTGGCCATTGTCCTGATATCTGTCTTTTTTCAGGTAGATCATTTTGAGTTCAGTACAGATATTTTTCTCCATCTTAAATTGATAATCAGCTCCACCTTCCCTCTATCCATAACCATGAGCCATAGCAGTCAAGAATATATACCTACCATTGAAAAATCACTGCATAGCCACAGCTCGAGTGATTCCATAAATAATAAATCTAAGGCTCCCACCGTATCTCCTGTACCTTATTGAATCATCGCACACTTTAAACTGCTCCGTGGTGTGTTTAACAAATCTTTCACCATGTCCCAAAGTATTACTCATCATTTAGTCTGAAACACTTAGCAATTTCATAAAGTTTTGTATTCTGGCTCTAATGTGAGCCTTTAGAAAAGAACTGAAATGTTAAATGTGTTTTATGTAAGTAGAAGTGATGGGAATTCATACATTACTAAACGTTTTTACACTTCTTTCCATTTCACCATTAATGCTTTCCTCCTGCATGGCCATTAATTTTTGTTGTAGCCAACAGATTTTAAGCCTTTTCCTGCTCACTTGTAATGGAGCCCATAGACACGACAGAAAATAGAAGGTTTTAGACAGGCCTATTGGATGTCCCAAAATGGCTGAATGTTACTGTGAATCATTTTTCTGGGGCAAGACTCACTATGAAGGACATTGCAGGGTCACAGCCTGCTCCTAGGCAGGCTCTCCCATGCTGGTTCGAAGAGGGTAAATGGCAGAAGCCATCATGAACCCATCATGAAGCCATCAAGCAACCATGAAGCTTACTCTCTCCTCTCCTTCCTTTGTTTCCCTTTCTTCTCATTTTCAGCATCCTCAACAAACTTCACTTAGTCTTTTACCCCACCCTCTCCTTGCCCAGCTTCCTTTCCTGAAGGGCTGCCGCTGCTGCTGCTGCTAAGTCACTTCAGTCGTGTCCGACTCTGTGTGACCCCATAGATGGCAGCCCATCAGGCTCCTCCGTCCGTGGGATTCTCCAGGCAAGAACACTGGAGTGGGTTGCCATTTCCTTCTCCAATGCATGAAAGTGAAAAGTGAAAGTGAAGTCGCTCAGTCCTATCCGACTCTTAGCGACCCCATGGACTGCAGCCTACCAGGCTCCTCCATCCATGGGATTTTCCAGGCAAGAGTACTGGAGTGGGTCCTGAAGGGCTGGTTGTCAGCAAATCCAGTCCCTCTGACTGGACACACCTGCTCCCTTTGTTTCTCCACAGCAAACGTGCTGGCTCAAGAGGAGAAATGATGAGAATTATGACCGAGATGAGTTCCATTGCTCTATAGCCATCTACAAAACAGCTTGCTTCTGGCACCCTAGAGTCTTAACTTAGAAAGCATTTAGTGTTTGTGAACACAAGCTTAAGGCAAAAGAAACATTTGAAAACTTAAAAAAAAAAAAGAACCTTAGAGGACTTTCCTGGTGGTCCGGTGACTAAGACTCCACACTCCCAATGCAGGGGGCCAAGTTAGATCTCAGGCTCCAGAACTATTAACAGATTTTGCATGCTGCAAACAAGAGTTATCATGCCACAACTAAAGATCCTGCATGCCACATAAATATTTTTCAAAACAAATAAAAATAGAATCTTAAATTAGGTTTAGAAAACCACTTTAGCCTCTTAACATAATATACTAAATGTGGTACATTACCAATATTTTCTATTGCTGTGAAACAACTTATGTTTCTCTGTTTCCACAGGTATGGAGTCTGGGTCTCCCATCCTCTGCTCAGGATGCCACAGGGCTACAATCAAGGGCTCAGTCAAGGCCCGCGTCCTACAGGCGGCTTGAGGCCTCTTCTTAGCACTATGGTGATTCGTAGAATTCATGTCCTCCTTTTTGTATGAAGGTGGTCCTTACCTGCTAAATTAGGCTATGGCCACACCCCCTGCCTCACTCATTGCTGATTGGAAAGTCATCACGAGGCTTCTGGCTTCTCAATGGCCAGCAAGAGACCATTCCCCTGGCTTCTCCCGCACCTGATCTTTAGAGCCTTGTTTAATGGCTCACTCGAAAAGTCAGGCTCGCCCAGAATAATCTTCTTCTTAATTAACTTGAAGTCAACTAATTAGGGGTGTTAGTTACATCTGTAAAATCCCTCATCAGTGCCATATGACTTAACGGAATCAGCAGAGTGATATCGCAGCACCTTTGTGTGTGTTTACTGTTTTTGGTTAGAAGAAATTTTAGGTTCCAACACTCAAGCGAAGGGTTGTCTCCCTGGAAAAGAGGGAGAGTGAGTGAAATTAGCATACAAAGGGAAAAAAGTAAATATTTGTAACCAAGACACCGATGTTTTACTTATTTGAAATATGGCCAAGGAAATACGAGAGAACACGAATTCTGTAATTTTCACAAGTAGCTTTAAGAGCCATTATGTCATGTGCCTAGTTGTTCCTTTACTTCTCCCTTACGACAGGTATGTCTTATGTGACGGTTGCTTTTCCAGCCTGGGGCTTGGAATGAAGAAAACTAGGAAAGATGTAGCCAAGTGCACTGAACATTCATGTGAGTAAAACAAAACCTGTGTTGAGATTTTGCTGTTTGTTCGTCATAGCATCCTCTAAGGAAACCTGACATACATACTTCCTGTGTGTCTTAACTGTGATGCTTTCTTTTTCTGAGACTCTGCTCTTATCATTCTTTGTGTCCTTATTTCATACATATTATTTAAGATTTAGTTTAGAAAGTTTTTGATGGCCTCCCACCCTGGAAGAAAAGCCTTGAAGCCCAAGTGTATGCCTTGACTGTAAAACTTACCATGTGATATGAAAATTGTCAGGGATGTCAAGATAGGAAGGATGGTCTGAATCTTCACAGTATGCCCACAAATAGCACAATGCCTGTGATGGTTTTGGGCTGTGTCAACTTGGCTAGACTGAACCATCTTCTCCAGAATTTGCTTTCTTGGGTATTTCCTGTTAGGATGCGCCACAAGGGAGGGAGATTCTTGGGAGGTTTGGAAGGCAGAAGAGGAGCAGCACCCACTTCGTAGCTTACACACATTGCTGATCCACTGGCCTGCCTTCTTGGCAGGAAGCAGCGGCTGGGCCTGTGATTGGTCTATCTTCCCCTGGACCCTCCTACAGCTGCTTAGACTCCGGGCCAGGTGTGTGTGTGACAATGTCTGTATGTGTGTGTGTGTGTCTCCATAACCTGCTTAACTTCTGTCCTTTCTTACAAAATCAAGCAAGTCACCACTTTTGATTGTTAGATGGGCAACATATTAAATTTTGGAACACGTGAGAAATTTATGCTGCTGTCCCCCAATACACAATGACATTACAAAATTATTTTTTATGAAACTTTCTTGGAAGCACCTCTCCTGGATTTAAATTCAGGTCATTGACTGGATTCTTAGATTTAAATTCCATTAATTCCTCTCTTGGATTTAAATTCATATTTGCATGCACCTCTTTTAAAATTTAGCTATTGTTTATTACCACATTCTCATATATGAACTTTTTGTGGAGGAGAATACAAGGAACTGAACTTGGAGTTTGTTGTTATTGTTCAGTCGCTAAGTCATGTCCAGCTGTTTATGACCCCATGGACTACAGCACACCAGGCTCCTCTGTCCTTCACTATCTCCTGGAGTTTGCTCAGATTCATGTCCATTGAGTTGGTGATACTATTTAACCATCTCATCCTCTGCCGCGCCCTTCTGCTTTTGCCTTCAATCTTTCCCAGCATCAGGGTCTTTTCCGATCAGTCAGCTCTTCACACCAAAGTACTGGAGCTTCACCTTTAGCAACAGTCTTTCCAATGAGTATTTAGTGTTGATTTCCTTTAGGGTTGACTGATTTGATCTTCTTGCAGTCCAAGGGACTCTCAAGAGTTTTCTTCAAGTACCACAGTTCAAAAGCATCAATTCTTTGGTACTCAGCCTTCTTTAAGGTCCAGTTCTCACAAACCACATAAATGACAATATGTAAAACACTTTGACACAAACAAAGTGATCGGTGATTTGCATTTCCCTACACTTTTGTATGCCTCTTGGGGAGAGGATGATGATTTTGTTATTCATTACTGTGTTCTGAACGCACACAGTGCTGTTCATCGTTCATTGCTTTGCACATGATAGATATTCAATAAATCTTTGGCATACTCCGTTTATTTCTAGTGTAGTATATCTTACAGTCTCTGTTTGTCTTTATCTGCTTCTTGTTCACTTTTTGCCTCCCACAAATAGAAGGAAAGGTCCATGAAGATAGCAAGCTTACCTGACTTGTTTATAACTATATCATTTTTTTTAAAAGATTTTTTGATGTGGATCATTTTTAAAGTCTTTATTGAAATTGTTACAATATTGCTTCTGGTTTATGTTTTGGTTTTTTGGCTTCAAGGCAAGTAGGATTTTAACTCCCTGACAGGGGACTGAACCTCTACCCGCTGCATTGGAAGGTGACGTCTTAACCCCTGGACCATGGCTGAAGTCCCCAGACATTTATTAAATGAATAAATAGCATGTGTAAAAATATCTGGCATTTAGTAGGTGCTCAAGAATTTAAAAATACATTGTTTGGATATGGGCTAGTTCGAAATGAAAGAAATTCAATTGCCCTTCAAATCAGCTTCTCTTCCCATGTATAGAGAAGAACGTTCTATGCAAGAAAAATATATTCCAGGAGTTGAGAAGCATCCTTCAGAAAAGTTGCATAGATATTGCTATTTCTCTGGCTTTTTACAAAATCTAATGCAGCAAGAAAAAATATCTTGCTGAATGACACAAAGCATTAGCCAAAGCACAGGGGGTGTCTCAGAAGGTAGGTTTAGACATACCATAATATGATTACATTGTTTTGAAGTTTCATTACTTTTTCATCTGAATGAATATGAAACCTAGAATATTAATACAATGAAGATTGGCAGTTGATGACCCTGCAGAGGCTGCTCCAAGTTGCTGATCAAACATGGACAGTGGTACCTTCAAATCTCAGAGTCATTTGTAGGTGTCTTGTCTGTAATCAGGATTTGCGAGTGATGGTGCATGAACTGTTCTCTGGTCATTGTTATTCAACACCATCACCTACCCTTGTCTGAGATCTTAAATGGGCTGTCTCATCTATCAAACCTCTCCCCATCCTGTCCCCGCAGTATCTGAGATCAACAAAGCATGTAAAATCAGCACTTCATCAGTCCTTGAGAGGGTGCTGCTTCTGACACGTGAGCCTTCTTCCTTTCCCCACCAATCTACAGCCCATTCTGCATTTGACTTTTACAAATACCTTCCCCCAGATATAATGAAGCCCCCCGCGGTTGAAAGGTGAAAGGGGTTCTGAGTGATGCCATTTCCTTTCCTGATACCTTTGTGCCTGAGTGCCATGTGGAAGGTTTAATACCAACTCTATTCCTCTGATGCATATGACAATATAATATCCTCTAATTGCATCTGTTATGTCTTTGTACAAGGAGGAAAAATATTCTTTATGGTGGGACTACAAAATTACACACATTACAGCCGAATATTCAGGTATTAAAATAGGTTTTCCTGCTTGTTAGGGAAAAGAAGAAGCTGGAAATTGTTTTTATTTTTATTTTGCATTTCATGTACCATGGGCCTGATGGAGCTGCATTGGGTCATTTTACAGGTGTTTTAAAATACATGGCTCCTGTATATTTCATAGGAATGCCTCCGGATGATGATGCAAATGTTTCTTTACGTAAACAAGAAGTAAATCCAAGTTATATCATTTTTTCAGTGCTCTTAAGGGGAAAATTAAAGGGTGATTGATTGCCTTTTTCTAAGTCTATTTTGCTTTCTATTGCTTTTATTCACCCAGAATTGACCAACTGACCAATCCAGATAGTATTTAGTTAAGTACATGTTCTATGTATACGAAACCCTCTGGCTGCTTATGTGTCCAAATGTGACCATTTGCATGAACAAGCCGAGGTAAGGTAGAGTCCACACATTCTTTTCTTTTCCCAAACAAGGTGCCTAACATTTTGCATCTGATTATACCCAAAACGGAGAAGGCGATGGCACCCCACTCCAGTACTTTTGCCTAGAAAATCCCATGGACGGAGGGGCCTGGTAGGCTGCAGTCCATGGGGTCGCTAGAGTCGGACATGACTGAGCGACTTCACTTTCACTTTTCACTTTCATGCATTGGAGAAGGAAATGGCAACCCACTCCAGTGTTCTTGCCTGGAGAATCCCAAGGACAGGGAAGCCTGGTGGGCTGCCGTCTATGGGGTCGCACAGAGTCGGACACGACTGAAGTGACTTAGCAGCAGCAGCAGCATACCCCCAAAAATCTATTAACTTGTATCTCTGAATAAACACACAAATGCACACACATAAATAGTGACTTGGAAAAAGTTGCTTTCTCACTAGCTTTGTTATTGTGTTTACTCTCACTGTTTAGATCTACACAGAAACAAAATGCTTGAGAAGAAATACAGTTGTACTTGTTTTTAATCTTCTTGGTCCTGACAGTGCTTATCAGTAACAGTGTATGGAGCTCTTCACAGGAGTGTATGTATAGATTTCTCCTGGGCTTGAGATGAAGCCTTAGGATGTAACTAAGTGACAGAAACGAATGTCAAATGTAACAAATTTTTTGTTGTTTAGTTGATAAGTTACCTCTGACTCTTTTTGACCCCATGGGCTGTAGCCCACCAGGCTCCTTGCATGGAATTCTCCAGACAAGAATACTGGAGGGAGTTGCCATGCCGTCCTGCATGTGATCTTCCTCAACCAGGGATCAAACCAGGGTCTCTTGTGTCTCCTGCATTGGCAGGAAGATTCTTTCCTAGTGAGCCACCTGGGAAGCCCAAAGGGAAGGATAATAGCCATTTTTTAACGATGAAGAAACTGAAGCCAAGAAGTTCATCCTATAAGCACTTACTCTGATTAGGGTAAATGAAGCAATCTGTGCTAATAGACTGCCTACATCCAAGTAGCTTAACAAATAAAACGTTCACACTCACACAGAGTTCACTGGACATGTCTGCCATCAGGGAGAGGTATTCCATGTGGCCCTGCAGGGACCCAGCATCCTTCCGTCTGTCATGTGGTTGCACCCTTCTCCAGGCGATCTGCACTGTGTCTCCTTCATTCAGCCAGTAGATAGGGAAACAGAAAGTTCATTTTTATGGGCCAGGCATGGAAATGACAAATATCACTTCGACTCACATTACATGATTCTGTGGGCCAGTGCTTAGTAATATGGCCACTTTAAACAGCAAAGGAATATGGTAAATGTAGTCTATTTTGTGCTCAAGAGGAAAATGAGGCCAGTTTCAGCAAGCACATGGCAGTTTCTGCCACAACCAGTAATGAATCATGGGGCATGCCACCGTTCAGGAACGAATCATGGGGCATGCCACCGTTCAGGTGCTCTTTACATTGGACTATTCACTGTTGACAGTAATCACTCCTTGCCCCAATTTTAGATTTAGTTTGTTCAATTCCTCAGCATAGGGAACATCCCGCGAAGAGAGGGCATGTTCATAAATTCCATTTATTTCACCCATCCACCAAGTCACTCAAAAAGTCACAGCTTCTCTCTAGGGGAGTTCAGAAACAGCCAGATAACAGAGAAGCAAAAAATGAGCTTTGACCATATCTGGGAATTTGAGTTCTGATGGAGACACCTCGATGCCATAGCTTGTCATTCCTCTATTAGGTTTTGTGATAATAATTTAACACAAACTCTAGTAAGGTGTTGTGCCCAGTTCTGTGATTTTTATAGATAGGAGCTGTAGCAGGTGAAGGGGAAAAAGCCCTTCCACCCCCCACCTTTTGCTGTTTTGATCCCAATACTAACTTGCTGCCAGGAAAGTTCAGAGAACCCACAGAGGGAGCCCTGGAGCATCTGAGTCACTGTGATTCTCACTTTCCCTGGGTTTCTGTGTTCCCTGCTTTTCCCCCAGACTGGAGTGTTTTCTCCTTATGGTCGCTCACCTGCTTTCCAATTTCAGGTCTTAAGCAGGTGTGTGTAATTTTACCCAAGGTTTTCTCCAAACAGAATCTGCTCCTAATTTGTGACTTGGCCAACTTTGTGTTTCCTTTTCACTGCCTTTGAAGAATGCTGGGACTCAAAGAATGAAAGTAGGATATTCAGATGAGGAACAGGGTAGCGAGCCACCGGAGAGAGTTCACATGAATATTTTAGGCATTTTTCAGAAGGAACCATCTTGCTTTTACCATTGGTGAGGACCATTTCAACTTCCATTCACCTTGGGCATCTGGGCAAGTGATTATCTGCAAAGTCAGGTAAGATTTAAAGAATCCGGCTTTTTCTCTCTCTCTCTTTTTGCTGCAGAGCCACAGGCCCAGTTCTCACACTAAATTTCTGATATAAAGGTAAAGGAGGAGAGACATTTCCCCCAATCACCATGTGCAAAGCAAAGGAAGTCTCCATCTGCTCCTGAAACTCTGCTTTTTATGGGGTCTGTCAGGCTGCTTCATTTTGATGGACTTAAATAATAACATTCTTCCTTTTTTATTATTATTAGAAACAACAACACGCTCAAATCTTTCTCATTATTTTTTCATAAGGTCTAGGATTTAGTCTTATTGCCGCAGCCTCTGATGTTAAAATAACATTTACCCTGAAGCTTTCATCATACTTTCAGAGCATTTTTAACCCATCACCAGCGCCATCTCCTCTGGCTTGCCGTGTTGAGGCTGGAGCAAGAAAATTATCAGTACTTACAGGTGGGGTGCAATCTTAGCATCTGCCCTCTCACCCCAAATTAGGAAGAATGGACTGCTGGACACTGGGAGCTAAAGAAGCAACCTTGACACCTTCACACTTAAAGTGATGCTTTTTCTGCTTGCTGTTCATTTCTAACTGGCTAGGGACAGATTTGTGAAGTAGAGAAGATTCATCTTTGGTTTTTCAGTCTTCATCCTCAGCGTGTTAAGGGGCCCCTGGGTGGTCTTTGTGTTGTTCACACTTCTCCCTACAATCCATTTCTCAATTCCTTCAAACTCAGCCTGTCCTCTCCCTGAAGCATCAGTTTTCATCCATTCAGTGGCCTATATCGATCCCTCACTGTAAGCCAGGTGGCTTTTTTGTACTCGAGATATAAAGATATGATCTCTATCACCCCTAACTTTCAAGACTTGGAAGTCTAGGAAAAGGAAGGGAAAACTTTGCAAGGATTTTGTGCAAGGCATCAAAAATTAACTTCAAGATTTGAGGAGAACACAGAAGCTGGTACAAATGCTTGGTAGCCTGGAGCTGGCATCCCAGAGTGAAGATGACTGAGCCAGGCACTTAAAGGTGAATTAGAAAAGTAGAAAGGACTTCCTGGATGAGGGAGTAGCGTGTGTACACAAAGAAAATGAGATACCCAGGGGAAAAGTCTAAGACTCTGTTTTCTAACAACCCCTACTCAACCCGGAGTACATGTTCTTCACTAGATTGGTGGTTTTTAATTTTACTTCATAGCCCTGACCTACCTGAGAGATATGACGGCTGTCATTGGTAAAAGTAACTCTGAGACTCAGCGTATCAGAGGACCTGCCTCTCTGCAGGGAGACAAATCAAGGGCTAAGGTTTAGAAAATTTTTCAACAGTGATTTTGAGAGACTCTGGTTAAGACTCATGGGCACAGATGCTCCCAGGCCAGGGAGAACAGTCTATCATCTTTCCTTAGTAAACTGATAATTAAAAAAAAAAAAACTGTAATAAAATAGAAATTAAAGTGTCAAAACAATAAAAAAGGAGAAATATTTTCAAGAGGTAAAGGAATTGGGCTAGGTAGTTTTCATGGAGTATTTAAAACACACCCTTATAGGGCTTTCTCTGGGGGTCCAGTGGTTAAGAATCTGCCTGCCAATGGAGGGGACATGGGTTCGATCCCTGGTCCGGGAAGATCCCACATGCCTCAGGGCAACTAAGCTGGTGGCCGGTTATTGAGCCTGAGCTCTGGAGCACCTGAACTGCAGCTACTGAGGCCTGTGCTCCCCAGAGCCTATACTCTGCAGCAAGATAAGCTATCACAATGAGAAACCTGTCCACCCCAACTAGAGCATAGCCCCCTGTGCAGCAACAAAGACCGAGTGCAGCCAAAACTGAATAAACAAATCAGTAAAATGCACTCATATAGGCTTATGATATAGCACAGGGAACTATACTTCGTATTGTGCAATAACCTATAAAGGAAAAGAATCTGAAAAAGACTTCACTTCAGTTCAGTTCAGTCGCTCAGTCGTGTCTGACTCTTTGCGATCCCATGAATGGCAGCACGCCAGGCCTCCCTGTCATCCATACATGACCACAGGAAAAACCATAGCCTTGACTAGACGGAACTTTGTTGGCAAAGTAATGTCTCTGCTTTTTAATATGCTATCTAGGTTGGTCATAACTCTCCTTCCAAGGAGTAAGCGTCTTTTAATTTCATGGCTGCAGTCACCATCTGCAGTGATTTTGGAGTATATATGTACATATAACTCAGATATATACATATACATATCTGATATATCAGATATATATCAGATCAGATCAGATCAGTCACTCAGTCGTGTCCGACTCTTTGTGACCCCATGAATCGCAGCATGCCAGGCCTCCCTGTCCATCACCAATTCCCGGAGTTCACTCAGACTCACGTCCATCGAGTCAGTG
>NW_011494677.1:2814552-2825273 GCF_000754665.1 Bison bison bison | reverse complement strand
ATGGACTGGTTGGATCTCCTTGCAGTCCAAGGGACTCTGAAGAGTCTTCTCCAACACCACAGTTCAAAAGCATCAATTCTTCAGCACTCAGCCTTCTTCACAGTCCAACTCTCACATCCATACATGACCACTGGAAAAACTATAGCACAGACGACCTTTGTTGGCAAAGTAATGTCTCTGCTTTTTAATATGCTATCTAGGTTGGTCATAACTCTCCTTCCAAGGAGTAAGCGTCTTTTAATTTCATGGCTGCAGTCACCATCTGCAGTGATTTTGGAGCCCAAAAAAATAAAGTCTGACACTGTTTCCACTCTTTGCTGATCTATTTCCCATGATGTGGGAAATAGTGATGGGACCAGATGCCATGATCTTAGTTTTCTGAATGTTGAGCTTTAAGCCAACCTTTTCACTCTTCTCTTTCACTTTCATCAAGAGGCTTTTTAGATCCTCTTCAGTTTCTGCCATAAGGGTGGTATATATACATATATGTATATCAGGTATATACATATAATTCAGATATAACTCAGGGAAAAAATTGAAAACACTTGTTTTCTAACAAGAATCACTTTGCTGTATACCCAAAACTAACACAACATTGTAAATCAACTATGATTCAATAAAATAAAATGTACCCTTATAAATAAACAATGCCTCTTTTGGCAATCCCTATAAAGATTTATTTATTTAGAGATCTGTCTCCAAAATTCAGTTTTGGAAAACACCCTTAAGAAACTATAGTATAAACAGTTGGGGATTAGAAATATTTTAAGGTAAACATTATTTCCTAATAAACTAACAGATAAAGCAGAACGTTTATACCAGAGGATTCGGCTTGGTATCAGTCTCAATTGGCATGAAGGTTTTTCTCTTATTTGCTTCAAATCTGTATTTTAAAAAATGATGCCTTCCCCAGGAGATTCATTACCATATGGAAGAGTTGGAGCAGAGGGAGTAGTCAGAGTTGGATAGATAAAGATGTTCCAAAATATGAAGGTCTCTGGAACAGGCCATTTTATGTTGTCTCATGGTGTGATGAGTGTAGGTGCTACAAAGTGATCAGATAGTAAATTTAGAGCCAATAAAAAGGAGACACTTCAGAGGGCACGTCGTAGCTTGCTTGTAAGAATCGCTGACATGGAAGGTCAAGGAGTTAAATACTGGAGTTGGATTTATACTATAGCTGACTGTTTTTATGGCCAATACAACATTTATTGGTATGCTAAGATAAAGTTAATCAAGTCTTGTGCTTCAAGGTGGAGAAGTAAAGATTACCTCTTGAGAGTTTGGAATGAAGCTCTCCCAGAACCCTTCAGCATACACACTCGCACAATCATTTAGCTTTCTCTCCTTGCTGGAAGCTATTCGAAGTTCAGAAATATTTGATGAACCTATGGGCTTTAAAGAAAAGCCAAGCATTACTCTGAAGCTGTCACATTCTCTGGGGTGCACTGCCCAAGCATTTTTCATCCTTAATTTCTCACAGGCAGAACTTAAACCTTAATTCTATACCTCTATCTTTGCATAGTCAATGGCCAATATCCTAAATTCTCTGGCTCCTTTAAAATTCTTCTTTAAAATTAGGCTGTCCTACATTTCAGAGGTAGATGGATGGTTGGATTAGACTAATGCTTGTCATCTATTATTCTTGAGATATATCCTCTAATCCAGTTCTCAGTGACCCATGACCATTTTATCTTTTTATTTTTTAAAAATAGCTTTGATCAAGTGATACTTTAATTTAAAAAAAGTGTTTTTGGAAGGTCCACCTGGTATGTGGGATCTTAGTTCCCTGACCAGGGTTTGACCCTTGCCCCCTACATTGGAAGCCTGAAGTCTTAACCACTGGAAGACCAGGGAAGTCCCCGTGACCATTTTGGATGACAGTGTTGGTATTCTGTCAAGCTGACAATCTGAAACACTGATAGCCCAGTATTTGGGAAAGGCACAAGAATGTATGGTTTGGATTTTCATAAAGACATAAAAAGGTCTCCTCACATGGTTAATTGCTGGTAATTTTGGGCCCTGTGTTTCATACCTCAAGGTATGAACTGGATTAGAAATGGTTGAAAGTTGAAGGCTAGAGAGGAGGAGGGTAGACACTAATGAGTAGATTCATGTTATGGAAAAAATAACCAGGGTTCAAACCCAGGCTTTGTCACTTAGTCTCCGTGTGAACTCGACCAGTGATTCTTACTTTGATCTTAGCATCTTTCTTTATGAAGTGGGGGTCAGTCAGTCAGTTCAGTCGCTCAGTCGTGTCCAACTCTGTGTGACCCCATAGATGGCAGCCCACCAGGCTCCCCTGTCCCTGGGATTCTCCAGGCAAGAACACTGGAATGGGTTGCCATTTCCTTCTCCAATGCATGAAAGTGAAAAGTGAAAGTGAAGTCGCTCAGTCATGTTCAACTCTTAGCGAACCCATGGACTGCAGCCCACCAGGCTTCTCCGTCCATGGGATTTTCCAGGCAAGAGTACTGGAGTGGGGTGCCATCGCCTTCTCCGTTTGAAGTGGGGGTATTAAACATTAATTGGATTGTTATATATAGGTTAGATTTAACACACGGTCTTCAGTTGTGACCATTTTCTCCCCCAGGGAGGATTTGACAATGTTTGGATATGTTTTTGGTGATCACTACAAAGGACAAGGTAGGCAGATGCTACTGGCATCTAATGGTTGATACTGGCATCAGCAGGGGATGATTCTAAACATCTTACAGTGCTCAGGGAAGCCTCCCACCCAACCCCCACAAAGAATTATCAGGACCAAAAAGTCACTATTGCTGAGGTGGAGAAACCGTGGACTTAATTTTTGTAAAGCAAGTAGAGTCCTATCTGGCAGAAATAAAGGCTGGGAACTGTAAATAGCCTGAATTGTGTCCCCCAAGATTTACATATTGGAGCCCTAGCCCCCTGTACTCAGATACACTTGTACAGTAACTCCCCTATATCCGAATGAGTTCTGTTCTGAGAATGTAAGTCCAGTTTGTTCATAAGTCCAACAAAGTTAGCCAAGGTACCCAGCTGGCTAAAACAATTGGCTATACACCGCTGTTTCTATATTTGCTTCTGGACATCCTCAGCTTGAAACAAAGATACTGCACTACAGGACTCTACACAGTACTGTACAGGAAAGTGCACAAAAAGCACGGCCTCTGGTGGAGCATGCACACACGCCACATGTGAACTAACTCACGTGATTGGACGTGCAAATGCATGGACCCATATTTGAAAGCTTGCAACTTGAAATTTTGTATGTAGGGGACTTACTGTATTTGGAGAGAAAGTGAAATCTCTCAGTTGTGTCTGACTCTTTGCAACCCCATGGACTGTAGCCTACCAGGCTCCTCTGTCCATGGGATTTTCCAGGCAATAGTACTGGAGTGGATTGCCATTTCCTTCTCCAGGTGATATTCCCAACCCAGGGATTGAACCCTGGTCTCCCGCACTGTAGACAGACGCTTTACCGTCTGAGCCACCAGGGAAGAGAAGGTGTTTTAAATGGTGATTAAGTTAAAATAAGGTCTTTAAATTGAGCCTTAATCCAACATGACATGATTAGGGCACAGAGAGAGAGTAGGAGCACCTGCTCACAAAGATCACATGAGGACACAGTGAGACGGTAACTGTCTGCAGTCTGTGGAGAGGGGCCTCAGAAGAGACCAAACCTGCTGACACCCTGATCTTGGGCTTCTAGCCTCCAGAACTGAAAGAAAATAGATTTCTGTGGTTTATCCACATGTTCTGTGATATTTTGTTATGGAGTCCTGGCCAAATAATACACTAACAGCTATTGTTGTCCTTATTATTAAAAAGTAAATATTTGATTTGGAAAAAAAAATTTACCACAAAACTCAGGACTTGAATACCAACTCCATATTGTTATTTTAATAGCGTGTAGCCCTTTTAGAAAAACGGTCACTAGAGGTGGTTAAAGAAAATTTAGAAACGGAAATGCTCAGCTCATGGATATGACGAAGTGTACTACTAGCAGGAATCATCCCAGATGACTCAGGAGGTGAAGAATCTGCCTGCAATGTAGGAGACTGCCTGCAATGCAGGAGACCCAGGTTCCATCCCTGAGTCAGGAAGATATCCTGGAGAAGGAAATAACAACCCACTCCAGTATTCTTGCCTGGGAAATCCCATGGACAGAGGAGCCTGGAGGGTACAGTCATTGGGGTCACAAAGAGTTGGACATGACTGAGTGATTAAACCACTGCCACAGAAGTAAGACTTGACTTAAGCAGAGTTCATAATGCTCTTTGAGGACTTATTTCTATTAGCCCAAACTGACCAGGATCTGATGCCATGAACCTTGTAGGTATCTGCAGTTGTCATGGATCCCTGAGTGAGATCTGTACAGGTTGCAGAGACAGCAAGTGAGTCTTCTAATGAAAAGCTGATTTTCTGGTCCCAAGTGCTATATGGGACCCCAATCTGGAGCCAAACCTGGGCATCTGCTGGGCATGAGGATTCTTTCTGTCTTGCTCTTCATGCTGTTCATGATCTTGTCCCTCAGCTAACACCTTCATTTGGAATGTTAAGGTCTTACTGCTCTGATGATAGAAGCCAAAAAAAGGCGCCAAGGTAAGAGTGTTTCTCCCCAAGCCTGGGGCAGACGTTGCCCAACCAATGTTTCCCTAAACATCCCCATCAGGCCTTCTCTACTTGTTCCTTCTAAAGGGGAGTTGATCTCAGACATCAGGGAGAAGAGGGGAGGATGCCACTAACAATTAGTGAACATTAGGTGATGTTTTTATGGGGATGAAGCATGGCTGCTGTCACATGTGCTTGTACTCAATTAGAAGGAAGTGGTAATTATAGAATCCACAGTTCAAGAGGAGAACATAAACCATGTACCGGGAGTGAGATACTAGAGACAGTGAGCAGAGATCATTAAGGATGGTACAGAGGTTAACCAAACAGAAATTTATGAGAATTAGAAAAAGGCATGCCTTTTGGAAGATACATGGAATGCTCCATTTTCATGAAAGCCTGACTCTGAAAAGTTTCAAAAAGATTGCATTTGATTCTGGCAAGCAGAGCCCAGCAAGGCAGGCTGGTTGAATTGCAGCCCTAGAAGTCCCCTCCTCCGTGTGTCCAAAGGCCACGGGTCAGAATGTAAGAATAGTTCATATACAAAGTTGCTTATAACTCTTTACACTCTTAGGTCATTGGTGGAGAAACTGAGGTCTAGACAATACAGTGATGCACCAACTTCAGATAGTTGTGCCAGGAGCCTCAGGATTCAAGTGTTCTGATTTCTAGGATACTCTGCCATGTGCAAGGCACTCACCCAAGGCAGAGTCAAGATATGAAGAAGCACTAAAATTGTGCATCTATTCTAGAATATTCACTATCTCTTTGTTCTCATCCTCCTAATTATATCGACTTGTCTTTTGGACCCTTCACTGCCACCACCTCTGGACTCTGCTATATTCATAAAGCTTAGATAATAGCCAAGAAATATTTTCAGTATGAAATAAATTCATAGTATAAAAGACTATTTAGGTTTTACTTAAGACTGAAGTGTTTAGTTTCAGTTTTTACCAACTCTAGCAACTCTCAAATTTTCTTTTAAATAAGAGAACACTGGAATAAATTGTATGGTTGCAGTAATACAGTTAAATGAGATTTTGAAAAGAGATGAGGGAAGAAAGATACTAGAATTTGAGAACAGAATTTAACAGAATTTGTTAACTGTGAAAACTGAAAAAAACATATATCAAATAGGAATACAAAAAGTAAAGATTTGAGGTTCTACAAATATTGGACCAACTCAGAGTAGGTTTGTTTATTATGTATGATCTTGGGCAAGCTACTTAGTCTCTTTAAACTTTGTTTTTATTTTCCAACTCTAAAATGATATTTAATTTACTGGGTCCTTGTGAAAATTGGCAACGATGTGTGCAAGGTACCCTGTGTGTGGTATGTAGTACTGAGCAGTGAGGTAGCTTGACAAAAATGCCCCTCTATACCAACAGCATTTGGGAGGTAAATTTGCTGTGGTCTTCCAGGGCTTCTCTGGTGGCTCAGTTGGTAAAGAATCTACATGCAGTGCAGGAGACTCAGGTTTGATCTCTGGGTGGAGAAGATCCCTTGGAGAAGGGCATGGCAACCCACTCCAATATTCTTGCCTGGAGAACTCCATGGACAGAGGAGCCTGGTGGGCTACGGACCACAGGGTCACAAAGAGTTGGACACGACTGACTGAGTTACACTTTCACTTTTCACTTTGCCGTGGTCCCATCAAACCATGAGTTTAATTCTCTACATGGTGAATTGAGCCTCTGTCTCTGATTTGCTTTAGGTAGACAGTTATCACAGCAGTTCTGAATCAAGGTCCCTGTTTGCTTTCTTGGACTCTTGCAACCACATGTAAACATGCCTGGGCTAGCCCTCTGGAAGACAACAGACACACAATTCAGTCACCAGCCTTACTCCACCCAACAGCCAGACAACCCCAGTAGCAGCACTGCCTAGCTGACAAGCATTCGACTGCACAGGGAGGCCAACCAGAAGACCAGGAATGAAAGGGTTTACTTTTTCAAGCCATGGGACTGTGAACTAATAAAGGAGTGTGTTTTAAACTACTGTGTTTTGGGATGATCTATCAGACAGCAATAATGAACTAATAAAAAGTAGTACTTTTCTTAGAGTGTTGAAATGATCAAGGACATTATCAGCTCCAGATAGCATAAGGAGATCTTCAGAATTTTATTTTTCAGAGTATAGAATCACCTTACAAAAATTTTTAATTTGTCTCTGAAAGTATTGTTGTTCTTTAGTTGCTAAGTTGTGTTGAACTTTTTTTGTGACCCCATGGACTATAGCCAGGCTTCTCTGTCCATGGGATTTCCCAGGCAAGAATACTGGAATGGGGTGCCATTTCCTTGTCCATCTGAAAGAATTATTTTTGTCCAAGATGTCAGGTGGTAGCATCAATAAATAACTATAGCAAAGAGCAGATATTAATGATAGGAATATAGACTGGTAACACATGGTCGTTTCTTGCTCTTTAAAAAGAAAGTTAAGGAAGGAAGGACTTGAAAGAGCAGAGGAATTATTGGAGAATGATTTGATGATAGCCTACAGTTAGCAGACATTAATTACTTACTCATATACTCTCTAACCACTCCCCCCACACTCCACACACACACACACACACACACACACACCACAGAATCACTCCCCTTGTAACAGCTTTTCCAAGGGCAGTTGGTAGATCACAGAACCCTTTACCCTCCTTTTCAGAAAACAGTATTAGCCTCAGGCCACCCATTGTCCCCACCTGTTTTCTGTTTATTTCTGGTGCCAGAAACAAGCCCATGTATCCCACCCGAGAGTGACCTCTGCATCTTCAGATGCATTCTGACAGGGTACAGCTTGGCCCCTATCTCAGACTGAGGCTCCGGGAGGAAGCTGTGCTGGGTCCCCAAGCCAGATGTCTGCCTAATGGGCAAACAGGGCAGGGTTTGCAAACAGACAGATATGGAGACTCCTGAAAGCAGTGTGCTTTGGCTCTCACTGGGAAACCAGGGTCCAGACTTCACAGAAGATGGAAAATTCAGGTCACATGTGATGGGAACTTGAACAGAAGCAACTGTTGCTTTTTAAAATCTGTGTTTATAGATTTTTTTTTCCTGTAGAAATATCTGTCAAGAGCAGCAGGCAAGAGGAAGTTTGGCAGACGAGAAAGTTTCTTATTTCTTTTCAGCAAATTGTTCTTGGATACATCTTTGGCTGAACGATGGACCAAAAACACCTGCCAGTTTCACCTTAGGTTTTGACAAAGAAATTGAGTTATGAAAGCGGCCTGGGATTGTAGATTATCTCAAACTCAAATCCAAGTAATCCATATAGCGAGAACAAAGAGAAAAATTTTAACTAATCTACATAGTTATGAAGATTTCACAAAAATTAAATTATATTTACTATGAAGGGGCAAAAGATCAGAGAATTGGAGCATTTTAGATGTTCAACATGCCTTAAAGAGCCCAGCATTTTACAGATTAAGAAACTGAAATTCATATATTTGAAGCTGCCAAGCAAGTACTTTCCCCCCAAAGAGCAGTTCAATTTAGAGATCTGGGGATGCACAAAATTACTTGTGCAAATTAGAACCCAGCAGATTAATTTCTCAAGTATTTTCTTAGAGAAATGAGCAAATACAATTTCTGAGTTGTAGAAATTACGTCTCAGTTTTCTGCCCTCACCAACTTTTCATTTCTAGCAACAGTACCTGAATATTCTGAATATTCACTAAGTTAACTAATAGTCTATTTATTGCAGAAACCAACCCTCCACTCCATAAACTAAATTCTACCTGTGTGTTTGTACTTGTGTCTCACTAGTCACTGCCCTCAGGCTCCAAAATCAATATTCTTATTAGAGAGATTAATTCATCTAAGACTTTCAATACCATCAGTTCCTTCAGTGCTACACAAAGCTAGGCATGGCAGCTTCCTTCTAAGCCCATGGAATGGCTGATAACTAGGATCTTTCCCAGAACTGATCTTCCCAGGAGTCTGTGAGGTCCTGTGTAATCTAGCCTTGGCCAATGTCTCCAACCTTCCTCCTCACCACTAACAGGAACATCTCCTAGTCTTGTTTCCTTTTCTGGATCCAGAAAGCTTAAGACTCAGGGCCTTTGCACTTGCCATTTCTGCTACCTAGAATGCTCTTCCCCACCTGCATCAGGGGACTGGCTTCTCATTCTTCACACGTCAGCTTGTAAATCTCCTCCTCAGAGTGACTCTCACAGACTCTCACTTTAAATTTTCCCTGCCTAATATTTTCTACCATTAACAAACTGTTATTTTACCATGGAGCCCTGACACAGCCGGTTCTCAAGTGGGAGTGATCTTGCCCTCCAGAACATACTTGGCAATGTCTGGCGACAGTTTTGGTTGGGAGGGGAGGGCTTCCTACTGGCATCTAGTGGCTGGAGGCCAGGGATGCTGCTAAACATTTCGCCATGCACAGAACAGCTCCACAACAAAGCCATCAATACCGATAGCAGTGTCAATAATGAGAAACCCTGGCGGCAGAGCAGGTAACTGACAGGAGGTGACTGCAGGTTGACCTGCGAGCTGGATCCGGGCAATCAGAGGTCCCTTGGCTCCTCCCCATCCTTGAAATTTACCATCTGCCCTCGCTTCCCACAGTGGGAGCCATTTTTTAGGAGGCATTCATCAAAGACCAACGCGTTGTGGGTCCGTCCACATGGTGGACATGACTGAACCCCGCTAAAGCCTCTAAAGATACTTAAAAGACTCTGGCCAAAGGGTTCGGAAATCTGGCGGTAGTCAAACAAGCCGTGTATGTAAGTTCCTTTGCTGAGTAAACCTGCCACCCACCTGTCCGAGCAGCTGCTTCTTTCTTCGGTCTCTCCCTGCTCTTCTGTTCTGGGGACCGAATTCAGATTTCACTGGGAAGGTTCCTAGGAGGTTGGGGACCAGGAGCAGACCGAAGAAATGGGCTTTGGGAAAGAGGCATTCATGGAGGGAAATCCCTGGTTGACCATGCCCTTTGCCGACAGGGGTGACCCTTTGTGAGATGTCTGTGGTTCGACAGGTGATTTGGGGGACACCCTGAGGATGCAGGCTGCTTGAATGTGCTTATTTGAGGGATGGCCCTTGTACACTGTAACACAGAGGAGACCGCGGCAGGTCATTAATAAGTATTTGTTGCAGGAAAGTATGACCCAGTCATGTTTAAGGACAATGGCTGACAGCTTTTTCAGGAAAAACTAGGGAAAGACTATAGAGAAAAGATATATTGTAAATTTAGCAGGATGCGGTTTTGTATGGCATTAGTGAAAAAGTTCTTATTAAAATCAAGAGGTTTCCTCATGGTTTGATATATGATCTGTCTGGGTCAGGAGAAGACCTGTGAATAATGTGTTAAGCAGATCAGTACTAATTCAAGAGACAGATTAGCCAAGGTGGTTCAGTGCCCAGCTCCAGTGTACCGGGTGGTGGTGTAGTTGCGAAGTCATGTCCAGCTCTTGTGACCCCATGGACTGGAGTAGGTTGCCATTTCCTTCTCCACGGGATCTTCTCAACCCACAGATTTTTTACTGTTGAGCCACCAGTGTACCTGGAGTGCTCAGTAAACACAGAAAAGGAACTACAGCATGATTGCTTGCAATTGTAGCATCCAAACTTTTTGATCATGGACCCCTGTGGATACAGTTTTTTGAATATGCACCATGATATATATATATATATATATGTATACATATGTATATGTGTGTATATATATGTATACATATGTATATGTGTGTATATATATGTATACATATTTATTCATAAATTATATGCATGTGCATATAGTACAGGCATTAATGTATGTATTATTAAGGAACCTAGATTCACTCAAGTTAGAATTCATAAAGAAACTAAAGACCTATATATAGAAAACTATAAAACACTGCTGGTGAAAGAAATCAAAGAGAACACTAATAGATGGAGAAATATACCATGTGCATGGATTGGAAGAATCAATATAGTGAAAATGAGTATACTACCCAAAGCAATTTATAGATTCAATGCAATCCCTATCAAGCTACCAACGGTATTCTTCACAGAGCTAGAACAAATAATTTCACAATTTGTATGGAAATACAAAAAACCTCGAATAGCCAAAGCGATCTTGAGAAAGAAGAATGGAACTGGAGGAATCAACCTCCCTGACTTCAGGCTCTACTACAAAGCCAC
>NW_011494677.1:2792144-2814199 GCF_000754665.1 Bison bison bison | reverse complement strand
CAAATGAAGCAAATGACAAACAACTAATCTCAAAAATATACAAGCAACTCCTGCACCTCAACTCCAGAAAAATAAATGACCCAATCAAAAAATGGGCCAAAGAACTAAATAGACATTTCTCCAAAGAAGACATACAGATGGCTAACAAACACATGAAAAGATGCTCAACATCACTCATTATCAGAGAAATGCAAATCAAAACCACTATGAGGTACCATTTCACACCAGTCAAAATGGCTATGATCCACAAGTCTACAAGCAATAAATGCTGGATAGGGTGTGGAGAAAAGGGAACCCTCTTACACTGTTGGTGGGAATGCAAACTAGTACAGCCACTATGGAGAACAGTGTGGAGATTCCTTAAAAAACTGGAAATAGAACTGCCTTATGATCCAGCAATCCCACTGCTGGGCATACACACTGAGGAAACCAGAAGGGAAAGAGACACATGTACCCCAATGTTCATCGCAGCACTGTTTATAATAGCCAGGACATGGAAGCAACCTAGATGCCCATCAGCAGATGAATGGATAAGAAAGCTGTGGTACATATACACAATGGAGTATTACTCAGCCATTAAAAAGAATACATTTGAATCAGTTCTAATGAGGTGGATGAAACTGGAACCTATTATACAGAGTGAAGTAAGCCAGAAAGAAAAACACCAATACAGTATACTAACGCATATATATGGAATTTAGAAAGATGTTAACAATAACCCTGTATACGAGACAGCAAAAGAGACACTGATGTATAGAACAGTCTTTTGGACTCTGTGGGAGAGGGAGAGGGTGGGAAGATTTGGGAGAATGGCATTGAAACATGTATAATGTCATGTATGAAATGAATTGCCAGTCCAAGTTCGATGCACGATACTGGATACTTGGGGCTGGTGCACTGAGATGGCCCAGAGGGATGGTATGGGGAGGGAGGAGGAAGGAGGGTTCAGGATAGGGAACACATGTATACCTGTGGTGGATTCATTTTGATATTTGGCAAAACTAATACAATTATGTAAAGTTTAAAAATAAAATTAAAAAAACAAAAACAAAAAACTGTTGTTTGATGCTAAAAAAAAAAAGAATTCATTAGAAAGCACAGCTAATGATATCCATTGGTAGTGGATATAAATCCATATTTTAAAGGCTTTTCTTAATAATTTCTAAACAATTTTGGGAACTTTTTGGAGCCCTCATTACATTTGATTGTTTTCCCCTTGTAAAACTTACAAAGAGGATATGCAGAAAAGATAGATTGTCAACTCCATCAATTTTTGTTGTTCCTTATACTTGCAATATCGTTTTTGGTCATCAGTGTTTTCATTCAGGAATATGTTAAGCAAGTTGTATATACTTTTTTAAGAATAGGGAATTTTAAAAATGTTTTATTTTTATTTGGCTGCACTGGGATCTTAGTTGCAGCATGCAGGCTATTCATTGTGGGGCGTGGACTTAGTGGCCCTGTGGCATGTGGGATCTTAAGTTTTGTGACCCATGTCCCTGTATTGGAACACAGCTTCTTAACCACTGGACCATGAGGGAAGTCCCTCCAGTTGTATATTTTTAAGGGATGAAAGTGAAAGTTGTTCAGTCATGTCCAAATCTTTGCGACTCCATGGACTATAGAGTCCATGGAATTCTCCAGGCCAGAATACTGGAGTGGGTTGCCATTCCTTTCTCTAGGGGATCTTCCCAACCCAGGGATTGACCCAAGGCTCTTGCATTGCAGGCAGATTCTTTACCAGCTGAGCCATCAGGGAAACCTAAGAATACTGAAGTGGGTAGCCTATCCCTTCTCCGGTGGATCTTCCCGAGCCAGGCATCGAACCAGGGTCTCCTGCATTGCAGGCAGATTCTTTACCAGCTGAGCTACCAGGGAAGCCCTTTTAAGGGATAGTTTAGTTAAAACTACACAATATCATGCTTAAATCCATATGTAGTAAATTAAGTAGACAAATGTAAACTGCACAGTATTATAAAGTGCATGATATTGTGGCATTAAAAGCAAAGGCAATGCCATTGTCGAACCATCTGCATGACAGGCTCCTCTTTCTTCTGGGTGCTTCGTATACCATCTGATCCCTTTGAAAGCATGAAAAAAAAGTGAGAACGAGCTAATGTGATTCTCTACATAATTCCTTTCCTTTTCCCAGATAAAAAAAATGTTAAGGGAAGTTCTCATATTTTCTTCCCATACTCCAGGTGACCATTTTCCACCGTGGAGCTGTGCATGCTTTCTTTGGACCTCATTGACTTAGAGGACAAGAAATACGACTGCTGTGTCCTTTGACCAAGAGTGGAGCAAGCAGACCCGAGAAGGCATGGTCCTGGGTTTGTGTGGAATGCCTTACCCTGTCTTCTTTCAGTTCTGGGAAAGGAAACTGATCTGTTTCTTTCTGAGACTGCAAACTGGCCCCAAAGGAGCTCAATTAATACTCCTTATAGGAATGAATACATAAATGACCACACAGAGAAAAATGTGTTGTGAAATAGTCTCACCAATGGAGGAAAAGAAACAAAACTATCTCACTTGTGGGTAGTAAAACCTAGTATGATGATAATTGGGTGTCAAATACAAGCACTGGGATCTGTGGCCAGTGACTTTTGAGGCTTAGGAAGTAATACACATTCCCTCAAAAGAAAAGTACAGATCATATAGGAAGAAACAAAGAAGCCCCACAGCTATTCTTCTGCTTTGATATATTTATACCTACCCATCTCTGCTCAAATATATATGGCTTCCATAAATCTAATAAACCCACTCACACAGGAAATGAAGAAAAAAATTGAAAAAGCATTATTAATGCCTTTATGAACCGAGAGAACTATGATATAGCAGAATAACAGCAAGCAACAAATTATACGTTAAATAACCTTGTTATTTTGATTAAATTCTGGCCCCACAATATTTTTATTTTTAGAATTATTTAACTGTGTCTTCTTACTTAAGATATAACAGCAAACCAATAACTAAGTTCTTGCTCTTCTTAAGGGTACATAAACCAATCAATATTCAAGCCTCACTTCTGAGTTTAACACTGTTGGGAAGGATGGGCCAGGGGCCTGGCACACTTGCTTTGGGTGGACAGGTTCAGGGCCAGAAAAACTGAGAACTGAGTGCGTGCTAAGATACTTCAGTCATGTCCGACTGTTTGCAACTCTAGGGACCATAGCCCACAAGGCTCTTCTGTCCATGGGATTCTCCAGGCAAGAATACTGGAGTGGGTTGCCATGCTCTCCTCCAGGGCATCTTCCCAACCCAAGGATCAAACCTGTATCTCTTACGCATAATCATCACATTCTTCTTATTCACACAGTACCTTAGATTCTGACTTTTTTTTAGGAAGGCTCTCCAAAAATGCAGCACAAGCGTGCAACTGTCAAGATGGATTCGAAAGTCTTCACTCTATCACTAATCATATCTGTCTTAGAGAAAACATACGGTTTCATCAGCAACTTGCCCTAGGGTAGAAATGGAGAAGGAGAATGATGTAGTTGGTGGTTCTTCACCTTTGCCAATGCTGTCCTCAATAAGGTCCTTTTCCTTGATGTGAGAACCTGGTGTAGAGAGTACTCAGTAGACAGGCCAGTGCTGGTGAGGTTGGAGGGATCAGATAAGCCATCCCCTCTTCCCTCACTCATTCAAGGCCATTGGGGCATTAGGTAAACTGTTAAATAGATCTGCATTTGAAGTACCAGAGTAATGCTTTTTCCCCCCTCCTTTGTTTGAAAGAATTTCTGCTCTTTGCTCAGATCTTACAATCAAGAACTCCTTTATGTATTTTAAGAATTTCCTTGCCAATAGAGGTCCTACTATCTGAAGGCCCTACAGTGGTGCACATTCAGGGGCTGCTGCAAAACTGTCATCGTGGCAGTGGAATTACTATTTAGAACCAGAACAGACCTGTCATGGAACTGGTTATGTCCCTCGAGCACCTTACTTATGTATAGGAATTGCCCATAGTGTGTGTGTGTGTGTGTGTGTGTGTGTGTGTGTCTGTGTATCTCAGCCGCATGGGAAATGATCAGTCCAGTTGGTAACACCTGTGTTGTGCACAAAAGACTTACACTTTTGATCAATGAAGTATCCACAGATGCTCTGAAATTCTGTACTCAGTAGGTGATTCCTCATGTCCTCTACAAATAGAATTTGTCAAACACAAGATCATTAAAATATATAAAAGATTTGATTCAGTGAACAACCACCTGCAGGACTCCGAATCTGTGTTTGGGATTGGGAGGTGGGCGAGAGTGGGGAGACAGTCAGGTAGAAATTCTTAAATATAAGAAAATGACAGCAATTTCTGTCTTAACCTCTTCAGCTCTGGTTGCTAAGTTACCATGGCATACCACTGTGTGTGCTTTTCAGTTTTTGGTTTTGGGCCTGACAGTTTGATTAATTCTCTGGAGTGTAAAATCTGCACAGTGAATATTTAAAAATTACACATGCATGCACACACACACACACCCACTCTCCCAGCACCCCATTATTGCTTGTGATTTATAAAAATCTGTTTTATAATTAAATTGACATATGTAGGTGGCAACCTGAAATGACGCTTCATTTTGGGGAGAGAAAATCTACTGTGTGATGTTTCTTGAATTTTGTTCTTCAGCTGTACCACCCAGTTCATGCTTCCCGAATAGCAGGCATTGTTTTTTCTCCTTTAATGTGCATTTAACCCTTAACTTCATTCCTAAGCAAAATGGAAAAATAAGACAAGTGTTATTTAAGAGTTGCCATTGCTTTTCCTTCTTCTGTGTGTCTTACTTGCTATGTGATTGAGTTCAAAGGTGTCCATAAATATTACTGTAAGCTGACGGACTAGTGGGCTGTGGGTTGTCAGACATAGTTATAAGAAGACATGTCAGTGTCAGCTAGCTAGACCAGTGGTGGTTCAAAATCCCAGGCATTGCATTAATGACAATGTAATGTAGTTCAGTGTAAAAAACGTTTTTTAAACAATCATACCAAAAATGGTTTCCAAGCCAGGCTCTTGTCCTCTTCCTCAGCGTTTTGTTGCAGCATTTTGTTGCTATCCTCAAGATATAGTGCCTTTCTAAGTCTGTGTACCACCCAATTTTTAGAGTTTTGAAGCAAAAGTGACAACTTAAGATCCTTATCACTAAAACACAGCGAGTCTTCATAAAATCCATGAGAGGATTCATAGCAGCAAGTGTACAATAAGTGAGTATATGCAGGTGAAGCTATTCCAGATGCTGAACAAAACTGACCTTTTATGAGCACTGCTGGGTTGTTACCCAAATGGGCATCTGACCTGCAGAGAGTGGCTAGAAAAGTCGGAATCTCAGACTCTGCCAATCAGGTAGTTAGAAGAAAATCTGATTGGTTTAGTCTTTGATGCTTTATACCTTTTTTTTTTTTTTTCAGAGGAGAATTGGGACTTAGTTGCCCTTCTGATCAAGGATAATCTGGTAAAGGCTGGAATTGTTTTATCAGCTAGAAACTCCCATGCCCATTCTTCTTCTTCAGTCTTCCTGCTACAGTTGCTCAAGCAAGATCCTTAGAGGCATCCCTTATTGTCTCTATACTCAGTATCCTATCTCCAAACGAATGATAAGCCATAGTGATTCTACATCTGAAATGTATTTCAAATGTGTTCACTTCCTTTTGTTTGTTTGTTTTTTGGCTATGCTATCAGGCATGTGGGATCTTAGTTCCCTGACCAGGGATGGAACTTGTACCCCTCACCTTGGAAGTGCAGAGTCTTAACCATTGGACTGAAATGTGTCGCCTTTTGGGTGGAGATTGTAATCGTGAAAACAGTCTTATTGCTTCTAGTCTTTTTCTACATCTTCTCCACTTCCTATTACAGAATCAGGTTTTTAAAATGTATCACATTATTCCCCACTTAAAATATCAGGTAACTCTCAAAAATCCTTCAATGGCTTTAGAATTTATCCCATATTCTTTTTTTTTTTTTATATCCCATATTCTTTACCTTCAAAATCTATATGTTCTAGTTTATGCCAGAACCTCTCCAAATCTCATGTGATGAATCCATCCACAGTATCCTTTAATCACTCTCCTTATTTCTGCTCCTGGTGCTTCCCACTTACAATTCTGCCCAGAACACAGATTGTCATCCTTACACAACTTTACAAAACTGGCCGCTTCTCATTGTTCTCAACTTAAAGGAAAAGGAGTCTGCTGCTGCCTTGTTTAAAGTACTCCCTTTTGCATTCATTGCCTTGGCTCAGTGTTCATCGTAACATAACTTTTTAATAAGTATTTCATTATCTGTTTATTTCCTGTGTACTGGCTTTCTTCTTATTAGACTATATGTTCTATGAGAGCAAGGACTATGCTTGTATTATCCACCAGTATATCTCCAGTGCCTACCTCAAAGCAAGGGAAATAACATTTGTGGAACAAGTAAATGAATGAATGTTGTTATGGATAGACATGGAAAAACACTGGGGAGGTGAAAGGGACGTGAAGTGACAGGAATCAGCTTGCAACAAGAGTTTTAGTTGAACAGTGAGCCTCTCTTTTATATCTTCTGCTGAGGCAACACTTGATCACTTATGATTGTGGATACAGGCCCATTTCTCTAGGAAGAAGACAACATTACCAGTGCAAATAGAATCGTACAAATAGATGCATTTACTTGACTTGGCCTCTTACACCACTAAGTGTGGCAAAGTTAAGAATTTGTCTCAAATAACTTCCCTGGTGGCTCAGATGGTGCATAGTCTGCCTGCAATGCGGGAGACCCAGGTTCAATCCCTGGGTCGGGAAGATCCTCTGGAGAAAGAAATGGCCACCCACTCCAATATTCTTGCCTGGGAAATTCCATGGATGGAGGAGCCTGGCAGGGGTGTCGCGAAGAGTAGGACACAACTGAGCGACTAATGCTACACTACATTGCTGTTGTTAAGTTGCTACGTCATGTCCGACTCTTTGCAACCTCATGACCTGCAGCACTCCAGGCTTCCTTGTCCTTCAGTGTCTCTCAGAGTTTGCTCAGACTCATGTCCATTGAATCAGTGATGCCATCCAAACATCTCATCTTCTGTCATCCCCTTTTCCTTTTGCCCTCAATCTTCCCCAGCATCAGCATCATCTTGCCCTCAATCTTTCCCAGCTCTTCACGTGTGATGAGTCGGCTCTTCACATCAGGAGGCCAGAGTATTGGAGCTTCAGCTTCAGCAGCAGTCCTTCTGTTATCATTGAGGAAAAAAGTGCCTGTTTTCAACAGTACAGTAATGGCCTGGTCCTAGACCCTAAGACATGCCATATTTAATGGGGAATTTCCATGCATCACAGGTCAGATGAAGTCCTAAGGCAGGATGATGAATCACATGGAGAAAAAGTTGTTCAAGTGTTTAATCCACCACATCCTTGTGTACCCGCACCTCAGGGAGGAGTGGTCTTCCATTTTCAAAAGGAAGAAAACCAACTTCTGTTGAGCAGGGATGCTCCTCGTCTTTTGCAATTATTCTGCCAAACACTTTTCTATATGAGACATAATTTATGTCTGTGATGGGAAGGGCATGATGTGTTACAAGTTATGTTTCAAGTTTTTAAGGCTGCAAGTTGCAGAATGATATTCAGAGAGTTGAATTTTTTCACTTATCATTTTTGATAGGTGAAGAACCACAGACTGCTTCAGATTGTACAGATTAAACTCTGTTCCTAGTAGAAAGGTAATCAAGCCAAATAGAAAAGACTGTTCAGGCCAGCCACTCTAAATGAAAGGTTGAATAACACATTGGCAAGTGGGTCTTATTTAGCTTTCCTGCTTGTGGTTTGAGAGGAGGAGTCAGAAAGCCATGAATAATGAGAACCAACCACAATGTACTCTCTGGCTTAGGTGAGTGGATTTGTCTTTCCTCAAGAAGGGTGGAAGCAAAGAAGAAACAGAAGAAGGAAAAAAAAACAAGATGAAGTCCATAAAAATCATTTGCAACACAAATGAGAATTTAAGCTGCAGATGAAAACATACTTCCAAAAATTATTCATCATTGGATATAAAAGTAAATTTCATTAAGGAGGTGGTTTATATGCTCAAGAATATTCATAAACAGAGACTCCAAAATAAGAGATGAGAGTTGACAGAAAATAATAACAGAACAGTGGAATTTAACACATGTTGATTGAGAGGCAGGGAATTTGTAGAGAGGGTGCAGGAAGAGTAAGAAAATGCTGCTTTTCTAATATTTATAGACAGGAAGCAATAAATTATGTTCTTTGTTACACCAGTGGGTTGAGAAAGTATATGATTCTTGATATCTGAGAGTACATACTCTTAAAATATGACATATATCTCCTAACTTATTAGGAAAATAGTAGAAGCAAATAAAAGATATTTATTAAACACCATATAATAAACAAATGGGAGCATAAAAACTAAAAGCATAAGAAATATTTAGGATATTTTGCCTTTTTGAGGCCAAAGGCTCATATTAGTTAAAACAACTGAAACAGAGCATTTATATAGTTTTTATAAGAAGTACAACTATAAGAGAATTTCAATTAGTTAAAAATTGGGACAAAGATATATCAGGAAATACCAAGGAAAATAACTCCAGAACTGCTGGATATAATAAAAATAGAATCAATTCCAAAAGTAGTGTGAACAAAGAAGCTGATTTTATTTTGATGGAAAATTCCGTAATGAAGATATAACAGTTCTAAATCTTGATATGCCAAATAAGGTAGAATGTAAATATATCTAATAAATGCCTTTAAATATGCAAGGAACAGTCAATATAAGTATAGTAGTGAGGGATTTTTAACACATCTTTTAGTTTTTGAGAGATCATTTAGAGAAAAAGAATAAATGGGAATAATTATTTCCTATTTCTTAATATGTTTGGCATTGTGCCAGGTTTTAATGATGCAATCATGAAAAAGAAATAGAGTCCTTGCACTTTGGAGCTTAGTGTATACAAAAAACCTTATTCATAAAGATGCATGTATATTGAGAAATATATATTGAGAACGTGTATTAAGTATACATGTATATACTTCTATCTTCTGGAGAATATATTACCTTATAAATTATTCATGGAAAATTATTTTAAATGAATATACATGAGAAAAATAAGAACTTTTCAGTTAATACATAGGTAAGATTCTATCACTATCATATTCTAAAAAATAGAAATTGAGTACGAAAAATTAAAGAGACAAAGCTCTACTGACTGGAAAAAAGTCAAATTTCCTAAATAGCTAAAGTATGATCATTACAACCTCAGATTATTTAGGAATTAAGGACAAGAAGAGCTTTATATTTGTATGATCATGAATAGTATATGGTCAAATCTGTACTCAGGGATATATACATATTCTGAAACGTCTATCAAAAATGATTTGTCAGGACTTCCTTGGTGTTCATTGGTTAAGAATTCACTTGCCAGTGCAGGGGACGTGAGTTCAATTCCTGTTCCCGGAAGATTCCACATGCCTCAGGGCAACTAAGCCCGTATGCCACAGCTATTAAAACTCGCGTCCTAGAGCCTGCAAGACATAACTCTGGAAGCCCACACACCCCAACTGCTGAAGCCCACCCACCCTAGAGCCCATGCTGCACAAGAGAAGCCACCGCAATGAGACGCCTGTGCACCCCAACTAGAGAGCAGCCTTTCTCCAACTGGATAAAGTCTACTGCAGCAGCGAAGACCCAGTGCAGCCAAAAAATAAGTAAACAACATTTAAAAAATGAATTAGTCAATCATTTTATTCTTAATACTAGATATGAAGAAAATATACCAGAGAATTTAAAGTTAAAAATAGATATTAGCATGCCACATCTTCTTTTTCCATTCATCTGTCAGTGGGCATTTAGGTTGCTTCCGTGTCTTGGCTGTTGTAAATAGTGCTGCAGTGAACACTGGGGTGCATGTATCTTTTTGAATTATGGTTTTCTCTGGTTATATGCCCAGGAGGGGGATTGCTGAGTTACATGGTAGTCCCCTATTTAGGTTTTTAAGAAAGCCATTTGCAGGGCAGGAATAGAGACGCAGACGTAGAGAATGGGCCTGTGGATATGGGGGGTGGTGGGATGAACTGAGAGCCTGGGGTTAATGTATGTGCACTTCATGCCTAAACAGATAGCGAGTGGGATCCTGCTGCATAGCGCAGGGACTTCAGCTTGGTGCTCCATGGTAACCTAGGTGGGTGGGATGGGAGAAATGGAAGCAGAGGTCTAAGATGGAGGGGATTGTATGTATACTTATAACTGATTCACTATGTTTACAATGTGAGGCAACATTGTAAAGCAACTATACTCCTCCCTTCCAACTCCGCAAAAAAGCCCTCTTTGTTCTCCATAATGGTTACACAGATTTACATTCCTACCAACAGTGTAAGTTTCCCTTTTCTCCACATCCTTTCCAGCATTTATTGTTTGCAGATTTTTTTGATGGCCCTCCTGACCTTGTGAGGTGATACCTCATTAAGGCTTTGATTTGCATTTCTCTGGTAATTAGTGGTGTTGAACATGTTCTCATGTGCCTGTTGGCCATCTGTGTGTCTTTGCAGAAATGTCTATTTAGACCTTCCATCCATTTTCAAATTGGGTTGTGTGTTTTATTTTGATATTGAGCTGCATGAGCTATTTACATATTTTGGAGATTAATCCCTTCTTGGTTGCATTGTCTGCAAATTTTTTTTCTCGTGCTGTGGGTTATCTTTTAGTTTTGTTTATGGTTTCCTTTTTTCTGAAAAAGTTTGTAGCTTCAATTTAGTCCCATTTGTTTATTTTGCTTTTACTTTCATTACTCCAGGGAGTGAATCAAAATAGATATTGTTGTGATTTATATAAAAAAATTCTGTATAGGTTTTCCTCTAAAAAGTTTTACACTATCCATTCTTACATTTAGGTCTTAATCAATTTTCAGTTTTATTTTGTGTATGATGTTAGGGAGAAGATGTGGTACATATATATAATGGAATATGACTCAGCCATAAATAGAACAAAATAATGCCTTTTGCAGCAATATGGATGGCCCTAGAGAGTATCATACTAAGTGAATTATGTCAGAGAAAGACAAATACCATATGATATCATTTACGTGTGGAATCTGATAAAACTTTATTTACAAAACAGAAACCAACTCATACATCTCAAAATCAAATTTATGGTTACCAAAGGGGGAAACGTGGGGGGAAGTGATGAATTATTGGTGATAAACAGATAACTAATAAAGACCTACTGTTTAGCACAGGGAAATTTACCCAATATTCTGTAATGACCCATATGGGAAAAGAATCTGAAAAAGAATGGATATATATATAAGTATATATATATAGATATAGATGTACACACACACACAAACACACATAAATACTTATGTAAATATATAATTGATTCACTTTGCTATACACCTGAAACTAACACAACATTGTAAGTCAACTATACTACAATAAAATTTAAAAAAATTCAGTAAAGGCTCTCTCTGCCCCTAATCCCCCAAAAGATATTCAGTTTAGTCTCTGAGTCGTGTCTGACTCTTTGTGACCCCATGGACTGTAGCACGCCAAGCTTCCCTGTCCATCACCAATTCCCGGAGCTTGCTCAAACTCACATCCACCGAGTCAGTGATGACATCCAACCATCTCATCCTCTGTCACCCCCTTCTCCTCCTGCCTTCAATCTTTTCTAGCATCAGGGTCTTTCCCAATGAGTCAGTTCTTCACATCAGGTGGCCAAAGTATTGTAGCTTCAGCTTCAGCATCAGTCCTTCCAATGAATATTCAGGACTGATTTCCTTTAGGATTGACTGGTTTGATCTCCTTGCAGTCCAAGGGACTCTCAAGAGTCTTCTCCAACACCACAGTTCAAAAGCATCAATTCTTTGGCACTCAGCTTTCTTTATGGTCCAACTCTCACATCCATACATGACTACTGGAAAAGCCATAGCTTTGATTAGATGGACCTTTGTCAACAAAGTAATATCTCTGCTTTTTAATATGCTGTCTAGGTTTGTCATAGCCTTTCTTCCAACGAGCAAGCATCTTTTAATTTCATGGATGCAGTCACCATCTGCAGTGATTTTGGAGCCCCCAAAAATAAAGTCTGACACTGTTGCCATTGTTTCACCATATATTTGCCATGAAGTGATGGGACCAGATGCCATGATCTTAGTTTTTTGAATGTTGTGTTTTAAGCCAGCCTTTTCACTCTCCTTTTTCACTTTCATCAGTCAGTCAGTCAGTTCAGTCACTCAGTCGTGTCCGACTCTTTGCGACCCCATGAATCGCAGCACGCCAGGCCTCCCTGTCCATCACCAATTCCCGGAGTTCACTCAGACTCACGTCCATTGAGTCAGTGATGCCATCCAGCCATCTCATCCTCTGTTGTCCCCTTCTCCTCCTGCCCTCAATCCCTCCCAGCATCAGAGTCTTTTCCAATGAGTCAACTCTTCGCGTGAGGTGGCCAAAGTACTGGAGTTTCAGCTTTAGCATCATTCCTTCCAAAGAAATCCCAGGGCTGATCTCCTTCAGAATGGACTGGTTGGATCTCCTTGCAGTCCAAGGGACTCTCAAGAGTCTTCTCCAACACCACAGTTCAAAAGCATCAATTCTTCGGTGCTCAGTCTTCTTCACAGTCTAACTCTCACATCTATACATGACCACAGGGAAAACCATAGCCTTGACTAGATGGACCTTTGTTGGCAAAGTAATGTCTCTGCTTTTCAGTATGCTATCTAGGTTGGTCATAACCTTCCTTCCAAGGAGTAAGCGTCTTAATTTCATGGCTGCAGTCACCATCTGCAGTGATTTTGGAGCCCCAAAAAATAAAGTCTGACACTGTTTCCACTGTTTCTCCATCTATTTCCCATGAAGTGATGGGACCAGATGCCATGATCTTCATTTCATCAAGAGGCTCTTTATTTCCTCTTTGCTTTTGCCGTAAGGGTGGTATCATCTGCATGTCTGAGGTTATTGATATTTCTCCTGCAATCTTGATTCTAGCTTGTGCTTCATCCAGCCTGGCATTTCACTTGATGTCCTCTGCATATAAGTTAAATAAGCAGGGTGACAATATACAGTTTTGATGTACTCCTTTCCCAATTTGGAAACAGTCTGTTGTTCCGTGTCCAGTTCTAACTGTTGCTTCCTGACCTGCATATAGATTTCTCAGGAGGCATGTAAGATAGTCTGGTATTCCCATCTTTTTAAGAATTTTCCACAGTTTGTTGTGATCCACACAGACAAAGGCTTTGGTGTAGTCAAAAAAGCAAATGTATTAGTGAATTAAAAAACTAAGTATAATAATGATATATAATAACAAATAATAAAAACATATAGGAATAAATATGTGCTCAGTTGCTCAATCAGACACGACTCTTAACCGCATGGACTATAGCCCGTCATGATCCTCTGTCCATGGAAGTTTCCAGGCAAGGATACTGGAGTGGGTAGTCATTTCCTACTCCAGAGGATCTTCTCGACCTGGGGTTGAACATGAGTCTCCTATGAGTTCTGCATTGGCAGGAAGATTCTTTACCACTGTACCACCTGAGAAGCTCCAGGAATATACTTAAGGCATATCCTAAAACTATATAAGGAAATATAGATAAATATCTGTGTAAAATATTGTTACACAAATATCAAGGAATAACTTTTTATGTATCACTTAGAAATAACATTTGACAAGTCATATACAATATCTGTATGAATAAAACTACAAAGAAACCATAAACTGTGATATATATAAATGAAGAGATATGTTTCTGAAAGGGAAAATTGATACTGGCAAAATACCACTCTTACCATATTATTCTGTACTTTAAAAAAAATGAAACATTCCAACAGGTTTTTCTTTTTTTCTTGGCCAGGGTTGGGGGTGTTCAGGAACTATTGGAGTTATGATTTTTTTTATTGGGGTATAGGTGCTTTGCAGTGTGTTTCTGCTGCGCAAGTGAATCAGCTATATTTACGTGCATATCCCCTCCCTCTTGGATCTCCTCCCACACATCTAGGTCACCACAGAACTCTGAGTTGAGCTCCCTGTGCTCTTTATCTGCTTCCCACTCCGGTACTCTTGCCTGGCAAATCCCATGGACGGAAGAGCCTGGTAGGCTGCAGTCCATGGGGTCGCTAGGAGTCGGACACGACTGGGCGACTTCACTTTCACCTTTCACTTTCACGAATTGGAGAAGGACATGGCAACCCACTCCAGTGTTCTTGCCTGGAGAATCCCAGGGATCGGGGAGCCTGGTGGGCTGCCATCTCGGGTTGCAGAGTCGGACACGACTGAAGCGTCTTGGCAGCAGCTATCTGTTACACACCGTAGTGTATACATGTCAGTCCCAGTTTCCCAATTCATACCACCCTCCTTTCCCTGCTTGATGTCCATATACTTGTTCTCTATGTTTGTGTCTCTATTTCTGCTTTGCAAATAGGTTCCTCTGTCCCACTTTTCTAGATTCCACATATATGTGTTCATATATAATTTTTGTTTTTCTCTTGCTGACTAACTTCACTCTGTATGACAGACTCTAGGTTCATGCAGGCATCTACAAATGGTCCCAGTTTGTTCCTTCTCATGGCTGAGTACTATTGGTTGTATGTACGTACCACATCGTCTTTATCCATTCATCTGTTGGGGGCCATCTAGGTTGCTTCCATGTCCTGGCTGTTGTAAATAGTGCTGCAGTGAACACTGGGGTGCATGTGTCTGTCTGAATTCGGTTTTCTCAGGGTATAGGCCCAGTAGTGGGATGGCTGGTCATATGGTAGCTCTAATTTTACTTTTTTTAAGAAACCTCCATACTGTTCTGCATATTGGCTGTTTCAATTTACAGTACCACCAACAGTGCAAGAGGGTTCCCACTTCTTTACATCCTCTCCAGCATTTATTATTTGTGGATTTTTTATGATGGCCTTTCTGACCATGTGAGGCAATTATAAACCCAGTATTGACTGATGTGTGCATTGCTGGGGTCTTTGGCAGGAGAACACTGATACCTACAACCATAATAAAAAAATGGTGCTTTTGTTCTTAGATCTAGGAACAAACTGATGAGAAGAGTGCACTATGATATCATTTAAATTTTATTCTGTTTGTAGGTGTCAGTGTCCTCCAGCCAAAGACCCAGCAATGCCCACGTCAGTCCACACTGGGCTTATAAGCCACTGAATCATGGGAGATTGCATACCATGGGGGACGTGGAAGAGGGGCGTCAGAAAGAGGGTTTTGTAAAGGACCTGTTATTAGATTGCGGCTTTGATGAGGTGGTTTGTGGGAAGGTCTGAGAAAAAGGAGGTTTGTTGTGAATTAAATGCTATCAGAAAATGGGAACAGTTCTATAACTGAGTATCTTACAAATCTTAGCTAGAAGGAGGGCAGGTGAGAGACAGAGAAAGGCTGTGACTGTAAAAAGAAAAACAAGCAGCATTCACTCATATTAGCCAGGAGAGGGGGACGCTCAGTATTTCGTGGATGTTTCGTTGACAGTGAGTCCGTTTAGACCATATAATAGTGTTCCCGTTTCAACTCTTTTTTATCATTGTCTCACAGCAACTTGATCTGAAGTTGCTGTTCTGTAAGATTATTTATGTCCAGCAGGAGAATGGCATAGCCCAGCTTTGAGTGACAGGTTTACTTGTAAAAACTCTCAGGTGTCCTTGTAATTGTCAGGTCAGTTTCTGGATCTCAGAGGCTGCTTTTTCTCACTGTCTTGTGTGCATGCGTGCTAAGTCACTTCAGTCGTGTCTGACTCTTTGTAACCCTATAGACTGTAGCCCACCAGGCTCCTCTGTCCACAGGATTCTCCAGGCAAGAATATTGAAGTGGGTTGCCATGCCCTCCTCAGGGGATCTTCCCAACTCAGGGATCAGACCTGCATCTCTTTGTATTGTGCATTTGCAGACAGTTTCTTTTCCACTAGCACCACTTGGGAAACCCATCTCATTATCTTATTTGGACTTAATAGAAACATCTTGTTTTTCCTATTTGAAAACTATTTTTAAAGATGTTCTTGTTTTTCTTTTTTCCTCCTGACTTCTACTTGAAGCTATGTAACTTGTTTCTATTCCTAGTGGTTACTCTTAAACATTTTTAAACTAATTTTAAAATTTCCCCTAAATTCTAGTTAGCCAATGTCTCTATCCTTTTGTAGAATGGCGCATTAGCTTTGGAATTTTTTAACTCTGACATACTTCCATTCCTATGCTATTGCTTCTATTTCAGTTTCATCTCATTTTTAAACAACAAATTACATCATTAGTAGTATTGTGAGTAGGCAGTCCATATTTAAATTCTACTAGCATGGTGGCTTGGTGGTAGAGAATCTGCCTGCAATGAAGGAGACCTGGGTTCAATCCCTGTGTCGGGAAGATCCCCTGTAGGAGGGCATGGCAACCCACTCCAGTATGCTTGCCTAGAGAATCCCATGGACAGAGGATCCCATGGACAGAGGATCCTGGCAGGCGGCAGTCCACAGGGTTGCACAGAGTCAGACATGACTGAAGCAACTAAGCAACAGCAGCAGCATACAAACCAAACCAAACCAAAAACATATTAAAAATTTCTTTTTCACATTTACTTTTAATATTCCCCTGCTTTTTTCCTGATTCCATTTTCTTTCCTATTAAATGGAATAGATTTTCAAAGTTCTTTTACTGTTGTTTGTAATTTATAGATTATCTCAGTTTTTTGTGTGTGTCAGAAAATATTTTTACTTTGTTCCTCACTCTTGTACAAAATTTCAGATTGGAAGCAACTTTGTTTTCTTGGCAAAATATTTCTTGGAGATAGTGTTCTATTGGCTTTGAGAGTCTACTGGTGCTGATGTGAAGTCTGCTGTGTGGAAAAAGTCACATCATTTGGTTGCATTTGCAAATTTTTTGAAATCATTGATAATTTCTTATTCCTTTCTATGAGTGTTTTAACATCTGTAAACCCTGCAGGTTTTATAATATGCTAGCAAACCTGCTGACATCCCCCTTGATTGCTCATGTACTTGTTCGCCAAATATTTACTGAAAGCACATTATTTGGCAGGCAGAATTTCTATGTGCTTTGGTTGTTGTTGTTGTTCAGTCTGACTCTTGAACTATAGCATGCCAGGCTCCCCTTTCCACTATCTCCTGGAGTTTGCTCAGATTCATGTATTGAGTCGGTGATGCTATCTAACCATCTCATCCTCTGCTGCCCCCCGCTCCTTTTTCCTATCATCTTTCCCTGAATCAGGGTCTTTTCCAATGAGTCAGTTCCTCACATCAGGTGGCCAAAGTATTGGAATTTCAGCTTTAGCATCAGTCTTTCCAATGAATATTCAGGATTGATTTTTGCTTGGGGTTGACTAGTTTGATCTCCTTGCAGTCCAGGGGACTGTCAAGAGTCTCTTCCAGCACCACAATTCAGAAGCATCAATTCTTCATCACTCAGCCTTCTTTATGGTTGAACTCACATCTGTACATGACTATCGGAAAAACCATAGCTTTGACCATACAGACCTTTGTTGGCAAAGTGTTGTCTTTGCTTTTTAATATAGTGTCTAGGTTTGTCATAGCACTTTGACTACATGCTAACAAGTGTCTTATGCGTAAGATATTGTATATGAAACAGGTTAGCCAAAGAGACTTTTCCTACTTTATAGTTGTTTGGCCTCAAAAAGCTGAGAACAATAGCTGTCAGATAACCTATGCAAGATATACTAAAAGTTTGGAAGACTGTTTCATGACTACTAGCTTATTAATTATCTCCAGCTTTTATAAAATAAGGCTATTAATTCATTGGAAGATTGGAGATAGGCAAAGAGCATATCCTTAGAGAGTTGTCAGAGCTCTTAAGGTCATGGAAGGGGAGCTCACGAAAAGCTCTCAGAGAAATCACATCCATCCCCTGAAATCTGAGGGATTCAGAGAATAGTGGCTCACACCTATAAAAGATTTAAAAATTAGCAACTAGATGGTATAAACTTACTGCATGGTGAGAAGACAGAGGCTACAAGGAAAGTAAGCTGAACTTTTCCTGACAGTATGGGCAAGGAAGTGTAGTGTCTGTGGGCTAGTTGGGAGACCACTGAAAGAATCTGTACTCTACCCTGGAATGCAGTATTTTCTCCTTTCTGGTACCTTGGCATAGTTTAGTGAAGGTCTAAGGAACTCGCTGCTGGTCCCAAGTAGTTCCTGGCCAAAAGGAAGTAACAGTGCCTCAATTTGCCTTCTTTCCTGAAACAACAAAGAACAGGCAAAATACATACTTTTTGAAGCACAAAATATCACATAATAAAGGACTATGATCCCTGAGAATTGAGGAAACAAATGAAATGAGTCTTATAATGGTCCCTACTGACTTCCTGGAGATAGGCTATGTGCAGATGGGGGAGGCCCAGGAGGTGGCTCTCCATTTCTCTGGCTAAATGAGAGAAATAGGAGCCCACAGAGGATGAGGAGGCAGAGTTTACAGGGCAGAGGAGCAGAGAGCAGAAAAAAATCAGAGAGAACAAGTTTGGAGATCTACCTGGTCTTCAGTTGAGATTTGATCATTTCATGCATGTCAGAAGGTATTTAAGATCAGTGAAACAAATGCCCCCAAGTTTAGAGGAAGTAGTCCCCATAACTCAGTCAGGGTCAGGAATAGTTTCATTTGCACCAAAGTGGAAAGCTGCACAGTGTGTGTGCTAAATTGCTTCAGTTGTGTCCAACTCTGTGCGACCCTGAGAACTGTAGATGCCCACGGTGCCTTTGTCCATGGGAATTCTCCAGGCAAGAATGCTGGAGTGGGTTGCCATGCCCTCTTCCAGGGAGGGTGTCTTCCCTTGGAGGAAAACTTCATGATTCATGGGTCATAAATAAAGTACTCAGAAGGGTCTTTCCTAAGCAGTGGTGCAAAATTTAGTTCTAGAACTCGCCCAAATCAAACTGTTTTAGTTTAAATACATCTCTGAATAAAGCTTAAATTATTTATAGTAAAATAAATATGTCTAGTACTCAGTAAGGCAAGACTTACAAAGTCTGATACTGGATAATAAATTAACAGGCATGAAAACAAACAGAAAAATATGACACATAATTAAAGTAAAAATTCTTCCCATCAAAATAGATCTAGAAATCATATTGATGGTAGAATTAATACAAGGGGACATCAGACCAATTATTGTAATTGTCTTCTGTATTTCTAAGAAGCTCTACTTTCAAGTTTCTGCTTTAAGTATGTTTAAAAATTACACAAATCAAATCAAACTTTTGGAGAGAACAGTGATTATATATGAGATTAAAAATATGTTCAATCAAGAGAATCAGAAAACAAGTCATACATTGGGAGAAAGTATTTGCTAAAGACATAAAGGATTGTTATCTATAATATACAAAAACCTCTTAAAACTCAAATGGACCAATGACCTTAGCAGGTACCTCACCAAAGAAGATATACACTACGTATCATTAGTAAACTGCCATTTTAACAGCAATGAGATTATGTACACACCTATTAGAATCATCAAAATCCAAAACACTGGCAACACAATATTGCTCACGAGGCTGTGGAGCAATAGAAACTCTCATTCAGTGTTTCTGGGAATGCAGAATAGCACAGCCAATTTGGAAGACAGTTTGACAGTTTCTTACAAAACGCAACCTACTCTTACCATATGATCCAGCAATAAATGTAAAATTTAAAAACTTCTATTAAATTTTCTTTATGAGCTATTAGAAATAAATGGATATTTGGTATTCCTATAGTTTTGTGTTCTACAATAAAAAGAATTCAGGTAAATTTTATGCTGCATGATTACCATGCAAAAATTAAAATGTATGGAGCTTTTATATTTTTTATTTGTTGCATTATTGATTGTATTCCTATTTGACTAGAAATGATGGGAGCTAAATTCCCTGCTTGTAATTTTGCATGTCAGATGATTGAAAGAATTTTTATATAGATGAGCTTCTAGCTACATATTTGCAAATCGTGTTTTTCCTTCACTACTCACAGATTTCTGTGCCAGGTGTTGTAAGACACTTTCATATTGTGATACAGCCTCTATTTTTGCATCTTAATGCCACAGTGATGGCTGAGTCAGCACACTGGCCAGAAATAGAATCCCCAAAGCCATTTTTTATGGAATAAATAACAGTAAATTAACTTTACTGAAACACTTATAAACAGCTTAAATAAATCCCACTAAACCTAATGAATGCCCAGTCACTCCATTTCTGCTCCATTCTAAGAGAAAATATGATAGAGGGGAAGTTGCAGTGGAAAGAGACATTTTTATTACTTTTGCAAATTTAGAAACACAAGTGACCTTGTGCATAGATTTCTTGGGCTCCTGCCAGGGTCTTGAAAGGAGCTCATACAAGCGAGGTTCCCTGCAGTATGAGATTCATGAGTTCATAGTGAATCCATCTTTGCTATCTCTCTTCTGTCTGAATTAGCACTGTGATTAGGGTCCCCTACATCTTGACACCTGCTGGGTAAGGGACAGTTCATCTTCAGCAAGAGGTAAAATGCTTTTCTTGAATAGAAACCCAAAGTAACTTTTGGGTTGCTTAGCTTCTCAAGTCAATTATTTTCAAGCTATTTCAACATACTCAACATGGAACAAAGATAGGATTTAAGATGTAAGGAACTGGATTAAGATAACTTTCTTTTGTTTTCTAGCATGTAGCTTCTTGGAGAACCCAATAGGTCTCCTTGAAGGAAGAGCTTACCTTATATATGATCTTCACAAAGATGATTCATTGATCATCCCACTAGCATATGAGCAATTTTGACTTGAGATAAGAAGTATGATTAACCAAAGACAGAAAGAATTCATAATATAAAAAAATGAACTGATTTTCATGACAATTACTATCATTTTTTTGAGCATTTATTAAAAGCAGGGCAATATATTTAATGATGCTGTGTATGATATCAGTGTGAGTCCCTATAGGAAAGAGAGGGGACGCTCACATAGGGTAACTCAGGAGAGTTTAATAAAGGAATGATTTAGGTGAGGATGTGTTTAAGAGAAACTAATGAAAAATGGTAGGGTACCCTGGAACTGCCAGTCTTGGAGAGCTATTAGCATATCTAGACTTGAAGGGGCTTAAAGTGTCAGTGGAGCTGAAGCTATAGCTGGTCCTGTAGGAGAAGGCTACCTGAGAAGAGCAATGGAATTCATTGGAGGAATGTAATTGCTGGTCAAACTGTAATCTGGCAGCGAGGATGCTGGGGAATGAATTTCCCAACCACACCCTTCTCCTGCCCTGTGATCTATTGCTTGTCCCATTTGAATTAATTGAAGGCCAGATAGCAAGACAGCTGTTTGCATAGCTCTGTCTTTTAGGACACAGAATAGAGTCTGTCAAAATTTGTAGAGTGGGTCTGGAAGGGCAAATGAATATTGACAAATATACTAGGCTGAAGTATAGAAACTGCCACTGTCGGACAGTGTGGAACGTGTAACAGCAGTTTATATAGATGAGTCTACTGTTAATACCATTTGGGCTTCCCTGGTGGCTCAGCGGTAAAGAGTCTGCCTGCAGTGTGGGAGACCTGGGTTCAATCCCTGGGTTGGGAAGATCCCCTAGAGAAGGGAACAGCTACCCACTCCAGTATTCTGACCTGAAGAATTCCATGGACTGTATAGTCTATGGGGTTGCAAAGAGTCAGACACGACTGAGTGACTTTCATGTTAATACTTTAAACTTCACAACACACTTGCAAAATCTGTATTGTGAGCCTCACTGTCTAGGGACAAAACTGAGGCTCAGAGATGTTGAGTTTGAAATAAGAGGAAAATTCCAAAGAAGAAATTCTCAAACATTATTGAAAATGTTTCAATATCGAAATTGTTAGGTGACATCTATGCTGTCACTGAACTTATTTATTTTGTTTATCAGTTCAGTTCAGTCGCTCAGTCATGTCTGACTCTTCGCGACCCCATGAATCGCAGCATGCCAGGCCTCCCTGTCCATCACCAACTCCCGGAGTTCACTCAGACTCATGTCCATCAAGTCAGTGATGCCATCCAGCCATCTCATCCTCTGTCGTCCCCTTCTCCTCCTGCCCCCAATCCCTCCCAGCATCAGAGTCTTTTCCAATGAGTCAACTCTTTGCATGAGGTGGCCAAAGTACTGGAGTTTCAG
>NW_011494677.1:2765619-2791943 GCF_000754665.1 Bison bison bison | reverse complement strand
ACCAGATGCCATGATCTTCGTTTTCTAAATGTTGAGCCTTAAGCCAACTTTTTCACTCTTCTCTTTCACTTTCATCAAGAGGCTTTTGAGTTCCTCTTCACTTTCTGCCATAAGGGTGGTGTCATCTGCATATCTGAGGTTATTGATATTTCTCCCGGCAATCTTGATTCCAGCTTGTGTTTCTTCCAGTCCAGCATTTCTCATGATATACTCCGCATATAAGTTAAATAAGCAGGGTGATAATATACAGCCTTGATGTACTCCTTTTCCTATTTGGAATTAGTCTGTTGTTCCATGTCCAGTTCTAACTGTTGCTTCCTGACCTGCATACAAGTTTCTCAAGAGGCAGGTGAGGTGGTCTGGTATTCCCATCTCTTTCAGAATTTTCCACAGTTTGTTGTGATCCACACAGTCAAAGGCTTTGGCATAGTCAATAAAGCAGAAATAGATGTTTTTCTGGAACTCTCTTGCTTTTTCGATGATCCAGTGGATGTTGGCAATAAGGAATAGAAACTTCAGAGCTCTTTTCCAAGTATTATCCAACTTAAAATTCACACACAAAAGAAAACGGTATGGTAATGTCTCAAATAAATTAAATATAGAATTGTTATAAAATTCAGCAATCCCATTTTGGATATATCAAAAAAGGTGAAAACAGGAACTTGAATAGATATTTGTACACTCATGCTCTCAGCAACCTAATTCACGATAGCCAAAAGGTGTAATCCAGCTAAGTGTTTGTGAACAGATGAATGGATGAATAAAATAGAGTATATAATATACAATGTACTATTATTCAAACTTTAAAAGGAAGGAAATTTTGACACATGCTACAGCATGGCCGAGCCTTGACAACACTAGCTAAGTGAAACAAATCCAGTCACAAAAGGAGAAATATTATATGATGCCTCTTATATGAGGTTCCTAGAGTAGTCTAATTTGTTCAAATAGAGTAGAATGGTGGTTTCTAGGGGCTGGGCTGGGGGACAATGGGGAGTTACTGTTTTTGAGGACAGAGTTTCAGTTTGGGAAGATGAAAAGTTTCTGGAGATGGATGGTGCTGATGGTTGCACAACAGTGTGAACATGCTTATTGCCACATTATCTGTACAATTAAAAAAAAGTTAACATGGTCAATTTTGTTGTTTTTCTACCACAATAAAATATACTTTAAAAAATCACAAAAGTCTGGTCAAATTTATAGAGCAGTTAGTATTGTTAATAGCATCTAAATATATGGAAATGCCAAGACACAGAGAAGTTATTTAACTTGTACAGTATTATACAATTAGTGAATCTAGGAACTCAGATTCAACCCCATGAAAGGTTTTATGATCAAAAATCTACTTTCTTTTCTAGAAATAAACAGACCATTTTACAAACCCACTCCAGGGCCCAGGCTAGTCCCAGGCGTATCATTTCTAAGGTCACTGAATAAGGCAGCTGTTGGTTTGGTGAAGAAAATTAAATCCATTTCTATGAATAAATAATGTGTTTGTCCAGAAGTTGTTAATTGGTAAAATCTGTAATTCTCAAAGGTAACTATTAGTGATCTGATGCATAATATTTGATTCTCATTAAACTGTGTTGTTATTTTTGTGGTTTGATCTTCACAGTGTTTGTTCTCAGGGTTGAGGTCTGCAGTTCTGGATGTCCCATCCATCGCTGCCAAAAGTACAGAAACTTAAAGGAATTTCCTGGTGGTTTTGTTGTTGTTGTTGTCATTGTTCCTGCTTTTCAACTTTATTTCCTGTTTAAAACAGTGGGTGGGATTTAATAAATAAATATGTTTGTATGTATGTGTGTGTGTGGGTATGGGTGAGTAGGTGTGGAGAGAGAAAGAAAGAAAGAAAAAAATGAGGAAGTGTGAGTAATTGGGTCAGTTTTGGTTTGAGAGTTACCTTATGAAAGCATAAGCTTTTTACTGGTGGCTCAGCGATAAAGAATCCATCTGCCAATGCAGATGTGGGTTCAGTCCCTGGGTCGGGAAGATCCACTGGAGAAGGGAATGGCAACCCACTCCAGTTTTCTTGTATGGGAAATCCTGTGGACAGAGGAGCCTGGCAGAACTGGAGTCCATGGAGTCTCAAAGACTTGGACACAACCCAGCGACTAAAACACAACAAAGTTTGAGAAACACTGACAAGCAAGTTCTCAGCAAGAAAAATAAATTTAAAAAAAAGGATTATGTTAATATTTCAATATTGAAGGAAGAGAATTCTGATTTTAATTGTAAATTAACGTGTCATTAATAAAAAATGAGCTAGATGGTATAGGCTGGATGACTGGGTGAATCTTTACCTTTCAGATACCTGTGTGGAAAACCTCATTTAACAAAGGACACAGCAGAACACAATCTAAGGCAAAGTATTCTTGTTGAAATAAAGAACTATTCTTGTTAGGGATTGAGATTGTACATCTATTCACAAAATTACCAAGCACTTTTCTTTAATGCAGACATTAACTTGTATATAAACGAATTCTGATATTGTCCAATCTGATTATGCAAAATAGACAAAAAAGGAAATCAGATCAAGACAAATCAGTTAGCAATATGGAATCATAGGGAGTGGCTATCAATGAAGACTATGGGCTTATCACCTTTAAGTAATAAATCACCTTTATATTTAGTGTTCTTTTAGGGTCTTAGCCTTAGGTTCCTTAGGTTCTATGGGGTAGAATAGGACCCAGACGTCGGGATGATCCAAGGACTGAATCTTGATTTTATTCAAATTCAGAATTTTGATGTGGATCCTACAGTTACTCTTAAGGTCAGAGACTTGGTTATTTTCTCTTTCTTACCTAAATAGACAATACTATTTGGAAAGAAAGAAAGAACAGAGGTTTAACTCTAAAGCTGAGAGATTTGTTGGTGTGAGAAGGGAAAATCTAGACAGGTCAAGATAATGCAGAGCAATAAATAGATACAAGCAAATAAGCTGTGGCATATGTAGAGATTTAGAACACATACTGGGGAATTAAGGTTCAGGGACAAAATCAGTCACTGGCATTCAAGAGTCCAAGGCACCAATTTTATCACTGTGAGGAACATGGCAAGAATTTGGTTTTGGGGAACCTTATTATCCAGAACAAAAAGACTTGATAGTGAGACTGACCTGGAGGTTGAACTAGTGAATTATTGCCACACTTGAGCGATCTTGTATGTCCCTCATCGGGGGTGAAGATTAGTCCCAGGATTCAAGTGGCAGCTGGCTCTCTTGGCAGGACTCCAGGAAGCCCACTGAGGTTATGGTAGAAGTGGAGGGCTGAGTGGAAATCACAAGGTCCAGGGAAGAAGAGGAGCCCATTCTCAGGTGATCTAAGTAGGTTGTGGCTTGGTTTGTGATTTTTTAATTTCCAAACTTCCAAGTGTGAATTTGGGTCTTTTCAGAGTGCTTGTTTTGGATTTTAGCTGCTATAGGGGAGGGAGTTTTCAGCTTTCGGGAGCCATCTTCAAAGACTGGAGGACACATTTGTCTAGGGCAAAAAAAAGGATAAACATCTGTTGGTATTAATTTTTAAAACTGAAAATATCTGGATGCCTGCTTCCTTGAGTGACTCTTAGTTTTCCCTGGCTTCTCTGAAGTACTTGGTTCTACCCCAAATGCCTCGTCTCACATATTCCAGCTTGGCTCTACGTGTTTCAACAGTTCACATAAGCCACTGAACTTACGGTTATTTATCCAGATCTGGTATTTGGCAGTTTGCTCACAAGTCCCTTTCACTGAAATCTTCTTTTCTGGGCACTGATTTGGGCTGAAAGTGAAAACTGACTCTTGGATCAGAGATGCCAGGCTGAGTCTGATAAAAGATTTACTGCAGAGTGTTTAGAATCACTGAGCTTTGTTATGGAATTATTATAGCCTTTCCTACTGGGATGCAGTGATTTATAACCTACGGATAGACAAAAGTGTTTAACTCTGTTCCCATTAATTGATTGAACAATTTGCTTTCTGCTTTGTGCTCACACCTGCTCTTGATCAAAGCTGATTCCTATTCTGCTCTTGGCTATTGCATGTTGCTGTATTAATGGTTTATTGGTTCCACTGTGCCTATAACACAGCAGTTTATGATGTTTAATAAAATGACAAATCTAAATAGTCTCTTGGCTTTGGATTGTCTTTTTAGCAAATTAGTATCATGACGTGGGTTTTCTTTGTACTTCAGAATTGCCAGTTTATGCAAAAGTCTGCCACACAACACTTTAAATATTTTAAAAGATTCCTGCAATATATGAGAGGAACACCTCTCTTATAACAAGTATTTTCTTGATAAGGAACACCTCTCTTATAACAAGTATTTTCTTGATAGTTGGTATTGTTAGCCATTTGCTTCTGTCAGCTAGGGGACACCAGTAGGAGCCTCTTGGGAGGGAGGATCTGGATGAATGAAGACAATTTTCAGCATTCTTTGTATCTCCTTCTCCTTGAAATCACATATTTTTGGGAGAATGAAGGGTGCCTAAGAAGTACACTGGGTAAGGTGGTGACTTCTTTCTGAAATAGGGGAGGTCAGAAAAACCTGTGATGTATCCAGCAAAATGGAAGTCCCATGATGGCTGAGTTAGGTTGGCCTGTTTGATGTGGAGACCTTGGTGAGTTGGAATATCTTCTCTCTTATTTATTAGAGCTGCAAGGGAGGTAGGAATGTCCACTTATTGAATGTGTACTCTTTACACTATGCTATTCCACCTCCAGTAATGAAAATGAAAGTCACTCAGTAGTGTCTGACTCTTTGCAACCCTCTGGACTGTAGCCATGGCTACAGGCTCCTCTGTCCATGGAATTCTCCAGCCAGAATACTGCAGTGGGTAGCTGTTCCCTTCTCCAGGGGATCTTTCTGACCTAGAGATTGAACCCAGGTCTCTTGCATTGCAGGCAGATTCGTTACTGTCTGAGCTACCAGAGAATAACAAACCTTTGGTAATAGCAAACCTTACTACAGTCTTTCTACAGACCACGTGCCATGTTAAGAATTAACAGCATGAGTTCTAGAGTCAGGATACTTGGGGAAAGTTCCAACTCAACAAATCTGAGATAGGCTAAGCCTCAAATTCTTCTGTAAATTAGGTAAAATATTATCTAGTCTATGTTTCAAGATTTAAATGAGCTTAAGTTAGTAGAGCCCTTAGCATGTGTGTGTAAGTTGGTTCAGTCATGTCCAACTCTGTGATCCTATGGACTATAGCCTGCCAAGCTCCTTTGCATGGGATTCTCCAGGCAGGAATACTGGAGTGGATTGCTATGCCCTCCCCCAGGGGATCTTCCCCACCCAGGGATCAAACCTGCATCTCTTATGTCTCTTGTGTTGGCAGGTGGGTTCTTTACCACTGGCGTCACCTGAGTATTAAATGAGCTAAAGTTAGTAAAGCTCTTGGCATAGTACTTGCCATTTAATTAACACTACACATATTAGTAGTTATTATTATCATAATAATATTAAGTTATACTTATTTTAACTCTGTTTTACTGTTAAAACGCACAGTAGCTGGTATAGAGAAGGAAGGGAAATGGAAGAAATGAATTTATAGCTGTGGTAGTTTTCCTTGACAGTGTCAATTTAATATACTGCCTTGTTTTTAGTTAAATGCTCAACAAATGGTAGTAATTGTCAAGAAAAGGACTTAATTTTTTGCAACTGCTATTTTTCTCTGCCCAAGGTTCATAAGAGGTCAGTCAGCCAGGTTATGTGACCAAAGATTACAATCCCAACCTCAGTCGAAAGCTCTGGAAACGTGGGCTTGCAAGAGAGAGCAAGGAGGCAAGGTCATCACCACTGGATAAACAAACCATGCAAGACACAGACTCTGCTAATGAAAACGATGCTCGCCTACAAAGAGCTTCATGATTTTTAATTGTAAGGATGAAATGTCAAAACAAACAAGCCCAAAATAAGAATGAAAAATGTCAAGCACATGCTTTTCCTCCTTCCTGGAGTGTTCTTATTCTCCAAATGCCTGGCTCTTCTTTATCCTCAACTTAAATGTCACTTCATCAAAGTGGTCTTATCTGACTTTCTTTTCAAAGTCACCTCCCCTTTTGAGGGCCTCGGCTCACCCACGTGGTGTCTTGGGCCAAACTGGCAAAAAGCAGTCCTTCCTTAAGACTGTTTACTTACATTGTGAGAAAATGATCTTAATACCCCAGTTTACTTGAAAAAGACATTTTACTGCCATCTGCCGGGAAATTTTTGCAACAAATATACAAATTTGCTCTGGCCTGATACCCGTGGTTCCTCCTGAGTTTGTGTTGTGTAAAACCATACACAATATTCCTACAACCCTTTATCCTTTATAACAACATCAATTACATTTCTGTAATTCACAGTATGTGTTACAGCCTGAAATTATTTGCAGTTTATTTATGTCTTATTTCTCCACTAATTTAAAAGCTCCAGGAAGGCACGGACCTTGTCTATCTTATTCACTGCTCTATCATAGTACACAAAATAGTGCCTATTTTGTTGGTGCTCAAAATATGTTAAGTGAACATGATTAGATGAATGCTTATATCTATTTAATCTATTAGTCCAATTTATCTATTCATATAGCTTAGTGCAGCATATAGTATGATGTGTGTGTGTGTTTGTGTGTGTGTGTGTGTGTGTGTGCACGCACCCAGTTATGTCTGACTCTTTGTGACCCCATGGACTGTAGCCCACCAGTCTCCTCTCTCCATGGGATTTCCCTGGGAAGAACACTGGAGTGTGTTGTTATTTACTTCTCCAGGGAATCTTCCCAACTCAGGGACTGAACTCCTGTCTCCTGCTTTGGCAGGCAGATTTTTTATCATTGCGCCGCCTGGGAAGCCATATAGCATGAAATCTGATTTAAATTTTGGTTAGCTATAGAAGTACAAAACATGTTGTCTTGAATATAGTAGAAAATTAATATCTGTGCATTGACTGAAATTGAAAGCCTTGTTCTAGGATTTGCAAGGATTATAAATCACATAAAACAAGGATTTTGCCATCATAAAATTAAAATCTAATGTGAATGATCACAACAGTAACTTAATTCTCTTTGGTTTTAGGATAACAAAAAGGATAATGGAGGTAAATAAAAGAGTAGTTTTGAAGTCTTGCTTTGATGGGGTTATGAAAACAAGAGTTACAAGGGTTTTGAGCCAATGGTTTGGCCACAGACAGGCCTTCTCACCTTTTTGGGTCTCAGTTTATGCTTTTATAAAATACTAGTATTAGAATTCTCAGCATGTTTTAGATTAAATGCCAAAACAGCATCTGCATGTTACCCTGAGTTGAAAATCCTGTTCAAGGTGATCACTGTAAGCTTCCTTAGACCATAAGAGTCTATGAATATGATACCTTGTTGTGACTCAGTTTTTGTATTTGCTTTTTTTGTATCCTTTAAAGGGAAGTGATATGGCATGTTTTTCTCTATCTTATTATGAGTTTGGTAGATATACGTGATGACATGCTAGTGCATGCTAAGCAGTCTTGAGCTTCTCTAGCTAATTTAACTAACAGAGTAATTTCCAGAGTCACGATCTGTTGACTATGTCAAATAAGAGTGTTGCCCTCTTACTCCTTGTGACATTAATGAAATAATCAACCTATACTTGTGCAAGTAAAATAAGCTTGTAAATTTGTAATTTGAAACATGAATAGTTACACTGCTGCTGCTGCTGCTAAGTTGCTTTAGTCATGTCTGACTCTGTGTAACCCCATAGACGGCAGCCCACCACGCTCCCCTGTCCCTGGGATTCTCCAGGCAGGAACACTGGAGTGGGTTGCCATTTCCTTCTCCAATGCATGAAAGTGAAAAGTGAAAGTGAAGTAGCTCAGTCGTGTCTGACTTTTAGCGACCCCATGGACTGCAGCCCACCAGGCAAGAGTACTGGAGTGGAGTGCCATTGCCTTCTCTGTAATGCAGCTAATTGGTTATGTATATGATGCCACCAAAAAGAGATGTCGTTTTCATCACGGGGGACTAGAATGCAAAAGTAGGAGGTCAAGAGATAGAGAGAATAACAGGCAGGTTTGGCTTTGGAGTACAAAATGAAGCAGGGCAAAGGCTAACAGAGTTTTGTTAAGAGAACACATTGGTCATAGCAAACACCCTCTTCCAACAGCACAGGACATCATGTATACATGGACATCACCAGGTGGTCAATACCAAAGTCAGATTTATTATATTTGCAGCCAAAGATGAAGAAGCTCTGTACAGTGAGCAAACACAAGACTTGGAGCTGACTGTGGCTCAGATCATGAACTCCTTATTGCAAAACTCAGACTTAAATTGAAGAAAGTAGGGGAAAACCACTGGGCCATTCAGGTATGACCTAAATCAAATCCCTTATGATTATACAGTAGAGGTGACAAATAGATTCAAGGGGTTAGATCTGATAGACAGAGTGCCTGAAAAACTATGGATGGAAGTTCGTAACATTGTACAGGAGATGGTGGCAAAAATCATCCCAAAGAAAAAGACATGCAAGAAGGCAAAGTGGTTGTCTGAGGAGACTTTACAAGTAGCTGAGAAAAGAAGAGAAGTGAAAAGCAAGGGAGAAAGGTAAAGATATACCTATCTAAATGCAGAGTTCCAAAAAATAGCAGGGAGAGATAAGAAAGCTTTCTTAAGTGAACAATACAAAGAAATAGAGGAAAACAATAGAAAGGGAAAGACTAGAGATCTATTCAAGAAAATTGAAAATATCAAAGGAACATTTCATGCAAGGATGGGTACTATAAAGGAGAGAAGTGGTAAGGACCTAATAGAAGCAAAAGTGATTAACAGGTGGCAAGATACACAGAACTATTTAAAAAAAAAAAACAGATCTTGATGACCCAGATAACCATAATGGTGTGGCCACTCTAGTGGCCATATCCACTAGAGCTGGATATCCTGGAGTGTGAGGTCAAGACGGCCTTAGGAAGCATTATTATGAACAAAGCTAGTGGAGGTGATGGGAATTCTAGCTGAGTTTTTACAAGCTTAAAAGATGATGCTGTTAAAGTGCTGCACTCAATATGTCAGAAAATTTGGAAAACTCAGCAGTGGTCACAGGTCTGGAAAAGATCAGTTTTCATTCCAATCCCAAAGAAGGGCAATGCCAAAGAATGTTCAAACTACCATAGTGGCACTCATTTTGTATGCTAGTAAGGTTATGCTCAAAATCCTTCAAACCAGGTGTCAGCAGTATGTGAAATGAGAAATTCAAGTGTACAAGCTGGGTTTCAAAGAGGCAGAGGACCTAAAGATAAAATTGCCAACATTTGTTGGCTCAAAGAGAAAGTGAAGAAATTCTTTAAAAAAACATCTACTTCTGCTTCATTGACTATGCTAAAGCCTTTGACTTTCCACATCAAACTGTGGAAAATTCTTAAAGAGATGGGAATACCAGACTACCTTACCTGTCTTTGGAGAATCCTGTATGCGCGTCAAGAGGCAATAGTTAGAACCAAATGTGGAACAACAGACTATTTCCAAATTGGGAAAGGAGTACATCAAGGCTGTATATTGTCACCATGCTTATTAAACTTCTATGCAGAGTACATCATGTGAAATGCTGGGCTGGTTTAAGCACAAGCTGGAATCAAGAATGCAGGAGAAATATCAACAACCTTAGATATGATGATACCATTCTAATTGCAGAAAGAGAAGAGGAAATAAAGAGTCTCTTGATGAAAGTGAAAGAGGAGAGTGAAAAGGCTGGCTTAAAACTCAACATTAAAAAAACTAAGATCATGGCATCTGGTTCCATCACTTCATGGCAAATAGATGGGGAAATAATGGAAACAGTGACAGACTATTTTCTTGGGCTCCAAAATCACTGCAGATGGTGACTGCAGCCATGAAGAAGGAGCACTGTGACAAACCGAGACAGCATATTAAAAAGCAGAGGCATTACTTTTCTGACAAAGGTCCATCTAGTCAAAGCTATGGTTTTTCCTGTGGTCATGTATGATGTGAGAGTTGGACCATAAAGAAAGCTGAGCGCCAAAGAATTGATGCTTTTGAACTGTGGTGTTGGAGAAGACTCTTGAGAGTCCCTTGGACTTCAAGGAGATCCAACCAGTCCATTCTAAAGGAGATCAGTCCTGGGTGTTCATTGGAAGGACTGACGCTGAAGCTGAAGCTCCAATACTTTGGCCACCTGATGTGAAGAACTGACTCGTTGGAAAAGACCCTAATTCTGGGAAAGACTGAAGACAGAAGGAGAAGGGGATGACAGAGGGTGACATGGCTGGATGTCATCACTGACTAGATGGACATGAGTTTGAGCAAGCTCCGGAAGTTGGTGATGGACAGGGAGGACTGGCATGTTCTCTTTGTTCCCCATGCAGTTCATGGGGTCACAAAGAGTCAGACACAACCGAGAGACTGAGCTGAACTGAACTTAACCACAGGTTCAAAACTCCAAACTTAGTGCTAATGTGGGAATGACCTGGAGTGACTTGCTTAACTGACTAAGGCCTCTGCTTGCATGTCTCTAAAGGGGACAGCAGAGGATGAGAAGGTTAGATAGCATCACTGACTCAATGAACATGAATTGGAGCAAACTTTGAGAGATATTGGAGAACAGAGGAACCTGGCATGCTGCAGTCCATGGGGTCGAAAAGAGTCAGACACAACCTAGCAACTGAACAACAGCAAAAATCATAGAAGAACTGAAAAGACAAAAACTGGCAGGAAGGCCGTTCAGAAGGACGCAGGGTGGGGCAGAAGTAGAAGGCGTCATTATTGAAGCCAGGAAGTGGGAGGTTCCAGCAGTAGGCACAACCATGAGGAGTAAGTTAAGCAGAAGTTAGAACAATGAAAGAAATGAAGCTCCTTTTATTTTCCTAGTTCTATTGAGATATAATTTACATATAACATTGTGTAAGGATAGGTGTAATGTGATGATCTGATACCCTTACATAACCACAGTAGGGTTAGTTAACATTTCCATCACATCATATAATTGCCATTTTTAAAATGGTGAGAACATTTAAGATTTGCTCTCTTAGAAAGTTTCAAATTGTTAATACAGTATTATTAAGTATAGGCACCAGGCTGTATATTAGATTCCTAGAACTTTTTCATCTTTTAACTAGAAGTTTGTACCCCTTGGCAAATATCTCCTCCTTTCTTCCAATCTCTAGCCCTTGGAAATCACCATTCTACTATAGGTTTCTATGAATTCACCTTTTATAGTTTCCACATATAAGTGAGGTCATACAGTATTTGTTTTTCAGTGTTTAACTTCCTTCAGTTAGTGTAATGCCCTCAAATTTCATTAATATTTTCACAAATGGCAAAATTTCCTTGTTTCTTTGGCTGATTAATATTACATTTTTATATGGTATCTCTCTATATCTATATAGATATAAAGATATAGGTATATATCACATCTTTATCTATTCTTCTTTTTCCACTTACCTAGATTATTTCCATATGCTGGCTATTGTGAATAATGCTGCAGTAAACCTGGGAATGTAGCTATCTTTTTGAAATTCTGATTTCATTAGCTTTGGATAAATACCCATTCTGTGGTAGTTCTATTTAAAATATTTTTTTTCTGAGGACCCTCCATACTGTTTTCCATAGTAGCTGCACCAGTTTACATTCCCACCCACCGTGCAGAAGGTTGTCATTTCTCCATATCCTCACCAACACTTGTTATGCCTCCTTTATTTTTTGGTGAAAAAAGGAATTTTCTCCGTGTTTTCTTCTAGGAGTTTTATCGTTTCAGGTCTTATGTATAAGTTTTCAATCCATTCACAGTTAGTTTTTGTGAATGGCATAAGAGAAGAGTCCAGTTTGATTCTTCTGCATATGATTACCCAGTTTTTGCAATACCATTTATTAACAAGTCTGTCTTTTCCACATTTGGCATTCTTGGCTCCCGTGTCATGTATTATAGGAGCATACATGAGGGTTTGTCTCTGGGCTGTGGCTTTTGTTCCATTGGACTATGTGTCTGTCTTTATGCCAGTACCATACTGCTTTAAGTACTGCAGCTTTGCAATATACCTTGAAATCAGGAAGTGTGATACCTTAGCTTTTTCTGTTTCAGGGTTGTTTTGGCTATTCAGGGGGGTTTTCAAACATATTTTAGGATTTTTTTTTCTATTTCTGTAAAAAATGACACTTGAATTTTGATAAGGATTGCATTGAATCCATATATGGATTTTTTAGTGTGGGCATTTTAACAACTTAATTCTTCCAGTCCATGATCACAGAATATATTTCCATATATTTGTGTTTTCTTCAGTTTCTTTTATCAAAGTCTTGCAGTGTGCAAATCCACCTTCACCTGCTTGGTTACATTTATTCTTGGTTAAATGTATTCTTTTTATACTATTGTATTAATTTATCTTTCTGATAGTTTATTATTAGTGTATAGAAATGCAGCTGAGTTTTATATATTGATTTTTATCCACACAGCTGGGGAAGCTAGACACTGACTAGATGTTCTCTGACTTTCCTCCACAGGAGGTATCACTAGAAGAACTGTCTTGGTCCTGAACTCTGCTGCCTTGAGGCAGAGGTTATGCAGTTGAAGTCCAGCTGTTCCTTTTACCTTCTTCCTTGAATCCAAGTTTGGATTTTATTTTTGCTTCAGTGGCATGCTGGAATATTTCTCCTGGACTCCAGGACTCCCATAAAGGTGTTTGTTTTTTTTTTTTAATCCATGGGTGACTATTTAAATTAGTGTTCTTGGAGGGCTCCCAGCTGCGGCTGTGAGGGCCTAGAACCAGGTCATGGGCCAGTTCAGGGTCCTCAGCTGGAACTGAGGTCTCTGTGCCTTTTACCTGACATATGAGTGGGTGAGACTCTTCCTGGATCCATAGACATAACATGCTGGGTCACACAAGCCCCCACAAAGGCACTTTTGTCCATGGATGGAGTTCAGTTGTTGAGAGGGGACCACCGTGAAGGATGTCTTATTCAGTCACCTTGCTGATGTCACTTGAAGCTGCACCTAAAGATGCTGCTTGAAGGAGAAAGAGGTCGAGGGGACCTGGTATTCTCTTCTTACCATGTTTCAATCTTTTACCAGGACCTCCTGCTGACAAAAAACAGCTGGAAATAGGCTTTCTGCATTTTTCTGCAATACAGGGTAAAGCAGAGGAGGCACATAAAATGGATTTGAGGGTAAATAGCTCTGGGATAACCATAAATATCTCTCATCATTATTGATAAAGAAACATCACAGCATGTAGGAAATTCATAAAGAATGAACTTTGTCTCAAATACTACAAAGTATGTTTCTCCAATTTTATCATTTAATTGTGATTACTGCTGCTGCTACTGCTGCTAAGTTGCTTCAGTCCTGTCCGACTCTGTGTGACCCCATAGACAGCAGCCTACCAGGCTCCCCCGTCCCTGGGATTCTCCAGGCAAGAACACTGGAGTGGGTTGCCATTTCCTTCTCCAATGCATGCAAGTGAAAAGTGAAAGTCAAGTCGCTCAATCGTGTCCGACTCTTCGTGACCCCATGGACTGCAGCCTACCAGGCTCCTCCGTCCATGGGATTTTCCAGGCAAGAGTACTGGAGTGGGGTGCCATTGCCTTCTCCAACTGTGATTACACTTAACACCAAAGCTAACAATCAAAATAGATAAACCTTTATATATGATCCATTTTGAGTCTTAACTGTGATCAACATTACTGAACCTTTACACTTTCAACTCAGTCAGTTGCTACATGGCCAATCACTGAGAATGTTAAAAATATGAAATTGATCATGCTATAGTTGGTTTATACCATCATATAGCCTGGGTATAAATTGCAACTAGTGCTAAGAATCTGAATGATAAGAGAAAAAGTCAAAATAACCTTGAAAATACTAAGATGGAGTTTAATGACAAAAAAATACAATTCTGAGATAAGCACAAAAAATGAGGCTAGAATGAGAGGCATTCTAACAACAAAATGATATTCTGATGGGGGAGGGGAGTTGAAATCACCTGATCTAGAAGGAAATTGAAGCAAAAACAATGTGTCATTTTGTGAACTATCATCTCTTTGAATATAAAGTGAAAATGAGAATTGAAACAAACACCCTTGGAATACTACCTTACCTTGGCTTTGTCTTCAGCAGACGAAATTTTACTTAACTTTCAGGGTCTGTTTCAATACTATCCTCCTATGGGATTTCTTTGTTCCAACTTTCAGTTGGATATTCAGTTCAGTTCAATCGCTCAGTCATGTCCGACTCTTTGCGATCCCATGAACTGCAGCACGCCAGGCCTCCCTGTCCATCACCAGCTTCCGGAGTCCACCCAAACCATGTCCATTGAGTTGGTGATTATTCTTTAGTAATTTATTTGTGTATATCACATAACATTTATTATATCAGACCAGAATTATTAATAATTCTATTATTATGGGTTCATAATTTTGTATATTGTAAGCCACAGAGTAGAGATTTTAATCACTTCATTTTTATATCCACCATAGCATTTGTACAGTATGTTTTCCATAAATTTTTGATTGTCTAATTGACTACAAAGATATTCATTCATTTCATAGGTATTCAAACATTTATACATGCTCACAACATTCAGTACTGTATACATAGAGTTTTGGAATGACTTTTAGCTTAAAGTTCTTGAGTCACTTAGTGTGCATAGATTGTTTTATTTAACTTTTAATTTAAATATATATGCAAGGAAGAGTTCATATTATGTGTATTCAGTTTTTTTTTTTTTTTAATTATGGTAGATTTTGAATTTTGTGAATTTTTCTTCCTTCATTTATCTAGATAATCCTATGATTATCTCATTTTTTCTGTTAATGCAATAAATTAAATAGATTACTTTTTGAACTTTAAAGCAAACTTGAACTAGAATACACAAGTTGGCCATGGTGTATTATCTTTTAAAGATATATTTATACATCAGTGGTTTTAATTTAAATTTCTAGTATATTTGTTAATGATTTTTGTATCCATAATTATGTGAGATACTGATTTGTAATTTTTATTTTGTATAATATTCTTTAAAAATTTTTAGAATCAACATTATGTTAGCCTTATTAATAGAGGCAGAGTATTCACTCTTTTTTACTTTTTCTGGAAGAGTTTGTACAATTTGGTAAAATTTATTCCTTAAATGTTTGGAAGAATTCACCAGGGAAGCCATCCTCACAACACCAGAATTCAGCAAGTGTTTCAGAGGGAAAACTGATCAGGCATTTTTGTTCCTTCTAGTTCCCCAATTTAGACCACAACACAGTCTCTCCAAAATTGTACTGATTTTTCATTCCTCCCAAAGAATGTCTTAGCAAGTGCTATCGCCAGGAAGAAATATGAACAGGTCACCTTGGAAATAGTCCATCCCTCAGAGTTTTAGATCCTCATCACTTTCACAGCTCTCTGATCCCCTAAAATGTGGGGTCTGGTAATGTCTATGACTTTTTCTGGTTATCACTGTATAAGTGCTGGCCTGCCAGTATGTACTGGATTCTGCCTATATGTGTAAGTATAGGCCGCCTTACTTTTTCAGACAGATAGTTTTTCACTTGTCTGGAGGAAAGATTTTGGAAAGCTCAAAAGAGCTTTTTAATGTTGTCATTTAATGAAATGTCACTCACTCATTGTTTTTATTCACAACATAGTACAGGCTGACTTTAGCTATGAGATAGTCACTGTGGTCTTACAAATTCCCAAACTGGGTTGGAATAAGAATTGCCTTTGTTCCTGTTTAAAACACATATTAAAGGGCCTCAGTTCTGGAAATTCTCTCAATGATTAGGTCAGAGCCTAGGAATCTGTAATTTTAATATACTTTCCAGGTAATTCTGATTTAGTCCATCCACACAAAGGCATTTGGAAACCACTGAACTGGGAAAGAAGTGATTAAAAAGTAATGTTCTGAGTCACTATTTTTATGATGGAATGCAGGAAATTTCATGGACTGTGAATAGGGGGGAGATCAATTTTCAGTTCCCACTCCTAGTAGGTATGGAAATGTAGATCTCTAAAAGAAGCTCAAAACCTCTTCCCAACATCACAGTACATAAAAGAAAGTAACAGTTGATGAAAAATTGCAAAGGTCCAAACTAAAAATTCTGATTCTGCAGGTAGAGCAGTGTCTTTCACCTGAGACTGTAGTAAGTTGTCCTGGAGGCTGAAAGCTATTTCTAGGATTATTTAGGAACAACCAAAAACTCTGGGTGATTAGTTAATAAGGACCCTTAAATAAGATGCAAAAACTTCCAAGCAGAGCATGTTATGTGAGACAAGAACAATGCATGTCACACAGAAGTGCCCACCCCGGACCAAAACTGCTTTTGTAGCCCTTTTTAGGGAAAAGGAACGAGAATTTGATGTTAAAACCTTAATTGTTTCTTGTAAGTAATTATAAAGTAGAAATCTGTTTATATGAGATCTCATTTCAGAATAAACAATAGGTTATTTTATACAGTAGGTTATTTTCAACACAGATCATTGTGTTGTCTTTTAATAGTTACAGATCTTTTTAAAGTATTATAAATAGTACACCTACTTGGTGATGCACCCTACATATTGAGATCAGGAATTTGGCACTGAGAAATGGAAAGGAGATAAGGGTTCTTTAAATGAAGCCAGTCTATGTGTGTCACACTTTAGGTCACACTCCAGATCTGCAGTCCCTCATTCAGAGAGTTTAGGGATATGACTGATATGACGTAACAAGTATGACTTTGAATTTATACCAAGACACTCAGTACATAAAAGTAAGTGCCCCATTTTTTTGGTTGAAGGGAGTTGAGCCAAGGAAGCTCCAGCAACATAATTTTTAATGCATTTTAAAGGTTAAGCATGAGTAACATCGGTGGGTAAATGTGCATAAAGGACTTTGGGCATGGGAAACAATATAACTGAGTAGAACATGTCTCCATATAATAATGAGGTGTTTTCCGAAGAAGCTTGGTAGCCACTGGGACAGACATATTGGGTATTAAAGTACAGATGGGGAATGGGGTTGGATAGTTCAAGAGATACTTGACTTCAAGTGACGTTTTATTATTTTAAAGAATTTTTTAAATTGCTAGCTTTTACTTTATTTATTTAAGATGTCTTTATTCGGCCATGCCACACAGCATGTGGGATCTTAGTTCCCTGACCAAGGATTGAACCTTCACCCTCTGCAGTGGAAGCACAGTTTTAAGCAATGGACCTTCAGGGAAGTTCCTCAAGTGGCATTTAAACAAGGCTAGTAAGTTTGGACTTTATTCTGAGGGTGAATTATAGTCATTAAGATTTTAAACAAAAAAAGTAGCATGAACAACAGATCATTTGGGCAATGTGCAATATGGTTTAGGAAAGGGAGATACTAAAATCAGAATAAAAACCACAATTATTTTACAAGACCACAATTCTGAGTAAGTAGAGGAAGACACAGATTTGTAGAAACATAGTGAAAACAATTTATAAAAGTGAACATTTGAGAATGGCCCTTTGTTCAGATTTCATTAGCATTACAGTAGAAATAACCAAGATGGAAACTACATGAGGAAAAACATATTTGCAGGAAAAAAATAAACTTAGATATAAACTTGAGATGTTTTGAGTTGTTTGAAATGGAGACCTGATTCCTGGAGATGGAGCAGCCATCTTGGACTACAGGACGGTCCTGTGAATGGGGTCCTGCTGGCAGAGCCTAGATCCAGGAAGTCTGTGTCCCCAAAGACTTCATGAGGCAACTCTTCCATACTGTCCCTGAACTGTCCGTGTTAAAACTGTATCTTGAGTAAGAAATACATTTCTGTATGATTTATGCCTTTTAATGCTATGATATGGTGCTACTTATTGAAACTAAGCCTTACCAATGATGTGAACTCACTGGTGAATTTTGTTCATGTACATTTCATGAAACAACAAGACTTAACTCCATCGTTCTACATCATGCAGTAAGTGGTATATGATTAAGTAATGTAATGTAGTAGGTGATGTCTACCCTTTCAAGAAACTCAATGGTAAGACCATGGTACAGCTTCTTTAAACTGTGAAGTCATTTCAAATGATGCCTCAGTAGTACAATAACAAGGCAAATTGCTTATGATTAAGCATTTTTAGAAAAGCAGGAGGCAAAATTGCATATACTACATGAATACAGTAACATGAAATTACCCTATTCAGTGGTGCTGGGGAAGACCTAGAAGAATACATCAGCCCATTAAAAATGGTTTGTGAAGAAAGGGACTAGTTGTAGTGTTTCTTTTCTTCATAGTACTTTATGCCAGACTTTATTTGATAAAATTGTTTTTATTTAAAATGGAATAGCTGTTGAAGGCATTGGGAGAGAGAACACTAAAAAAGACACAGAATAAAGGTTCTCCAATAAAGAGATAATAAAAATTTCTAAGAAAGAAAAAGACTAGCTGACAATCAAGGCATGAATGTTTAGTGCCACTGACCTACATATAGTAGCATTGTCTCCAGTATCATTCTGTAGCCCTCATGTAGGAACAGAGAAATTAGGAGGCTGGAATGCCAAGACCCAAGGTTTTGGGGAAGAGAGTAGAAGAGGAAAGGGATGAGGAAGTTGTTACTGAGAGGATGGACCTTTGGTATTTGACCAGCAAATGAGGGCAGGGAAGCAGGTAGACTGATTACTTCCTGGGGACTCCAGCCCCTCCAAGGAGGCCAAGATCAGGTTTAATGTGGGTGAAGAAAGTAAGAGCTGAAAGGATTGACATGATAAGAGGGTGCATGCATGCTTAGTCACTCAGTTGTGTCTGACTCTTCTGCGATCCCACAGACTACAGCTTGCCAGGCTCCTCTGTCCATGAGATTTTTCCAGGCAAGAATACTAGAGTGGGTTGCCATTTCCTCCTCCAGGGGATCTTCTTGACCCAGGGATCGAACCTGTGTCTCCTGCATCATCAGGCAGATTCTTCACCACTGAGCCACCTGGGAAGTCCTTGATAAGAGGGTACGTATTCGGATTTAAGGTCTTAAAGGTAATACAAGTGATTACACTTTGCAGTTATGACTTTGGCCCGGGCTACTGCAGTGGAGTGCTGTGTTCAGGTCCGTGGAGATCTGTGAAGTTCATTAACTCAGTAGTTAGTCATAATGTTTCAATAAGGCTTACCAATTCTTTAAGTTGTAATTATTAAAAAAAAAATTAAATTTAAATTGATTTAGTTTCTTCAAATTAAATTATTGATTTAAATGGAAAGAGAACCTGCAATTATGAAAAGTCTTTAAAAAATAAAGCTGAGAAAGTGTTTCTAAGAGGAAATACAAGATGCATAACAAAGAAGATGTGAAAATTCCACTTCAGAAATTTCATTTATACCCTTGATCAGCCTAATTTTTAATTTTACTTCTGAAATTTCCTAGCAACTGCAATTTTGTATGTACTATAAATGAAATTTATTTACCTCTTAAATTGTGAGATTCTTGACTTCATAGACTTTGTTTTTGTACTGCATGGTGTTTGGCACATTATGGGAATTCTGTGTGTTCTTTTATATGACTGTTTTTCTCCTGTTGTTGTTTAGTCGCTGAGTCATGTCTGACTCTTTTGTGCCCCATGGACTGTCACCCACCAAGCTCCTATGTCCATGGGATTGTCCAGGCAAAAAATACTAGAGTGGGTTGCCATTTCCTTCTCCAGGGGGTCTTCCCAACCCAGGGATTGAACCCACGTCTTCTGCATTGGCAGGCAGATACTTTCCCACTGACCCATTACCCTTACTACTAGGAAGCCTATTTTTTTTTTTTTCCTGACATGATGCTAAAAATCTATATACTTATAGCTGGTAGTATGAGAGTCAGCCATTCAAAATGAGTGTTCTTAGATTTCCAGTCATGGGATTTTTTTAAAGTGTGAATAGAGTGCTCACTACTTGGGGATCGAAAGGGCACACTGACAACAGGTGGAGTATTAAATGGTTCTATATGTTCCTTTCAAGCTTATAGATTCTATGAATCTTAACAATTAGTTGTTTATTTCTCTTCATGTATTAACATGGTCATGGATCCTATCTCTTTTCACTGTATATTATAGAGCTGGAAAACTTACCAATTACCAGTAGTACATCTTATAACACAATTACAGAACCTCAGGGTTCAAAGAGAAATTAAATATCAACTCATCCAAGAGCCCATCTGTTGGAAAACCTTCTGGTTACCCAAGAGAGAATTTAGACACAAGACAGAGAAAGAAAACTACCTTTCAGCTCCCTCATTATCTATCTTCCTTACAAATGACTCTTTTATCCATTCCTGTGTTTGTAAGGCATTGAAACATAAAGTGAAGTCACTTAGTTGTCGGCCCTTTGTGACCCCATGGACTGTAGCCTACCAGGTTGCTCTGTCCATGGGATTTTCCAGGCAAGAATACTGGAGTGGGTTGCCATTTTCTTCTCCAGGAGATCTTCCCAACCCAGGGATTGAACCCAGGTCCCCCGCATTGTAGGCAGACACTTTACTGTCTGAGCCACCAGGGAAGTCTTGAAACATAAAGCAGTACACAACAGAGATAAAAATGGTAATATTGCTTATTGGAGAGAGTAGTTTTAGATGCGTGGCCATAGTGGACATCCTGTTGTTGTTGTTTCGTTGGTAAGTCGTGTCCAGTTCTTTTGCAACCCCATGGACTGTAGGAGATGGTTAGATAGCACCACTGACTCAGTGGACATGAATTGGAGCAAACTGTGGGAGATAATAGAGGACAGAGAAGCCTGGCGTGCTGCAATCCATGGGGTAACACAGAGTTGGACATGGCTTAGCAACTAAACAACAACATCAACAAGGACTGGAGGACATCCTATTATTCACCCCTAATTGAACTGCATCCCCCCTAGAAGAAAAGGCTTTGCCTGTTGAAGGCAGAATCTAAAGTTATAAATTCATCCCATGGTGGCAAACACACCAAAATACATTGTCTCTGCAGGAAGGGTGAAGTTAGTATGCCCTCGGTCTTCTAAATACACCCATTACATAAGTGAGTCCTCTTCTTTGAGGAAGATGGTGATAAAAAGCTCTTGTCATATTTTCTCTTGTGGAGAGTAGAGTAGAAATCTCTTTCATCTGCAAGTACCATTCTCTCTTCACACAACACCTAATGTCCAATATGATCCTAAGTAACACAGGGATGTTCACAAGATCACCCTCTTTGCTAAAAATTTCTGATGGTTTCCCTTTTCCCTCTCTTGTTCCCCATTTCGTATGGCTCTGCTCTATGTGCCAACAGAAATAGTTGATCTGTATTTTGGGTACTGTGTTTCATTCTTCCTAAATAAGGTGTTGAATTGTACTTCTGAAGATCTTCCAAAAGATTTGTAAGACTCTGAAGTCTTACAAAAGACTGTTAGGTGAGACACAGGAGGAAGCGATTTATAATAAGTGCCCTCAGCTCGCACATCAAGACAGAGAGTGTATTGCAGAGTCAACCCCACCAGGTCTTTCAGCCACTGACCTAGCTTAGCTGTGATACATTATTATGAACATACATTTTTTTCAAAGACGCTTTTTTTTTTTCACCACAAACAAGAGATATTCTGTTTGGGAATTTGGGTTCTTACAGCCCATTCATACAACCTCATCTCATCAGTGATCACCAGGTTCATCATACTTGCTTCATGTAGCTCGAAATCCCTAAATCTGAGGTTATACACTCAAATACCTTAGAGGCCAGGTAAACGGTGTAAATGAGCAAAGTAGAAAGGTGTAGTTTGTGAGAAAATAGTGGGTAGTGTGGCAAATAGAAAGTACAAGCCCCAATTTAAACACACAACTGCTCTTCCACATTAAAAGTTTGTCATGATTTTATATGGTAAACTGGCCGCCTTTCTGTCTTGCAATTTTTAAAAGGCAGCTGAGAAACTCAGACTTCTCTGCAAAGTCCTTTGAATGTGAGGTATTTTTGAAACACATATAGCTGACTCACTTTGCTGTGCAGCAGGAACTAACACAACATTGTAAAGCAACTATACCCCAATGGGGGAAAACAAGTTGATATTGAAAATAAAACAACAACAATAACTAATGTCAAATAAAGAACAATGTATACCACACTAGTACAACACAAAACCAAACTAAAACCAAATACTCAGACTGGATACGGCCCCTAAGCTACACCCTTACAGCTGTGCTTCTGTGTTAAATCATTTGCTATTGACCCACCCACTCTTCTTCATAACAGATGGGGTCTCTGCATGCCGCCTCCTGCGGGTCTCCTCCGCTTGACACCCATGTTGTAGCCCCTGCCTCGTTCCTGGAATTGTACTCTCAGAGGGAAGTTGAGAATATACAATTTCATAATGTGAGCCATGGGAAGTCACTTTCAGACTTGCTTCTTTTTCGTCGGACCTGGCACCATCAGAGTGGGAAGGATTCAGGTTGGTTTTGGGAGTTCCATGATTTAGTGAGCAAATCGTGAGTAAGCGTCTGACAAACGGAGCTCTTAATTCTGTCTCTGTCGTTTCTTAGCAGTGCACTTATTCAAGTCCTGCAGCTCTGCTGCAGTTTCGTTTTCTCATGTGCAAAGTGGAGATACTAATAAAGGAGTGTTATAAGGATTGAACGGCATAGTCTATAAAGAAGTACCAAGAACACCATTAAGTTTATTGAAACATGGGGCCTTATTATGATCGATGCTTTTAATATTTAAATATGAACTTGCCTTGGATTTCTTTTGTTTTATTGAAATTGTTTCTTTTTCTTTTTCTTATAGAATGGTATTAACAAAAGGTTTATAAAAAAAAGGGAATAACTAATTTCAAAGCAGGGTTAGAAATTAATGGAATATATTGATCTGATATAATATTGTCCTCAACATTTCATCCTTAGAACAGATATTTACTGAGTGCCTACTGCAGGCCAGACCTTGTTCTGGGCACTGGGTATACAGGGATGAACGAACAGGAAGGGGCCTGCCCTTATGGAACTTCAATTTCTAGTTAGGGAGACTAGCATGAAGACTTAAGCAAATAAAAACACAGTTGGATGTGGTTTAAGTGATCTAGGCTAAAATAAAGCAGGATATGGAAATAGAAAGTGACAAAGGAGAAAGAGGAGCTCTTTTAAATTTCATGGTCAGGAAAGCATCTCAGAGCAAGAGACAGTTGAGCAGAGATGTCACTGAATTGCAGGAGGAGCCATGCGAGTGTCTGGGGAAAAAGTATTCCTGGCAGAGGAAGTGACAGATTCAGATCATCGAAGGCAGAAATAAGCTTGGTGTATTCAGTGAGCAGAAGAAGAGACACCAGTGTTAACAGAACAAAGTGAGGGAAGAGCAGGAGGAAGGAGTTCAAGCATGAGCTGGGAAGGGTGGATCGTGCAGAATCCTGTGGATCCCAGGATGGATAACAATAGGGTCTGTGGATTTTGTTCTGAATGGTATTAAGTTTGAACTGAAGTGAGATCACCTTTTGTTGCTAAAGTGAAGGAGAATTGATTTTAAGCAGACAGGAGTGGAAGGGGGAATGCGGTCTAGGAGAGAAGGGATGCTGGCTATACCTGGAGTTGTAGCAGGGGGCGCAGAGTAAAGCGGTAAGATTCAGAGTATGTAGTGAAGTGGGAACCAAGAGCCCTCGCTGGTGGGTTCTGTGTGATTTTAAGGAAAGGAGAAGTGTCCCGGGTGAGTCCTGGGTGTGGGCCTGACTTACTCATTGTTGCTGTTTAATAATGAGATGGCAGTGACTAGAGGAAAAGCAGGTAGGATGGAGATGAGGGGTGAAAATAGAAAAGTCTGTTTCAGATGTGGTATGTTAAATGTGAGATTCCTAGGAAGCAACCAGGTGGGGAGGTATCAAGTAGAAAGCTGATGTTTGCATCAGGGGCTGAGGGGTCAAGTGCGGACTGGTGATGTAGATGACATTTAGAGCGACAGGACTGGAAGGTATTATATAGGGAGATTTCTCAGAGGACAACAAAGAGACAAAGGGCATGGCATCACGAGGCAGTCAGGAAGATGACAAAGACCGAGCAAAGGAGACAGGAGAGGAGCAGCTGTGTGGTAGAAAAACAAATGAAAAGGTCAGCTGTCGTAGAAGCAAAAAGATAAGTGAAAGTGAAGTCACTCAGTTGTATCCGACTCTTTGAGACCCCATGGACTGTAGTCTATCAGGCTCCTCCGTCCATGGGATTTTCCAGGCAGGAGTGCTGGAGTGGATTGCCATTTCCTTCTCCAGGGGATCTTCCTGAGCCAGGAAAGGAACCTGGGTCTCCTGCATTGCAGGCAGACGCTTTGCCGTCTGAGCCACCAGGGAAGCCAAAAGATAAGTAAGGAGCAATCAAATGTGTCTGCTGCCTCTCCCGGGTGAAGTAAGATAGAGCCGGAGAATTAACACTACTTGGGCAAAGTGGAGGTGTTGAGAGCCCCACAAAGAGGGGTTTTCACTAAGTGCTGGGCAAAGTCCTGTGGGGAGAAAGATGGTGACCGTGACTCTACACCACTCGTTGCCAGCTTTTTTTTCCCCGCTGTAAATACAAGCACAGAAATAGGCAGTACTCAGGAGGTTAAGTGGGGTCCATGGTTAGTTTCTATAATATAGAGAGGGAATAAAGTAGCCAGGACAGGAAACTAAGTCAAGGATATGATGAAATCAGGGAGCAAGAATTATGACAAATTTTAGAACACATAAGCCACAGTTTCACAGGTTTCAAAGGTGTTTTGAATCTGACTGTGTGTATAAGCAAGGTGATCTATCCTGAAAAACACCTAAATGGAATGTTTGAGCGCTTCCTTCACGATCAGGCATATGCATGAGGATCAGTTATCTGAGGTTTCTTTAAGTCCTTCCTTGTTTCTGAATTTAGAGGAAAAGAATTCGGTCCTTCACCACTAAGCATGATGTTACCTGTAGTTTTTTGTAGATGGCCTTTTTCAGGTGCTATACTAGCTTCCTCATAGATTTTCATCTTGAGGAGGTGTTGGCTTTTGTTAAATGCTTTTCATTCACCTATTGTGATAATTGTATGCTGCTTAATTCTACTCTTTAAATTTTAATATGGTGAATATGTCGATTGATTTTTCAAATGTTAAAGCACTCTTGTATTCCTGAAATAAACCCCATTTAGACATAAATGTGTTATCTTTTTAATGTCTTGAATTTGATTTGCTTAAATTTTGTTAAGCATTTTTTGCTGCTGCTGCTGCTAAGTCGCTTCAGTCATGTCCGACTCTGTGTGACCCCATAGACGGCAGCCCACCAGGCTCCCCCGTCCCTGGGATTCTCCAGGCAAGAACACTGGAGTGGGTTGCCATTTCCTTCTCCAATGCATGAAAGTGAAAAGTGAAAGTGAAGTCGCTCAGTCATCTCCGACTCTTAGCGACCCCATGGACTGCAGCCCACCAGGCTCCTCCGTCCATGGGATTTTCCAGGCAAGAGTACTAGAGTGGGGTGCCATTGCCTTCTCTGAAGCATTTTTTACTTTGTGCTTATGAAAGCTATTGGTAGGCAGTTTTGTTTTTTTCTTATAATTAGAAACTATTTTTCCTTTAAATTTTTTCTCAAAACTTTTATAAGAACTAGTATTACCTATTTCTTAAAACATTTGAGAGAATTCCTAAGTGAAGTTATTTGGGTCTGGAGTTTAGTATATGAGAAAATTTTTAAGCAATTTGTTTGATAGCTATAGAGTTACTGAAATTATTCATTTCTTCTTCAGTCAGCTTTTCTAGTTTATAGCTTTCCAGGCATTTGCTATTTCACCTAAATTGTCAGATAATTGGCATATTATTTTTTATCATATTGTCTTCAGTTCAGTTCAGTTCAGTCGCTCAGTTGTGTCTGACTCTTTGCAACCCCATGAATCGCAGCACATCAGGCCCCCCTGTCCATCACCAACTCCCAGAGTTCACCCAAACTCATGTGCATCGGGTCGGTGATGCCATCCAGCCATCTCATCCTCTGTTTTCCCCTTCTCCTCCTGCCCCCAATCCCTCCCAGCATCAGGGTCTTTTCCAATGAGTCAACTCTTTGAATGAGGTGGCCAAAGTATTAGAGTTTCAGCCTCAGCATCAGTCCTTCCAATGAACACTGAGGACTAGTCTCCTTTAGAATGGACTGGTTGGATCTCCTTGCAGTCTAAGGGACTCTCAAGAGTCTTCTCCAACACAACAGTTTAAAAGCATCAATTCTTCAGCGCCTAGCTTTCTTCATAGTCCAACTCTCACATGCATACATGACTACTGAAAAAACCATACCTTTGACTAGACAGACCTTTGTTGGCAAAGTGATATCTCTGCTTTTTAATATGCTATCTATATTGGTCACAACTTTTCTCCCAAGGAGCAAGCATCTTTTAATTTCATGGCTGCAGTCACCATCTGCAGTGATTTTGGAGCTCAAGAAAATAAAGTCTCTCACTGTTTCTATTGTTTCCCCATCTGTTTGCCATGAATCGATGGGGCCAGATGCCATGATCTTAGTTT
>NW_011494677.1:2764628-2765519 GCF_000754665.1 Bison bison bison | reverse complement strand
CTCCGGGAGTTGGTGATGGACAGGGAGGCCTGGTGTGCTGTGATTCATGGGGTCACAAAGAGTCGGACATGACTGAGTGATTGAACTGAACTGAACTAAGGTTGGTCATAACTTTCCTTCCAAGGAGTAAGCTTCTTTTACTTTCATGGCTGCATTCACCATCTGCAGTGATTTTGGAGCCCCAAAAAATAAAGTCTGACACTGTTTCCACTGTTTTCCCAACTATTTCCCATTCTCTTAGTATCCTCTAAATATCTGAAGAATCTATAGTAATGTCAGCTCTCTCATTACAGATAATGACAACTGTATCTTTTCTCTTTTTTCTGATCAATTTGGCTCAAAGTTTATCATTTTTATTGAATTTCTTACATAACCAGCTTTTAGTTTCATACTTTTTCTCTAATATTCTGCTGTATTGTTTAATTGGTTTTTGTTCAGACCTTTATTATTTCCTTTCTTCTGCTTTCTTTAGGTTTAATTTGCTCTTTTCAGTATTTTTATAATTGTGGAAGCTGGGACCTTAGGTTGAAGCATTTCTTCTTTCTGAAAACAGCTGTTCAGTTCAGTTCAGTCTCTCAGTCGTGTCCAACTCTTTGCAACCTTATAGACTGCAGCATGCCAGGCCTCCCTGTCCATCACCAACTCCTGTAGCTTACTCAAACTCATGTCCATTGAGTCGGTGATGCCATCCAACCATCTCATCGTCTGTCATCCCCTTCTCCTCCCACCTTCAATCTTTCCCAGTATCAGGATCTTTTCTAAGAAGTCAGCTCTTCATATCAGGTGGCCAAAGTATTGGAGTTTTGGCTTCATCATCAGACCTTCCAATGAATATTCAGGACTGATTTCCTTTAGCATGGACTGGTTGGATCTCCTTGCAGTCCAAGGGAC
>NW_011494677.1:2754148-2764528 GCF_000754665.1 Bison bison bison | reverse complement strand
GACTGTTCTATACATCAGTGTCTCTTTTGCTGTTGAATATTGAGTCTTAAGCCAACTTTTTCACTCTCCTCTTTCACTTTTATCAAGTAGCTCTTTAGTTGCTCTTCACTTTCTGCCATAAGGGTGTTGTCATCTGCATATCTGAGGTTATTGATATTTCTCCCGCCAATCTTGATTCCAGCTTTTGTTTCATCCAGCCTGGCATTTTGCATGATGTACTCTACATGTAAGTAAAATAAGCAGGGTGACAATATACAGCCTTGACGTACTCCTTTCCAGAATTGGAACCACTCTATTGTTCCATATGCAGTTCTAGCTGCTACTTCTTGACCTGCATACAGACTTCTCAGGAGGCAGGTCAGATGGTCTGGTATTCCCATCTCTTTCAGAAATTTCCAGTTTGTTATGATCCACACAGTCAAAGGCTTTGGCATAGTCAATAAAGCAGATGTTTTTCTGGAACTTTCTGGCTTTTTCTGTGATCCAATGGATGTAGGCAATTTGATCTCTGGTTCCTCTGGCTTTTCTAAATCCAGCTTGAAGTTCTAGGTTCATGTACTGTTGAAGCCTGGCTTGGACGATTTTGAGCATTATTTTGCTAGCATGTGAGATGACTGCAATTGTGTGGTAGTCTGAACATTCCTTGGCATTGCCTTTCTTTGGGATTGGAATGAAAACTGACGTTTTCCAGTCCTGTGGCCACTTCTGAGTTTTCCAAATTTGCTGGCATATTGAGTGAAGCACCTTCACAGTATCATCTTTTAGGACTTGAAATAGCTCAAATGGAATTCCATCACATCCACTAGCTTTGTTCGAGTGATGCTTCCTAAGGTCCACTTGACTTCACATTCCAGGATGTCTGGCTCTAGGTGAGTGATCACATCATCATGGTTATCTGGGTCATGAAGATCTTTTTTGTATAATTCTATATATTCTTGGCACCTCTTCTTTATATCTTCTGCTTCTGTTAGGTCCATACCATTTTTGTCCTTTATTGTGCCCATCTTTGCATGAAATGTTGCCTTGGATCTCTAATTTTCTTGAAATGATCTCTAGTCTTTCCCATTCTATTATTTTCCTTTATTATTATTATTATTATTTTTTTTTTGCATTGATCACTGAAGGAGGCTTTCTTATCTCTGCTTGCTATTTGGTACTCTGCATTCAAATGGGTATATCTTTCCTTTTCTCCTTAGACTTTAGTTTCTTTTCACAGCTATTTGTAAGGCCTCCTCAGACAACCATTTTGCCTTTTTGCATTTCTTTTGTTGGGGATAGTTTTGATCACTGCCTCCTGTTCAATGTCACAACCCTCTGTCCATAGTTCTTCAGACACTCTGTGAGATCTTATCCTTTGAATCTATTTGTCACATCCTCTGTACAATCGTAAGGGATTTGATTTAGGTCATACCTGAATGCTGTAGAGGTTTTCCCTACTCTCTTCAATTTAAGTCTCAATTTGGCAATAAGGAGTTCATGATCAGAGCTGCAGTCAGCTCCCAGTCTTGTTTTTGCTGATTGTATAGAGCTTCTCCATCTTCTGCTGTAAAGAATATAATCAATCTGATTTCAGTATTGACCATCTGGTGATGTCCATGTATAGAGTCTTCTCTTGTGTTGTTGGAAGAGGATGTTTGCTATGACCAGAGCGTTCTCTTGGCAAAACTCTATTAGCTTTTGCCCTGCTTCATTCCGTACCCCAAGGCAAAATTTGCTTGTTACTCCAGGTGTTTCTTGATTTCCTACTTTTGCATTCCAGTCCCCTATAATGAGAAGGACATCTTTTTTGGGTGTTAGTTCTAAAAGGTCTTGTAGGTCTTCATAGAACCGTTCAACTTCAGCTTCTTCAGCATTACTGGTTGGGGCATAGACTTGGATTACTGTGATACTGAATGGTTTGCCTTGGAAATGAACAGAGATCATTCTGTGGTTTTTGAGACTGCATTCAAGTACTGCATTTCAGACTCTTTTGTTGACCATGATGGCTACTCCATTTCTCCTGAGGGATTCCTGCCCATAGTAGTAGATATAATGGTCATCTGAGTTAAATTCACCCATTTCAGTCCATTTTATTTCGCTGATTCCTAGAATGTCGATATTCACTCTTGCCATCTCATGTTTGACCACTTCCAATTTGCTTTGATTCATAGATCTAACATTTCAGGTTCCTATGCAATATTGCTATTTATAGGATCAGACCTTGCTTCTATCACCAGTCACATCCACAACTGGGTATTGTTTTTGCTTTGGCTCCATCCCTTCATTCTTCTGGAGTTAATTCTCCACTGATCTCCAGTAGCATATTGGGCACCTACTGACCTGGGGAGTTCCTCTTTCAGTATCCTATCATTTTGCCTTTTAATACTGTTCATGGGGTTCTCAAGGCAAGAATACTGAAGTGGTTTGCCATTCCCTTCTCCAGTGGACCACATTCTGTCAGATCTCTCCACCATGACCCTCCTATCTTGGGTGGCCCCACATGGCATGGCTTAGTTTCATTGAGTTAGATAGGCTGTGGTCCGTGTGATCAGATCGGCTAGTTTTCTGTGATTATGGTTTCAGTGTATCTGCCCTCTGATGCCCTCTCGCAACACCTACCATCTTACTTGGGTTTTCTCTTACCTTGGACGTGGGGTATCTCTTCACGGCTGCTCCAGCACAGCGCAGCCGCTGCTCCTTACCTTGGACAAGGGATATCTCCTCACGGCTGCCCCTCCTAACCTTTAACATGGTCCTGTGTAAGTTTTGGCGGTTCTGCGATGGGGTTAATGGTGACCTCCTCTAAGAGGGCTTATGCCATACCCAGATCTGCCATACCCAGAGGCCCTGCCCTTGTGGCAGGCCACTGCTGAATTGCACCTTCGCAGGACACACTCAAACACAGCTCTGGCTGTCTCTGTGGGGTCTCTGGGTTCTGGTGCTCACAAGGGTTGTTTGAGCCCTCTGAGCCTCTCTGGTGGGTAAGGGGTTTGATTCAAAACACAAATTCGCTCCTCCTACTGTCTTGCTGGGGCTTCTCCTTTGTCATTGGAAACAGCTGTAAAGCTATCAATTTTCCTCTAAGTACAAAGGAGAAAAGGAAAGATATAAGTGTCTGAATGCAGAGTTATGATATATCGTGCTATCATTTTGACTCAGGGACAGATACTTTCTAATTCCTCTACTAATTCCTTGTTTGATTAACAGACAACCCGTTGTCCAAATATTTGTGAATTTTTCAGGTGACTTTCTGTTATTTATTTATTTCTAATTCCGTTTTGGTTTGCTCCATTTTATAAGGAAGTTACCCCAGGATGTGCTCCGTGTCTTTCTTTTGTCCCTGCAGATCTGTTCTCTGCTCTCCACTTTGATTTCTTCCTTAGGAGGCTTTCTGTAGGGTTGCAACTATGGGCTCTCTTTTGCATTTGTCTTTGCTGTTAGGAACCTGAGGGAAGGAGGTGAGGCATATGTAGGCAGGGTGCTGACTCCTCTACTACTCTCTTTGCATGCATGTATGCTCAGTCACTCAGTTGTGTCTGGCTCTTTGCGACCCCCATGGACTGTAGCCCCCCAGGCTCCTCTGTATTTGAGATTTACCTGGCAAGCATACTGGAGTGGGCTGCCATCTACTACTGCAGGGGATATTCTTGATCCAGGGTTCAATCCTGAGTCTCCTGCGTCTCCTGCATTGGCAGGGGGATTGGGTGGCTCAGTTGGTAAAGAATCTCCCTGCAGTGCAGGAGACCCAGGTTTGACCCCTGGGTTCAGAAGATCTCCTGGAGAAGGAAATGGCAACCCACTAAAGTCTTCTTGCCTGGGAAACCCCATGGACTCTAGTCTGCCAGGCTCCTCTGTCCATGGGATTCTCCAGGCAAGAATTCTGGAGTGGGTTGCTGTGCCCTCCTCTCCTTACAGGGGCCTTAATCCTAGATGCTCCCCTTGAAGAAAGATCAGCCAAGATGCACCAAAAAGCTTCCTCTTCTTCTGACTTATGATGATTGCTCTGCACACTTGCCTTTTAGGACTAGTCAAGGAATAAACACTACAATTAGTAATCTCTGAATACTATATCCCTTAGGGGTTGTAAATATCCCCTTTACTAAACTTCCTCAAATTACCACAGTTTGAATGTACCATTTGCTTTCTCCAAGACCTGGACTGTTACAGAGAAGGTAGAAGAGATGTTCTCAAGAAGCTACTAGGGGAAACAGGCCATATATTCTACAGCCTGTTGTGAATTGTCTTTAATGGATATGTATCAAATGACTGAGAAATATTACTGGCTACAGGCATTCCAACATGGGAAAAAGAATTTCAAATAACAAGCCCATTCTAAGTTCTTGTCTGAGTCTGGAATGCTTTTATTTTTTCTAAGCAAGCAAAGCTCTAATCCAAATTGTGAACTAAGAAATTTTCCATAATATTGTAGACTTTAGCGAGGCAATTGAAACATAGGGTGTATTTGGAAAGGCAGAGGTGTAGCATGAATTCACATGCTAAACTGGACTGTTCTTTAATTATTTAATATATATGCTTTGTTTCTCTACACCTATACATTTTCTGAAAAGACTTACAATAGCACTGTGCGACTCATTCCTTCCATCATATAATGAATAAAATTATTAGGAAAACCAGCCACTTAAATTAGTGCTAGGGTAAGATGCTTTGGCTCTGATTCTAGGGAAAGAGATCAAAATTTTCCTGAGAGGTTGGATGGGAACAAAGAGAAATTACAATTACAGCTGACACAAAGAGTCAGGTAGTTGAGCAGTGATATCAGCCTTATATTTGAGAGGAGAATTTTAGTCATCCGATAAGAAAGATTGTGTTTAGCCAATGGCAGAGAAGATTGGTAATATATTGGGAAGTAGAGTACAGGGTAGCATGAATGAAAAGTATTCAGGTAATATGTTGTGAGAAAAGAAACACTTTTTGAATACTTATTACTACTGAGTACTGTCCAAGAGGCCTCAAAGACCCTTAAATAAATATCAGAAAAGTAGGTAAAGGAATGGTTAAGTGGATGCTTCCATAGACAACATGTAAATTTCTACACAGCAGCATTTATGGGCTGAAATGAATTAACGTGCTCAGGCTCCCAGATGTTGAGACTACAGAGGGTTAAGTTTCAAGGGTGAAGAGGAAAACACATATGTGAGTAATAAATGTGTCTTTTTTTTTTTTTTGAAAATGCATTGAAATGTGGACCCAAGCAAATGAGTTCTGACTTTGTTAACCATTGTGAAGCAAAAGCATGAATACGTTGGGTAAGCTAATACTTTTGAATCCTTTAAAACTTAGTTGACATTTTTTTTTTTTTTTTGAGAAGAAAAGGTGAGTATTGTGAGGGGGAGTGGCCTAAAAAGAGGATGGGTAGATTTAGACTTAGCTTTTCCTTTGGGTATAATGAAGTTCACCTTTGGTCTCATATTGCATCTCCCTCTCAAACATCCAAAAGCTTCCAGTTAATCAGCCCCATCCTTCTTGAAAGGGAATTAAGGACTACCTGTTGTTATCCAGGTGTGTCCCACAGAGATCTTAATATAGACGCCTTATACACTCAGAGACATTTAAAAAAGAAAACTTCCAGGTGCCTTTTATTGATGAAGATAAGTCTGAGAGCTTTGAAATACTACTTTAATAAAAACCATTGATTATATAAATTAAACCACTTTCTACTTACAGACATTGTAACAATTTTTCTAGTTCCATTTTAATAATAATCTCCCTTTTCACATTGATCTGCTATGCTACTTGTATGATCTTTCAAAATTACATGTGTGTTGGTCTTCTTATGGGTTTTCTAATCTTAACATTTGTGAGTTTGTTTACTTTTGCTTTAATATACTCTTGTCTTAACTATTGAAGTTTCATCATAAATCCTGATATATGCTGAGATATACTCTATCTTGTCTGTCTTTAGACATGTCTTGATTATTGTTGACTTTTTATACTCCCATAGAAGTTTAAAACTCAGCCTCATCCAAGTCTGGTTGTCTTTGATTGGAGTTGCATTGAGTCTATAAGCAATTTGGGATGAATTGACTTCTATGTATGTTTCTATCACAAACATGATGTCTACAAGTCTTTCTTGAATGTTTCTCAGTGGAATTTTAATTTATTTGTTAATAGTTCTTTTTTCTTTTAATTATTTGGCTGCACCAGGTCTTAGCTGCAGCATGCGGGATCTAGTTCCCTAACCAAGGATGGAACTTGAGCCCTCTGCATTAGGAGCGCAGAGTCTAGCCTCTGGACCACCTCAGTGGAATTTTGTGATTATTTTTTGCTCTTGGACCTTATACATCTTTGGTTAGATTTATTCCTAAATATTTTACAGTTACTTGCTATGTTAATATCTTTATTTAAAAAATTACATTTTCTTATTATTTGCTACTATATAGAAATACAGGGGCTTTCCAGGTGGCGCTAGTGGAAAAGAACCTGCCTGCCAATGCAGGAGACGTAAGAGACCCAGGTTTGATCCCTGGGTCAGGAAGATCCCTTGCAGAAGGGCACGGCAACCCATTCCAGTATTCTTGCCTGGAGAATCCCGTGGACAGAGGAACCTGGCAGGTTACAGTCCATAGGCTCCCAGAGAGCTGGACACGACTGAAACGATTTACCATGCAGGACATAGAAATACAATAGAATTTTTTATTTTGCACTTTTAAAACTGTTCAATTCTCTTATTATAATAATTATATTTTTATATATTTTATATTTTTATAATAATTCTCTTGATTCTTTAGGATTTTCCATGTGAACAATCATGTTGTCTGCAAATAAGAACAGTTTTTTTCTTCCTTTCCAACCTAGTCTTATACTTTACTTCTTTTTCTGATATTATTCCACTGGCTAGGAAATTGAATATCTGTTTCTCACCATACAAAACAAACAACCTCAGATGCATTGAAGACTCAGATATTAAGTGGTAACATTTTCTTAGATAATAGAGGTGATACAGGAGTAGGAAACATTTTATTCCACAGGATATCAAAACTACTAACCATAAAGGAAAAGACAGATCAATTTTAAAATGAGAACTTCTGGTAATCAAAAGATAGCTTGATGAAAGTGTAAAAAAAAAAAAGCTATAAATAGGAAAAAAGTATATTGTCATACACACAATTGACAACAGAAAGTCACTACCTCCTTAGTGGATAAAGTGAAAGTGAAAGTGAAGTTGCTCAGTCCTGTCTTTGCGACCCCATGGACTGTAGCCTGCTAGGCTCCTCCAACCATGGGATTTTCCAGGCAAGAGTACTGCAGTGGGTTGCCATTTCCTTCTTCTTCCCAACCCAGGGATCAAACCCTGGTCCCCTGCACTGCAGGCAGACTCTTTACCGTCTGAGCCACCAGGGAAGCCCTTAGTGGATAAAGAGTTTCTACAATACAATATTAAAATGGGAAAACAATCATTTCACAGAAGAAAAGATATTCATGACCAGTAACCATATTCAGTGATAATCAGCTTCATCAGTGATGAGGGAAATGCAAAATAAGACCATAATGACAAAACACATTTTGCTGATTTCATTGATTAAAATTTTACATGTCTAAAGATACCAAGTATTGAGTATGCAGATCAATAAGATTGCCTGTAAATTGCTGATAGGAGTGTAAATTGGTATAACATTGGGAAAATAAGGTATTGTCTTGGAAACCCAAACACTTACACATCTTAATAAATGAGCAATTCAATTTTCTGGTGTATACCCAAGAGAAATAGTTGCACAAGATCAATATAAGATGTAAATAAAAACTTTCACATCATCATTGTTCATAATAGTGAAAATCTGAGAGCAGCCTTAAGAGCTATAGTAATTAAATCATAGCATACTCAAGCAGTGAATTACAGAGTAGTGAACTGAATCAGGGGCTTCCCAGGTGGTGCTAGTGGTAAAGAACCTGCCTGTCAATGCAGGAGACATAAGAGATGCGGGTTCAATCTCTGCGTTGGGAAGATCCCCTGGGGAAGGGCATGGCAATCCACTCCAGTATTCTTGCCTGGAGAATCACATGGACAGAGGAGCCTGGCAGGCCATAGTCCATAGGGATGCAAAGAGTTGGACGTGACTGAAATGACTTAGCACACACACATGTACTGAATCAACCCCATGTATTAACTGAGATATGAATGAATCTCACTAATTTAATGGAGATGAAAACTACCAAATCCCAAAATATTGTACTCAGGCTAATATTCTACAAAATTCAAAAACAAGTGAAAGTAAGTAATGTATTATTTAAGCATACATATGTATTTCTAAAACTATTAAATATTAAAGGGAATAATTAGTACAAAAGTTGGGATTATATTTGAGGTAGAAGGAGAGACAGGAGAATAGGATTGGGGGGAGCATATAGATAAAAGCTACTGTCAGAGTTTTACTATATTGGGTTGCACGGGACACTCTTGAATGTTTTTTTATTACTAAAATTCATAAATGAAATAAATAAATTAATGTCAAGTGTGGATCACGGAAGATTATCATGACCTGAGGATTATAATTAATCTAATTCTGCACACATGAGGTTCTTTTAAATCATATACAACAGATACACTTATGAGCTGCACTTAATTACTGTGCACAACCTCTCAGGGAGAAGAGTGTAAGGATAAGAAGGGAAGCACTTCAGTGAAAATGCACTGTTGCCCAGATAAATACACTCTTTCCCAAGAAAACTGTAGATTGTGTTTTTCTTCATCATTGTTATGTAGAGATTAGCCAAAATTATCTACTTCCTATTCAGGGGATCACAGAATTTGATATTAATATGGACCGTAGACTTCATCCAACTCTGATGATTAAAAAGATTCTGATTTTTTTTAAATAGCTGCTTGAATTATGTGACCTTTTCTTTTAACCTACCTATTATAATGTTCTTTTCTTAGACTCATCTTCTCTGTTTTTTCAGAGTTTTAGTCTTATGGCAATATATAATTTACATTTCCACCTAAGAATGTGATGATACTACCTTATGGCTTCCCTGATTACTGTCATTAGTAAGGCTCTGCTGCTGCTGCTGCTAAGTCACTTCAGTCGTGTCCGACTCTTAGCGACCCCATGGACGGCAGCCCACCAGGCTCCTCTGTCCCTGGGATTTTCCAGGCAAGAGTACTGGAGTGGGGTGGCACTGCCTTCTAGTGTGTATATTTTCCTGGTTAAAGTATAAGCCTCAACCCCTTTTTTTCTGAAGCATCTGTCAGGGCTCTAGGACAGGGGTTCCCAACCTCAGGGACCAAACACATGATAATCTGAGGTGGAGCTGAAGTAATAATAGAAATAAAGTACACAGTAAATGTAATGCACTTGACTCATCCCAAAACCATCCCCTCCACCCTGGTCTGTGGAAGAATTTTCCTTCCATGAAACTGTTCCCTGGTGCCAAAAAGGTTGGGGATGGTTGCCCTAAAGCACTTGTCAAAATCACATTGGTGGGTAGGGGAAGGGGAGGGTTAGGGGAGGGGACAAGGCATAAGGGAGAGAGTAAGGGGTGTTGAGGTGGAAAGTTATGAATGAAAAAATTGAAACAGAAAACGGTTGCCTTAAATCACTCATTTGATTCATCGATTAATTCAAAGGAATACTGTGGTGACTAGAAATGGGCTAGCCAGAGCCCATTTCTCCGGGATTTGGGCAAAATGCACTTCCTATTTCATCCTACTGCTCTTTACCAGGTACTTGTGCCCAAAGAGGGAGCCAGCTTTTTTTCTTCTTCTTCTTCTTCTTCTTTTCCTGTTTTATTTATAGCTAGAAGTTAAAAGTTTCTAATGCCTCCCCTCTTTATACCTGAGATTCCACTCCACAGGAGAGATGTCCGGTCACTTCTGACAGAGTTGATAAGGACTTCTGCTCACCACACGAAAGACCCAGTACATCGGGAGGCAAGTTCCTGGGGCAGGAATAACGACTTTAATCAGAAAGCCATCAGCCTGAGAGGTCACGGCACTAATGCCTCAAAGAACCAGCTTTTCCCGGTCAGAATTCCGGTTCCTTTTACACAGAGGATGAGGAAGGGGCGGGCAACCACTGTGATGCTGACCAACCATTGGCTGAGCCTGCTAGTGGCCCCGCCCTAACGGCCACCCTAGTGGCCCCGCCTTAATGGCTGCACCTTAACGGTTCCTGTGCCAGCCCCGCCCCTAGGCCAGTCTCTTCACAGCAAGAAAGGAAGTGCGAGCTGGCTTCTTGTTGCCAATGGACACCAGAAGGATTATCACTGGGTGCTATACTCGGGGTGCTCACGGAGCTCTCAGAGCCACCAGCATCACTGCCAGTGTTGAAAGGAGGGGCCTGTGGCAGGTGAAATATGGGGGAGAGGTGGTAGACAGAAAACAGAACTGTTGTGAAATTGTGGAGACAGAATATATATATATATATGTATTTTTTTTTAATC
>NW_011494677.1:2743902-2754048 GCF_000754665.1 Bison bison bison | reverse complement strand
TATTTTTTTTTTTTTAATCTCCCCACCAAGTCTTTTTGTTTTTTCCCCAAAAGCAGTTTTGTCTAGAGAAAATCCTCTGTCCTTGGAATTTTCCAGGCGAGAATACTGGAGTGGGTTGCCATTCTCTTCTCCCGGGGATCTTCCCAACCCAGAGATCGAACCCCGGTCTCCTGCATTGCAGGCGGGTTCTTCACCATCTGAGCCACCAGGGAAGCCCCGAGAAAAACCCCAGTGCCCTGCATTTGTGACAAAATCATCTCCTAGGACAGATCCCAGGAGAAAACGGTGAGATCCAGAACTCCTACCACCAGTAGAGTTTTCTGAAATATAAAGTTTATCAGATGTAATGTATTTAGAAGAAAAATGCAATTGTTTTCAGAACTTTGACTGAAAGAGCCCAAAGTCTGAGCAGAAAACAATGTCTGCTGACAGCCACCAGATCAGATCAGGAAGGGGCTGTGGATACAAGAGACCCCTTTCACCAGGAGTTGATGGTGGTGGCACTTTCTTTTCCCAGGCTGCCAATGCACACCACTCTGGGTTCCTGGTCACATCTCACTGTGGGTTCCTGGTCACCGTCAGGAAGCACTCTCCCCAAAATCCACAACTGTTATCAGCATGCTCTCTCCTCCAAGCACCCTCCCCACCTCTAGTGCCCGGGCTCCCCATGACCCCACGACGAGCCTATTCCTTCCCCTTTAGCCTAAGATTCATCTAAGAAACGGTTACCTAGAATGTTTAATCTTATCATGTAGTCCCTGGAACTTGTTTTCTTTGAACTGTGTCTGAACCGTTGGTTTCTTTGCAGTCTGCCTTTTAATTAGACTCCTACTGTATCTATGAAAGTCCTCCCCAGACTGACTAATCAAGTGCACCAGGAAACTGAAATTCCATCATAAAACAGTTACTAATGTGCAGGAGTGGGAGGGGGGATGATTCAATTGCTGTTTTATTACCCAGATTGACAAAGATTGGTGATGGAGAGTGTGCTCACTGGAGTCGCGTGGCAACACGCTCGTCTAATTAATGAAGTGACAGCCTTATGCTGTGAAGTAGCAAAAGGACTTGACAAGACTCATGGCTTTTCTCATTGACTCGAACAGCTGGAATGGTGTTTCCTAACGTTTTCACAAGATTTGGCAGTAATATATTACCCTTGTCACTCTTGAAGAGGAGCAAGGGGCGGTTAAATTTTTTCCTCACTGTCGTGTATCCCAACAGGAAGACAGAGATGAGCGCTGACCACCCCACCCCACCTGCCCCCACCATCTACCTGCCAATGCCCACCCCACCATTCATACTACCGTCAGATATCTCCACTGTCAATCTTGCCTTTTTGGTATCTTTTCTGGGAGAAAGATGGAAAAATCAACTGGGAACTTACATTAATTTTTCAAGAGAGAAAAAGAAATAAAAACATAAGGCCCTGATGCACAGTTTGCTAATGATTCTGAATTCATAAACCGATAGGATAGAAAACAGAAAACTGGGACTTACTGTGAATTAATCACATATGAATACTATTGATGAATATTTTCAGTGACTAAGGACTGTATCTTTATCAGAAAAAAATGCATGTGATTTAATCTTTTTCAGGTTTTTTTTTTTTAAAGTATCTGTTGCCTGGCTACTTCTGTTGTTTGGCCAAATATTTGGGCCTCTGTGTGTTTGATTCTGCTCAGATAAGCAAAGGGGACCAGATGGATTTGAGAACCGTTTCTCTCTTGAGTCTGGAGAGTCCTCTGGAGATCAGATGAAAAACAGCCTGCTCATTTGTGCAATTGCAAAGTTCCAGAAAAACAGCTCACATGGTACTACAAAGGCAATCATACTTCTGATATTTCAGCTGTTTAATTCTTTTCATATTCCCCTCCAAATATCCTCTTAAAAAGGGGAGGGGAGCTGTCTTTCTCTTACATGTTTTCTTGCTTGACACGGGTAGGTCCAGATTCAGGTCTAAAGCGGATCTAATCCCAAGGTTATTACGTGTGTGAAGTTTAGTCCTGAAAACTAACATTTTGGGGGAAGGTAAATGATTATAAATGTAAATTTCAGCTCCCGGCGGAGCTACTTGGTTGGGAAGGATTTCTGGGGTTGGCACAGCTCAGTGGTAATTATTGAGACTTGAACATAGTTTTTGTTTCAAGGGGAAAGACATTTGGCAGCAGATCCCGCAGTCTCTAAAAGCCCACATCGTTTTTTTCCCAGGGATGCCAAAACCTCTAATTTCCATACTTAAAATGTTAATGGTCTTTGCTCACCCATATCCTGGTGCCCACTGGCTTTGTGGAACAGGTATGGCTTTTTTCTGGATCGCTCTCATCACGGGAAACCACAGAGCCTTCAACCTGGCAGGATTTCCCTGGGTGCCAGTATATCATTTAGGCCAGTCCATGTCGGACGGCTTTCAAATCTCCACAGCCAAACTCGTGTTTCACTTGAAGGGATAAAACAGAGTTATTCAAGCAAATGATATCTAAGCTTTTTGTACAATTCATGGAAAAAATTCATCACCTTTTTTTTCTTGAGGAGCAACAAAAACAGTATATTTAATTATCTGATATGTGCCAAGTGTTATGCTAACCAATGCAGAGAGATCCTGAACTGGAAGACACAGCTTTTGACTTTTAAAGGTGTGAGATTCCTTTGGATAATAATACATGTTCAAAACCAGCAGGGTGTGATCCCAAGGCTCTACCAGAGCTGTCAAAATTGTGTGTGTAAATACACACACACACATATATATAATTCTTTCAGAATTATAGTGCATTCATTCTTCCAACATACACTGTGCTGCTATCAAAGGGAAAAGGGGAGGAGGGATAAATTAGGAGTTTGGGATTAACACACTACTATATAAAATTTTAAAAATCTATAAAATCTGTAAAATACCATATATAAAATAAGGGGCTTTCCAGGTGGCTCAGTGGTAAAGAATAGCCTGCTAATGCAGGAGACTCAGGAGACGTAGACAGGAGACTCAGGAGACACAGGCTCAATTCTGGATTGGGAAGAATCCCCTGGAGAAAGAAATGGCAACCCACTCCAGTATTCTTACCTGGGAAATCCCATGGATAGAGGAGCCTGGCAGACTATAGTCCATGGAGTCACAAAAGAGTCAGACATGACTTAGTGACTAAAACAACAAGAAAGGTGATTAATATACTGTCTTTATGCTCATGGAGCACACAGACAATGCAGAAAACATTAAACACACAGATCATTTTTAGCAAATATTTATTGAGTAATTATTATCAGCCAGGCCCTATGCTGTGTGATAGAGATGGAAGACTATGACACTTATTATGGATCTTGCCTTTTATGGAGTTTGCAGTCATGCACTCATTTATAAGAACAATTAACAGGGTTAAGTACACAGGTAAAATATAAAATCAACTATGTTCAAATCTTAGTTTTTCAATAAACTACCAATAAATCTAGGTATTTTTTTTTCTCTTTAACATTTTTAATGTGGACCATTTTTGAAGTCTGTATTGAATTTGCATCAGTATTGCTTCTGTTTTATGCCCTGGTTTTTTGGCCTTGAGGCATGTGGGCTCTTAACTCCCCGACCAGGGGTTGAATCTATAACCCCTTCATTGGAAGGCAAAGTCTTAACCACTGGACCACCAGGGAAGTCCCCTAGACACATTTCTAAACCCCTCTATGCCTTGCTTTCTTCTTCTGGAAAATAGGAGTAACAGTACATACCACATACATTTTGTAGTGATTAAAATAAGGAAAACAAGTACCACACTTAATTTCAGTGTCTTCAGTATCACAGATGTTCAAGTAATAGTGGTTATTTGTGGATATAAATGGGTTTCTTTTAAAGGCAAGTGACGGTAGTATGTAGGTGGGGCAGCCAAGCCAGATGAGGGTACAGATGACCTGAACTGCACGTGAAGGATGAGTAGAATTAGGGACTCCCCGGGTGGTCCAGTGGTTAAGACTCTATGCATCCACTACAGGGTCTACAGGTTCAATGCCTGGTCAGGAAACTAAGATCCCATTTCCCTCACACCATTAGCACAACCAAAAAAAAAAAAAAAAAGTAGGAGTTAGGGGGAGGAGGAGCAGTTATGCAAAAGCACAGAGGTCTGAGGAAGCAGCATGTTGCCCTAGGCCTAGAGGATAGAGTGCCAAGGGTGGGGGATGTAGTGGTGAAGAATTAGGTTGAACAGGAAAGCCAAGATCTGACCATGAGGGCCTAGAATGTCTTAGTAAGAGGAATGAATTCGTATATTGAAGACAATGAGAAATCATTGGATAGTAATTAGAGGAGCATTTCTCGAAGGAAAAGGTGCTTGAACTAAACACTGATTGATGGGTAGGATTCAAAACTGATGGAAACAAAGACTTGGGACACAGGGAGGGGAGAAGCAGGAATACAGACCTCAGGGGCAGAAGTGAACTTAACACTTAGAGGACTCATTCAGCTGCCAGGTGCTTCCGAGCAAACTTAGGAGACTGTTGTTTTAACTGATGATTCCAGAAGGGGTTTAGGGTTATGGCAACTAACAGAGTGGCTGGCATCAACCCTAGTATATTACCTTCTTTAGATTGTTTATAGTCACATGGCCGTCTATCTTTAGGTTCTTTCTTTTATTTTTGGAAATAGGGAATATGATCCCTTTCTCATGATTATCATATAGAGATGTTCCATATTTGCCTGTAGAGTCATTGATGCTTTTATATGTTACAGTGAGCATGTCTTTTTGACAACTCCTGCCCAGCACTGAGTATAGATACAGTGTTTCCTAAATTCAAAATCTATCACATGATTTGGTCTTGCAGGCTGGAGATCAGTATGGATGGTCCAAGCATACATCCCTTGATGATGTGTGTATGTTTCCACAGGGCATCACTGTCTGGGGAAGACATGGATGGACTCAGCTGCTCCTGACTTCATTCTTCAAAACCACCACCTCTGCAGTGGAACAGTTTTCCTTGTAGTTTACTCCAAAAGTAAGTTTGTTCTAAAAGAACTTTTTAACTATCATTATTACAGTTAATTTGATTTATTTCATGCAAAGTTGTCTCTATCTCTCTAAGGAATGTTATATACCTTAAAAAACGATTCTGCTTTCCATTTGGTCCCTTTTCCTATTTGACTTGGTCTCTATTTTTTGTAATAATGGTGAGATTTTAGATACGGATTGTTAGCATGGTGTTGGCAAGGATGTCAGGATGTAAAAGTTTACGTTTTTCAACTTTCAATTAATCTGGCCGTTTTAACCTTACTTCCTGCCATGGCTGTTCAAGGTGTTCTCCAGCTCCTGAGCTGTGCCTTTGTTCCCCACATGTGTCTGCTTGCTGCTTGCTGCTTTATTTTTCTAACCACCCAGGATCCACCTTTCGCTGCTGTGTGAAGACAATCACCTCTCAGTCACTATTTTCCATCTTCTGAATAATCTGTGACCTCCAGCTCTTTGTCTTTGCAGGTTTATGACTTAGTGGATTCCAGGAGGGAGAAGACATATGTGCGTTTGTTCAATATACCTTTTTAAAGTAGAAGGGTGTGATTGTTAAAGATTTATAGATGTTTGGGTTTAAAATCACAAAATAATTTGTTGATTATGAGTAAAGATAGTCTGAGACTGGTACACTGTATTTAAACTTTTAAAATCTGGAGGTGAAGAAAATGTGAACATCTGAGATGTGCTGGGAATGTGCTCTCTATGGTTTGGAAGCCATAATTGAAATTTATCTTTAGAACAGTCTCTTTGTTCTGGGATAGAATCATCTTGGTTGTATTTCTTATTCATACTGTGTTTCATTTTGTTGTGTTTAGGGTTACTCTAAGTGCTTTTGAAGCAAACAAAAAAGCAAATGCTTTTATTTATTTATTCGTTCATTCCCAACTCGGTGATTCATTCATCTGTTGATTTACTTATACAACAAATACTTACTGAACCCTCATTCAGTGCCTTGCCTGAATTATATGGAGGGAGGCCAGCATCAGAGCTGTGTGCTTGTTATCATGTTTCATAATGTGAAAAGCTGTGTCAAGAGGTTGGAGGGTGAGGAGAGCTGTGAAGCAGTGGTTCTCCGCCAAGTCCGGTATCCCAACCAGGAAGCATCAGCCACAGCTTCCAGCATCTGGAGGTTGGTTGGAACTGCCAGTACTCAGGGCCCACCCCAGAGACACTGCATGTGAGACTGTGTGGCTGAACACAGCACCTTGGCTCAACTTCCTGTGAGCTTCATGTGATTTCAGTGCATAATAACAGGTAAAAACCACTATTCTAAAAAAAAGAAAAACAGCTTTAATTTTAAAAAGGTCAGTTTCGATATGTGAGCCAGGAAGTAAAGCTGTGTAATATTCTGGGGGGAGAGGAGATGGTGAAAGCGAGCTCCGAGACAATGGGAATTTCAAAAGTCCATTAAAAAAAATCTATCCTATATTCAGACTTGATTTTTCTATTTAAATAGGGATATGCTACAATGTGTCTGTTGAAGGTTTCTGGGATTATTTTTCAGTTCATTTTATTGTGCTTCGGCACCCATTTGCTGGTTGGATATGGTAATCGGATCCTTATTTTATGGTATTTATGTAAAACTATAGCTACCCCTGATGATGGAGCCAAGGGATCAGCTGTGAAGGTTGTCCCATCACTGTCCGTCTTACCGATGTCATGCTCATGGACAATACTGCTCTCAGTGTCACTCAGATATTCTACTAACATCTTGTAGCTTTTACTTTTCTGGGGTTGTGAGTGTCAGTTAATAATAACTGGGTTGTCTTAGTGATCCTAGGATTTTGCTCCTTTCAGTGATGGCTGACATGGGTGAATATTGAATATACCTCCACTATTCTCTTCCTTGGGTCATTTCCGCCCCCCGCCTGCCCCGCCCAGAAGGCTTCTTCTAAGCTCATGTCCACAGATACCTGGGAACTTGTCCTCAGTCCTCCATTCATGTCCCATTATGCCTCTGTGTCTAGGTTACAGCGGTCACTCTGTTTCAGACATCACTCTGTTGGGTCCAATTGTGTGCAGCGACAGCAACTATAGGTGACGGTGTTCCTTCCTTTGGTGTCTGGGCAGGCAGCATGGCATACGGCAAAGAGTCCTGGACCTAGTGTCAGAGCTGCATCTGACATGTCCTGATTCCTGCAAAGCCATGTGGCCTAGGAAAAAATGTCCATCTCCCGTTGCCATATTTGCAAAATTTTGTCATCTTATCTCTAAGGATCTTCCCCTTCTAACACCCTATGATTCTAGGTACACAGGTCACAATCTGTATAAAAACTTTACTTGGGCTTTTAGCCATGAATATCATGCTTATTGGAGAATCAGAAGTATCAGTGGGTTTGGAGTATAGGGAGGATGTTAATGTGGGAGATTTAATGTCTGTTCTTTACCCCTCCAAATCCCAGAAGCTTTTGTTGAAATCCATTTCCTAGAAACAAACAGCAGGCATCAGGGCCTCACCGTAAGCTCACTGTTGTGTGGGTGGGTTTGGGTTGCTCTGTTGTCACTTCTCTATGGCAAATTCAAATACATCTTCAACCATTAAGATTTTTGTGATCAGAACAAGTCTTTCATTTCCTTTCTCCCATTCTTCAAATGCAAACCACTTCCCATCACTTATGGCTGTAAACATATTCTTAAAAATATTGATTATGTGTGTAGTGGTCTTATGTTGCTTATTGTACTGGAGATCCAGTCCTAGGAATTGAGCCTTGTTCATATGGGAGACTGTTCAGCATGGTGTCTAACATATATGTACTACATGTATGGAAGTTTCACTTAATTAATAAATATCTGAGTGTCATGTGGGTAGTGGTCTGTAGGCTGGTCCCAGTCCATGAACTTTTTGTTGCCAATCCATAATGAGAGAACTATAAAATTTGAGAATAAATGATAGAAACATTTATAATAATTTGACATTGCTGCACCAGCAAAATATGTGATCAGTACACTTATTTCACTGAATAGAGCACACGATGTATTTTGTATATTGACCTTTTGTCCTACAAAGTTGATAAAATCACTTATCTTCTCTAGTTTCTTTTTGGTAGATTCATTGGAATTCTTTGTACTCAGTCATGTCATTGGCAAATAAAGAAAGTTTTATTTCTTCCTTTTCAATCTGTGTGTCTTTTGTGTTTCTTTCTCTTTTCACTAAGACCTCAAGGATAATGTTGAATAGAACCAATGATAAGATGGAATATTCTTGCCTCAGTCTCCATCTAGAAAGAAAGCATTCAACCTTTCACCAGTAATTATGTTAGCTATGGCTTTTACCATAGATGTCCATAATCGGATTGAGGACGTTTCCTCCTATTCCAGGTTTACTGAGAAATATTATTGTGAATGGATATTGAATTTTGTCCAGTGCTTTTCCTTGAAATCATCATGTGGTTGTTCTTTTTTGATTGTCAACATAGTGAGTTGCTTGACTGGTTTTCAAATATCAGAAAACAACTTTGCCTTCCTGGGCTCAGCCCTGGGTGGCTATGATGCAGATATTTCTGGATTTCATTTGCCAAAATATGTCATGAATTTTTGCATCTATGTTCGTGCGGGATATTGGTTTGTAGTTTCTCTTATTGTATAGCTTTGCCTTTTTTTGAAATTGGGGTACTTTGTGCCTCATAAAATCAGTTGGGGAGTGTTTATTTTCTTCTGTGTTCTGGAAGAGTTTTTGTGTAATTTGTATTATTTTTTTTCCTTGAATGTTAAATAAAATTTAGAGTCTGGAGTTTTCTTTGTGAAATTTTTCAGCTTAGGATTTTAGCTTTTAATACTAAGAATAAGACTATTCATATTTCTTATTTCATGAGCTTTGGCAATTTGTGATTTTTAAAAGATGCTTGCTCCTTGGAAAAAAAGTTATGACCAACCTAGACAGCATATTAAAAAGCAGAGACATTACTTTGCCAACAAAAGTCTGTCTTAGTCAAAGCAATGGTTTTTCTAGTAGTCATATATGGATATGAGAGTAGGACTATAAAGAAAGCTGATCACCAAAGAATTGATGCTTTTGAACTATGGTGTTGGAGAAGACTCTTGAGAGTCCATTGGACTGCGAGGAGATCCAACCAGTCCATCCTAAAGGAAATCAGTCCTGAATATTCATTGAAAGGACAGATGCTGAAGCTGAGGCTCCAATACTTTGGCCACCTGATGTGAAGAACTGACTCATTGGGAAAGACCCTGATGCTGGGAAAGACTGAAGGTGAGAGGAGAAGAGGACAACAGAGGATGAGGTGGTTCAATGGCATTAGTGACTCAATGGACATGAGTTTGAGTAAACTCCGGGAGTTGGTGATAGACAGGGAGGCCTGGCATGCTGCAGTCCATGGGGTTGCAAAGAGTCAGACACGACTGAACGATTGAACTGTGCTGAACTGAACTGATTTTTCAGGATTTTTAGTTCAGTTCAGTTCAGTCACTCAGGCATGTCTGACTCTTTGTGACCTCCATGAACCACAGCACGCCAGGCCTCCCTGTCCATCACCAACTCCTGGAGTTTACTCAAACTCATGTCCATTGAGTCGGTGATGTCATCCAACCATCTCATTCTCTTGTCCCTTTCTCCTCCAACACTCATCATCGATTGTGTCTGTTTTTTCATAAAGTTATTATCGGACACAACTAAGCAACTTCACTTTCACTTACTATGTTTTATAAAATATATTTTGAATATTTTGAGGATCTTACTGATGGTCTCTCTTGCATACTTAATTTTGATTATTCACCTTATCCCTTTTTTCTTGGTTTGTCTGACCCTTGTTTTCAGTTTCTTAAAAAACAACCTATGGTTTAATTGATATCATTATTGTCACTGTGTTTCCTATTTCACTGATTTCTAGTATTATCTTTCTTATTTCCTTTTTCTGCTGTCTTATTTGCTGTACCTCTATTTATTTTTAGTGGTTGCTCTAGTGTTTGCAATGTATATCTTGAACTTATCACAGTCTATTTTCAAGTAAAATTATGTCACTTCAGATCAGATCAGATCAGATCAGTCGCTCAGTCGTGTCCGACTCTTTGCGACCCTATGAATTGCAGCACGCCAGGCCTCCCTGTCCATCACCAACTCCCAGAGTTCACTCAAACTCATGTCCATCGAGTCAGTGATGCCATCCAGCCATCTCATCCTCTGTCGTCCCCTTCTCCTCCTGCCCCCAATCCC
>NW_011494677.1:2737278-2743410 GCF_000754665.1 Bison bison bison | reverse complement strand
TTTTGGAGCCCAGAAAAATAAAGTCTGACACTGTTTCCACTGTTTCCCCATCTATTTCCCATGAAGTGGTGGGACCGGATGCCATGATCTTCATTTTCTGAATGTTGAGCTTTAAGCCAACTTTTTCACTGTCCACTTTCACTTTCATCAAGAGGCTTTTGAGTTCCTCTTCACTTTCTGCCATAAGGGTGGTGTCATCTGCATATCTGAGGTTACTGATATTTCTCCCAGCAATCTTGATTCCAGCTTGTGTTTCTTCCAGTCCAGCGTTTCTCATGATGTACTTTGCATATAAGTTAAATAAACAGGGTGACAAAAACCTTAAAATTATGAACTTATATGTGCTCTATATTTTAATATACACATGTATAAATCCCATGATCTATTGTTGCTTTCATGTAAGTGGTCAGTTACCTTTCAAAGAGATTTAAAGTTTTGAGAATTTTATTTTTATATTAGCCTATACTTCTGGAACTCTGTTTCTTTGAGTAGATACAAATTTATATCTAATATCATTTTCCTTTCATCTGAAGAAATTTTTGTATCATTTCTTTCAGTGTAGGCTTAGAAACTGTCACTGGGCATAAGCTGGGTCAATCATAGAAATCACTTCTCTTCATTTTACTTTTTTCAGAGGTCAGCTTCTGTCCTGCCTCTTCTCCAGTGCCTAAAATCTCAAAATATATTTCGTGTGTTTTTTCAACTTTCCAGTTGTTGGAGACCAAAGAATAAATATCATTCCTGTCACCCCACTGTAGCCTAAAGAGAAATTTCTGAATAGAGTATACATCAAAAAGAAACTGTTATAGATTGGGAAAATGAAATAAGCACCCCTTCAACAAAAACTGGCCCTTCCCTGTAGAGGAACATTGTTCAATAAAACTTTCTGAGTTGATGAAAATGTTCTGTATGTGTGTGTGTGTGACTTACTCAGTCATGTGAGACCCCATGGACTGTAGCCCACCAGACTCCTCTGTCCATGGAGTTATCCAGGCAAGAATACTGGAGTGGGTTGCCATTCCCTTCTCCAGGGGATCCTCTCATTCTTGATCTGCATTATTCTCTACAGTAGCCATCAGCAAACATGTGGCTATTTCAAGACGGAGTACTTGAAATGTGTAAGAATGTGTAAGAAATGCAAGTACTTGAAATGTGTAAGAAATGTGCAAGTACTTAAAGTGTATAATAAAATTACGTAGTAAAAACTTAATGGCCTTTCTGTTGGACAATTCATATCTAGAACCTTTAGAAAAATGTTAACAAAACTGGAACAGGAAGAATGTCAGCAAAGGAGAACAAAGCTTTATTGAGTCAGGAGGTAGATGTTTATCTTTTTAGGTGAAACAGAGTTGAGTGATGTGTGCTTAAGGCTTGTGCTGCAGAAGATGATAGGAAAATCAGAGAAGACACAATGAAATAATATAAAAGGGTTAAATTAATTAATGCTTCAAAAAGCACTTTGGATGGATGTACCTGTCATTACTGCTAATATTATTTCCCTCGTGATCTGAAATTCCCTGGTGGTCCAGTACTTGGACTCTGTTCTTTCATTGCCAAGGGCCTAGGTTCAATCCCTGTTCTGGAAACTAGGATCCCACAAGCCATGCAGCATGGCCAAAAAAGAAAGAAAGAAAGAAAGAAAGTAAGAAAGAAAAGAAACCACTTTAGAACTCAGAAATATAATGAGGTATGGTTAAATTATGGATGATTACACATTTCTACTTTATCCTTTCAGTGTTTTTCAAATGCTTTCCATGATTACTTTCCACTTCATCATAATAAAACCACAGTAATTTTTATAAATAAGGCCTTATAAATAAATAACTCTACCAGGTAGTAAAAAGTTGTGACTCTGAGGAAGCAGTTACAATTCTGGTGAGAGATTAGGAAGCTTAGAAAGCAAATTTTTAAATAAAATATCAGAACCCTAAAAAAATATATTATTTACCTAGTGATCGAAGGTCAAGGTGAGCAGTTGTGTAACAGGTATGGCAAATGAGTAGGGGCATGTGTCTTAGTTCAAGCTTTCCCTGCCACTTGGCACTCTAGGGATTTCTGACCCCTGTGAGGACAGTTTATGATGTCTGTACTGTGCCCCAAGATACATAAGGAGGTAGTAGCTAAATTAATCAAGGCTATCACCTCTTCCAGGATGTTGAGAAACCTGGTATTTTTCCAGTGGGGAGCATAGAAGATAAGGGGTAGCTGCCTTTGTCTTTCACAGGTATCTGTTGTCCAGAGTGATCATTCATAATGGCATCAGTTTTTGGATTTTCTATTCCTGAAGTTCAAATATTGAGAGACCGGCTTGTCAGGAACTGTCTTGCATGCAATTTTCATAATAATTCATAGCCTGTGCATGTGGAAAATATACGAGGGTCCTCCCAGTGTGGTGGGCATGTCTGTAGTGCACTCTTGAGTACTCAGTCACGTCTGTCTCTTGGCGACCCCATGGACTGTGGCAGGCTCCTCTGTCCAGGGGATTTTCTGGACAAGAATATTCGAGTGCCTGTAGTGACTTCAGGCTAAATCAGAGTCGAGGGGTCTGTTTTTCCCTTTGGATGCTGAATTACATTTGAGTGTCTGTATGGAAGTTTGATTTCAAGGTTATCATTTCAAGAAGGCCTCTTCATGATTGACCTGTTTTTATGGGCCAAACCATTAAAGAAAATAAGAGATAAATTGCATTGTTTTCCATCTGTGTCTACAGTGCAGCATATATAATTCACTGGAAGATACATAAACACACAAACTTCTATTAGTCACTGTCAGGCTATCTAAGAGCTTTCCTTGCTTGTACCTAGTCCACCATTAGTTTTAATCAGAAATATGGTGTGCTTGTGGTTTTCTTTGAAAAGGGCTTATCTTTAACACATAATAAGCCAGCCTGTAGACATCAGTTACTGGATTGTAAGAGCACATTAGAGATTCTAAAGTGACTCAGGTAGGTCACAGAGGTACCACAGGTAGGATAAAATACCACAGTGAGTTCATCCACAAAAAGAATATGAAAAAAAAAATCATACACAAAACATCTTAAACAAGAAAGCTGGGAAAGTAGACTGGGCAGAACTGACTGGTACAGAGTAGAGGACTGTGCTTGGAGGTGGAAGATGGTATCTTTCCCAAGTTTTGTGGGAAGCCCAGTGCCAAGAGCATGAGCTCAACTTGGATGCTCAGTCACTTCAGTTGTGTCTGGGTCTTTGCAACCCTATGGACTGTAGCCCGCCAGGCTCCTCTGTCCATGGGGTTCTCCAGGCAAGAATACTGGAATGGATTGCCATACCCTACTCCTGGGGATCTTCCCACCCAACGATCGAACCTGCATCTCTTACATCTCCTGCATTGTCAGGTGGATTCTTTACCTCTGCCCCACCTGGGAAGCCCCTGTGACCTCAGACAGAGGGTCAATTCCTAGCTCTAATTCCCAAGTTACTGGTTCTGGGACCTTGGGCTGGCATCTGGCACAGAGAAGCAATACTTCCTACTTGTAACAGTTTTGTAAAAATCATGAGAGTTAGAGAACCATACTCAATATTTTATAATAACCTATAAGGGAAAACATTATTTAAAAATAGATATATGTGAATGAATAATTGAATTACATTGCCATACGCATGAAACTAACAAAACATTGAAAATCAACTAACTTCAATTTTAAAATAATAGAAACCCAGGTTTTGTTTTTTTTTTTTTTTTAATTGCTTGAGCTAAAGTTTGTGTAAACATGAGCCTGTGCACGTGCACGCCAGGTCTTAGTTGCAACATGGCATATGGGAGTTAGTTTCCTGACCAGGAATCAAACCTGGGCCCCGTGCCTTGGGAGTGTGGACTCTCAGCCATTGGACCACCAGGGAGGTCCCAGACCTTTCTGACTGAAGGTAGACACAAAGAGTTGGACACAACTGAGCGACTTTCACTTTCACTGGGCTTCCCTTGTAGCTCAGCTGGTAAAGAATCTGCCTGCAATATGGGAGACCTGGGTTTGATACCTGGGTTGGGAAGATCCCCTGGAGAAAGGAAAGGCTACCCACTCCAGTATTCTGGCCTGGAGAATTCCATGGACTACAGTCCATGGGGTCACAGAGAGTTGGACATGACTGAGTGACTTTCACTTTCAGTTTCTTTCAGATCCTTGGCGACGGGATTGGGGCAGGGCAATGACAACACATTCCAAGGCAAGGGAAACGCTTAGATGACTATTTTTGTTTAAGGACACTATGGGAGTATTGGAAGACAGGTATGATTTCAGGACCATTCATTGTCTATCTGTTTCTGAGCCTTAGGAGCCTTCAGGACCTGTTTCTGAGCCTTAGTAGATGGACTGCAATGAAGAAAAGAAAGCCTAGTTTCACTAGATAAATTCTGAGAGGAGAAGACCTGCTTTGTTGTGACAAAGTGTTGTCCTTGTGCCAATGAACAGTATTTTCTCCTTCTAGATTTCTACTGGAGCGTGATGTGATTAAAAAAAAAACATAGCAGCTTGATTCATAAGGCACACCAATCCTTATGTAGAGACACCAGAAAAATGTCACGCTGTGCTGGCTTCACAGTCTGCATCATATTAGCTAAGCTAGTGGTCATAAAAGAATGTTTTCTGTACCTAAGGAAAAGGGAATTCCCTGGCAGGTCAGTGGTTAAGACTCTGCATTTCCACTGCAGGGAGCACAGGTTTGATCCCTGGTCAGGGAAACTAAGACCCTGTATGCCACACGGTGCAGCCGGCGGGGTGGGGGGAACTAAAGAGAAGAGGGAAATGATGGCCATCACAACTGCGAAGATGTTCGTATAGTAGAGTGAGATATTCCTAAGGATGTCCAGAATTGCTGTAGGGTGTGGGATTTTTGAGGGCACCTGGGTTTACCATTATGGAGGGAAAGGGCACTTACTTTCCCCAGGTTTTAGACCTAGATTGGTGAAGCCTGAAGAATGTGAGGACTCAATAATTGTAATCTCTTTTCTTTTCTTCCTGGAGACACTTATACACTGGCAGCAAAGACAAAGATTTCTTTGCTCTAATTCCTCTTCTACTGCTTCAAATACCCAGCATCCCCCACCAAGATGTCCCCTCAAGAAATTTTAAGTAGTTGCTCTCATTTAAGAAGTTGCCAGATTGAAACACATTAGTGAGCCACAGCAGCTGAGGAAGTCTGGTGAGGACAGTAAAGTGGAGTTGGGAGTCTTTTGAGTTTCTTTTTCTGCTTCTGTCTCTACCTAACTATATGGCCTTGAGCAAGTTATTTAAAAAGGCAGAGGAACCAGAGATCAAATTGCCAACATCTGCTGGATCATGGAAAAAGCAAGAGAGTTCCAGAAAAACATCTATTTCTGTTTTATTGACTATGCCAAAGCCTTTGACTGTGTGGATCACAATAAACTGTGGAAAATTCTGAAAGAGATGGGAATACCAGACCACCTGACCTGCCTCTTGAGAAACCTATATGCAGGTCAGGAAGCAACAGTTAGAACTGGACATGGAACAACAGACTGGTTCCAAATAGGAAAAGGAGTTCGTCAAGGCTGTATATTGTCACCCTGCTTATTTAACTGCTATGTAGAGTACATCATGAGAAACGCTGGGCTGGAGGAAGCACCAGCTGGAATCAAGATTGTCAGGAGAAATATCAATAACCTCAGATATGCAGATGACACCACCCTTATGGCAGAAAGTGAAGAGGAACTCAAAAGCCTCTTGATGAAAGTGAAAGTGGACAGTGAAAAAGTTGGCTTAAAGCTCAGCATTCAGAAAATGAAGATCATGGCATCTGGTCCCATCACTTCATGGGAAATAGATAGGGAAACAGTGGAAACAGTGTCAGACTTCATTTTTCTGGGCTCCAAAATCACTGAAGATGGTGACTGCAGCCATGAAATTAACAGACGCTTACTCCTTGGAAGGAAAGTTATGACCAACCTAGATAGCATATTCAAAAGCAGAGGCATTACTTTGCCAACAAAGGTTCATCTAGTCAAGGCTATGGTTTTTCTGTGGTCATGTATGGATGTGAGAGTTGGATTGTGAAGAAGGCTGAGTGCCGAAGAATTGATGCTTTTGAACTGTGGTGTTGGAGAAGACTCTTGCGAGTCCCACGGACTGCAAGGGGATCCAACCAGTCCATTCTGAAGGTGTCT
>NW_011494677.1:2734115-2737178 GCF_000754665.1 Bison bison bison | reverse complement strand
TGCTTTTGAACTGTGGTGTTGGAGAAGACTCTTGCGAGTCCCACGGACTGCAAGGGGATCCAACCAGTCCATTCTGAAGGAGATCAGCCCTGGGATTTCTTTGGAAGGAATGATGCTAAAGCTGAAACTCCAGTACTTTGACCACCTCATGTGAAGAGCTGACTCATTGGAAAAGACTCTGATGCTGGGAGGGATTGGGGCAGGAGGAGAAGGGGATGACAGAGGATGAGATGGCTGGATGGCATCACTGACTCGATGGACCTGAGTCTAAGTGAACTCCAGGAGTTGGTGATGGACAGGGAGGCCTGGCGTGCTGTGATTCATGGGTTCGCAAAGAGTTGGACACGACTGAGTGACTAAACTGAACTGAAGTTATTTAATCTTTCAGGGCTCGATTTTCCTGTTTATAAAAGAGGGTGCTACATGACCTGCAAACTCCTTTCTCCCTCTGACTTTCTGGGAGTTGCTCCACCTTTTAAATTCTCCGATTGAGGGTCAGGGGTCCCTCAATAAGTGTCAGAAGAAGCTACCATGAAGGTTGTAGCCGTCCCATTAGGCTACTTAGATTATATGGAAAATAGATGGGATGCCAGAGTTCTCAGTGGGTACTAAGGCCACCTGTTTGAAATTCAGTGTTCTTTGAGGGTACTAGGAAGAGACAAGACAAAATGTGGGCTAAGATGCAATGGTGAAATCTCTCCCCAGCTTCATTTCTTTCAGATTTATCTGAGTTGGGACTGGGGCTCATCCTTAGAAATCTGCCTGCTGCTGCTTCTGCTTCTAAGTCGCTTCAGTTGTGTCTGACTCTGTGCGACCCCATAGACGGAAGCCCACCAGGCTCCCTCGTCCCTGGGATTCTCCAGGCAAGAACACTGGAGTGGGTTGCCATTTCCTTCTCCAATGCATGAAAGTGAAAAGTGAAAGGGAAGTTGCTCAGTCGTGTCCGACTCTTAGCAACCCCATGGACTACAGCCTACCAGGCTCCTCCATCCATGGGATTTTCCAGGCAAGAGTACTGGAGTGGGGTGCCATTGCCTTCTCCGAGAAATCTGCCTACTGTCAGGCAAAGCAAGCAATGATGATGTGTTTTACTTTTGTGCATAGTAGATGGTTAACATTCCTACAGAATAGTAATAATTACCATTTACTGAGTGCTTACCTAGTGTTGACATAAAATAAATGGACTGCCTGTAAAATTGGGTTTACTTGGGAGCAGTAGAGAATTAGAGATTGATGTCTGCAACCTTGGGGAGCCACATGGAAATCCCTGCACAGCAAGGGAAGGAGAACGTTTTAATAGAGGGGGAAAGGAAGTTGGAGGGGATGGCTACAGTAAATACAGAGTCTGTGGTTGTCAGTGGCTGAGTCCTTGCCTGGAAAGAGGTGTCTTTCCTTTTCCTGTCTAGCTCAGCTCTCTTTGCAGGGTCTGTGAGCTCTCCCTTCTGGTCCCCCAGCTCTGTTTAACTGAGGTTTCTGTTAACAGTAAGTCTCCTACAGATGACCCTGTAAGTTGTGAACTTTCAAAGATGTGAACACATTATAAACCTATTACAGTATGATACTCTATAGCTGTTATTTGGGTACTTAGACAAACTTCGTTAGACTTACAGACAAATTGAACTTATGAATGTGCTCTCAGAATGAAACTCATTTGTATGTAAGGGACTTACTACATTAATATTTTTTATACCAAATTAGTCATAAATCCAAAATGCTTTACCTTCATTTTTCTTATTTAGTTCTCATGATACCCTGTGAAGTCAGATTCATTTTATAAATGGTGAAACCACAGTTCAGGGATGTTTACTGTCAACATTCACGTAACTGGCATAGAGCCAGGGTTTGAATCTGCATCTGTTTTGACCCTCACTGCTGGGCTTTTCTGTCGATTCTGTTAAGGCTGTGTCTGTGTAGCTCACACGCTGACAAGCCTCTCAGTGCAAAACATATCCACGTCTTTGGGCAGTTTAATGGTAAATGAATTAATCAAAAATAATTAAACATCTCAAGCATATTAAATACAAAATAACTAGGACATGGTTGGCTCTCCACATGAATTCCTCCTGATGAAGCACTTTCTGCTGTGACAGAAATAAAATAAGGTCTCTTGGTAATTTGAAGCATCTGTAGCAAGTAATTCGACATTTATATGGTCTTTTTTTAAAAGAATTATATTTTAATTTTTAAGGTGCCATTTTAATATCTGTGCTGTAACTGATAATTATTTTGGGAAGGGGTCAGCTGGGGGGATTTCAGTAGCAGCACAAATAATTCTTTAATGCAACAGCTGCAAGGCTTAAATCAACCCTGTACCTGTCAGAGGGAAGCTAGTCTGTAGATACGCCTCCTGCTGCAGGGTCATTGGTTTGAGTCTAGTCAAAGTTGATCGTGGCAGAAGGTCACCTTCACTTGATAGCTCTTTGGTGGCCTCCATAAATGAGATAGTGGACTTTATGCAATTTCCTCCTGGGCAATCACCCAGGACTAATTCTGAAGGCTCTCATCACAAATGGGAGGACCTATCCGGGTGGAGACACTTATCATTGTGTCCTTTCAAGGTCTAGACTGTGGCTAATTCTGATGGTGATTAGTATTGTTATTATTTTTATATAGTCACTCAGAGGCGCCCAGAGGAATACACGTTTGGATAAAAAGCACATTAACATTAGTTGCTGTTGGTTATGATGGCTAGAGGTGAGCATGGGAATGAGCTTGAGGTTCATTGCTCCTCCACCCATCTCCTACCACACTTCAAAGTCCATCCCACACTGAGGAAACCAGAAAGGAAAGAGACACGTGTACCCCAATGTTCATCGCAGCACTGTTTATAATAGCCAGGACATGGAAGCAACCTAGATGTCCATCAGCAGATGAATGGATAAGAAAGCTGTGGTACATATACACAATGGAGTATTACTCAGCCATTAAAAAGAATACATTTGAATCAGTTCTAATGAGGTGGATGAAACTGGAGACTATTATACAGAGTGAAGTAAGCCAGAAGGAAAAACATAAATACAGTATACTAACGCATGTATATGGAATTTAGAAAGATGGTAACGA
>NW_011494677.1:2730584-2734015 GCF_000754665.1 Bison bison bison | reverse complement strand
TATTATTTTTATATAGTCACTCAGAGGCACCCAGAGGAATACCCGTTTGGATAAAAAGCACATTAACATTAGTTGCTGTTGGTTATGATGGCTAGAGGTGAGCATGGGAATGAGCTTGAGGTTCATTGCTCCTCCACCCATCTCCTACCACACTTCAAAGTCCATCCCAGGTCCCATCCCATCTCAAAGCTGTTTAGGACCAGCAGCCCATGATGCCCCGGGTATTCCAGTTGTCTCCGCTGTCTGTGGATATCTATGGCTCATTATCATTCATGACTTCAAATTATTATGCACTCTCATTTTGGATGCTCCAGTGGGAAATAGCAGTTAGGACATTAAAATCTTTCATAGGTTCATTTACTCATAAACCTTGGCTTAACTTAAGCCTTCCAATATCCTAATTTGCAGAACTATGTTCCTCCAAGGAATCCTTCCTTGAGACCTTTTTTTAATGTATCAAGTCCTGAAGTCACATACAGCAGCCACACCCCCCCTGCATCCTTACTCCTAGCATATGTGAAACATCATATACAAGGTGGGTATGCATTCTCTCAGTCTGCCTCCTTAATTATCCTACTCTGCTTACACCTTAAAATTCTTATATTCCTTTGAGAATTAGGTGGAACAACGATTAATTAACTAAACAGCTTAATATTTAAATCTGTAATCTCCTAAATCTCCTGAAAGGTCATATAGCGAAAGTTATGGTTTTTCCAGTAGTCATGTACGGATCTGAGGGTTGGACTATAAAGAAGGCTGAGCACCAAAAAATTGATACTGTCCAATTGTGGTGCTAGAGAAGACTTTTGAGAGTTCTTGGACTGCAAGGAGATCAAATAAGTCAATCCTAAGGAAATCAATCCTGAGTATTCATTGGAAGGACTGATGATGAAGCTGAAGCTCTAGTATTTTGACCACCTGATGCGAAGAGCTGACTCATTAGGAAAAACCCCAATGCTGGGAAAGATTGAAGCAAAAGGAGAAGGAGGCAGCAGAGGATGTGACGGTTAGATAGCATCACTGATTCAGTGGATGTGAATTTGAGCAAACTCCTGGAGATAGTGAAGGACAGGGAAGCCTGGTGTGCTGCAGTCCACGGGGTCGTGAAGAGTGAGACACAACTTAGCAACTCAGCAACAACAAATCTCCTGAACACTTCCCCATCATGGCTCTCTTTAATCTTTTAATCTTGAATACATGTTTTCTTTTAATTATTATGACTTCAGTTGTTCCTGTGTTTCAGTCATGTTGTCTCAGATATGAATCCCTGGCTCCATGTCTGTAATGATGTCCTGTTTTACCTGAACTAAAAACCTCTCCTGCTTAAGTATTTATCCCACAGGTAAAATAATATGTACTTGTACCACAGAGCTGGGCATAGCCTATGGAGTCGATAGGCAAGAGAGGAGTTTATAGTAACACAGCCATGGAAGATTTGATGGTGCTTACTTTATAAATATACATGGAATCCACTGAATAAATGAATGCTCTAGCAGCACCTCTGTGAGCAATTCCCTCCACTTCTTCCCATTTGGCACACTCAGCCCTGAGGGAATCCAGACCACTGAGAACTCTGACCTCATGAGCTCACTGAAGGGGATAAAACCTCCTGATTCAACCAGACGGTCCTAGACTCGGCTCCCACCTGTGTACCAATTACTTTAGTGATGCAAACAGAAGTTAGGTGCTTGCATGGTAGGCCTGAATTTCTCTCTCTGCACCTGGCTATAAGAAATGCTGCATTGTTTTTCTAAATCAAATTAGTTCTGAGTTTATGCCCATGCTAGTCATGCTTGGGGAAAAAATCAAACTCAGTAATAATTTTGGTGACAGGTAGCTTAGGTGAGTGTCTGTCAACTGAAGAAATGCTCTCTAGCCTTTCTTGTGGTTGGCTCTGATATGCACACATCTTGAGGCCACATGATCGATGCACCATATGCAGGTATGTTATGCTGCCAGCTTGGGTGCAGGGATCTTGATGTAGTTCAGGTCTTTAGCATCTGGAATCCAACCTCAGAAGACATACCAGACAGGTCCAGGGTGCGGTGAGGGAATTGGCCAAAACTCTTGTTTCCTTCTACTTCTCAGGTTGTGCAGTGGTGAACAATCTGTCTGCCAGTTCAGAAGACACAAGAGACGTGGGTTCGATCCCTGGGTCTGGAAGATCCGCTAGAGAAGGAAATGGCAACTCACTCCAGTATTCTTGTCTGAGAAGTCCCATGGACAGAGGAACCTAGCAGGCTACAGTCCATGGGTCTAAAAGAGTCAGGCACAACTGAGCATGCACGCACAACAACTGTTTCCTTCCTAGACTTTACATATTTCATCCTTCTCTAAACCAGGACACTTCCAAAGGTGAAAGGGAGCGTGAATAAAAACCACACCAGGAAAAGAGGCATAAACCAGAGTGTATGATTATCCTATGTGAGGTCTTCCTAAATGAATATTTAGAAACATAATGTTGATTTCTTTATCTTGGAGGTGACGATAGGGAAAGAAGATGTTGCCATTGGTTGGATCTTTCCATCAACTCATCCAAATACATATGTGTGCCCTGGATCAAAAAACCAGTCCTCTTTCTGGAAACGTTATTCTCCCTGGAAATGCATGTGAACAGAGAGGGGAAATGGCAACACTCCAGATCAGCAAGATGCACCAAAACTACTTTCAAGGATGTTGGTATAAAGGGTCTGAGAAGAGATTACTAAGGAGCAAAATGGCAGGAGGCCTGAAAGGCCGATTTACCCTGCCTAGAGGCCGTCATTGCCCTTCGCTTCGTGCTATGCGTAGAGTTAGTGGCCCCTGCACTGCGCAGTGAAGCTGCTGCGTGAATACGAGTCTAGATGCAGCTCAGCTGAGATGCCCCTGGACTCGGAGCTTCCCAGGGCAGGAAATGCAGAATGGCTTTCCAAAAGCCATTAAGGGAGAGTTGCAGGCACTCAAAGCTTTCACTTTAACAGAAAAAGCCTCCCATCTCAGGAGCTTAAACCATCTCCAAGGTGAACCCAGGAAGGTGTTAGAAGTGTAGCTATTTTATAGCAATTTGTTCCCTAAAAACAGCAGCCCCCAGGTGCACAAACGTGAGTAGTTAACTTGCCTTTTTTCTCCTAGATTATTTTTTTCCCTGAACTTCCCGTGGTGTCACCTCCAGGAGGGCAGAGCAGCCTTTTCCTGTCCTCCTGTCATCCTGCAAACAGCCCAACACCCACTGGTTGCTGCAGGAGCCCAGTCTCTCCCCAGTGGACAGTTAGACGATTTGAGCGCAGAGAATGTCAGCCTTTAATCGAAAGAAATTAAAGAGAAACCTAATTATCCTACAAAGAGAATGTAAGAAAAAGTCAGCACCCACCACACTCTTCCACAGGTTGATAGAGAATAATTTCTCTTAAAAAAAATTGTATTCAAGTATAGTTGATTTACAATGTTTTACA
>NW_011494677.1:2668482-2730426 GCF_000754665.1 Bison bison bison | reverse complement strand
CAACCACAAGTCTATTTACAGAACTGCATCATGCTGGTGACACTTCTGAGGTGAAGAGTTGGTTCAGATGCTTTTGCAAATCTAGAATATTTTCATTTTTTAGAGCTCTGAAAATGTCTGTGTTTCTTTTGTTTACAGGCTGAAAAAAATCAGATATTCTCCTATATTGCCTGAGAGATGGAAAATATATTTTCTTTTTGCTTTTAATATCCACAGTGAACAAGGCTCCTCTGTCCATGGAATTCTCCAGGCAAGAATACTGGAGTGGGTTGCCATTTCCTTCTCCAAGGGATCTTCCCGACCCAGGGATCAAAGCCAAGGCTCCTGCATTGTAGGCTGACTCTTTACCGACTGAGCCACCAGGAAAGCCACTTTTAATATCCAGGCCTCCAAAAAATATTCTCAGATTCTTATTTGGGGCTCCCTTTTATTTTTTCCTCATCCCCAACAGAGGAGACATGGGCACATTAGGAAGAAAATTTTACTTCATTGTAATTAAATATATTCAAGAGGAATTTTCCATATTTCAAGGAAAGAATGTTAAATATGAGCTCAGGGAGGGTGTTGGTAGTGCTGGGTTTTATTTCCCTAGCCTGTAACAAGGAGTATGAAAAATATTGATTTGTTCCTGAGAGATGCTGGAGAACTTAATTAAAGTTGTTTAAGTACTTTGGAATCTTTTGATAGAAAGAAGCATATGAAAGTGCAGTGTGCTTTCATTTAATGTGAACTTTTCAGAAACCAGAAGGAAGCCTTCCCACACCCCACCCCATTTGAAAACAATATGCCAGCAAAGATATTTTTTCAATATCCAGGTCTATTTGGTTGTGATAAATATAGTCTCTGACCTTTAACAGATGTAAAAGGGAAAACAGAGAAATTGGACATGCTGTGATGGCTATTGCCTGTTTTGCAGAGCCTCTAAGCATATTGATCGGGTGGGAGATGCTTCCAAGAGCTGGTCTACGACTTATAAATCCACCACATTGGGGGACGAGGGTATGGGCTTCTAAGACTGTACACAAGATAAGTCAAAGGGAACCAAGACTGCACAACCTCGCTTTGTGACAAAAGGCAGCAGGAAGCTTTGGCCGAGTTTTGGCAGCGGGCAGACAATTTCCTCCCCGTGGTTTTTCACACAGTACGAAGCACATGTATCCCCCCTCATAACAGGCTCGGGAGCGAGATTCTTAGCTGATGCCTCCAGGAGCGTGTTGATCTTCTGCTAAGAAAGTCAGTATGGAATTCAGCTGACAAGACCTTGACTTCTTTCCATCACCCTGTCAAGGATTTGATGGATGCACTTTCTCCTCTTTCGCTTCCCAGAGTTCTTTCACGGGCATGTGTCTGCTTAATGAAGTTGTTGAAGCACTGTCTCCTAACCTTCACCCATGGGAGACCTGGACACATTTCCATACTCACTGAAAAATTTCTTTCTGGCAAGCCAGGCCCTGATGATGACTTCTTGATTGGGTTATAGTAGAAAGCTGTGCTTGGAGTTTTTGCAAGGGGCTCGGCAGGTGGCGCTAAGTGGTAAGAACCTGCCTGCCAATGCAGGAGACCTAAGAATCATGTTTGATGCCTGGATTGGGAGGATTCCCTGGAGAAGGACGTGGCAGCCCACTCCAGTATTCTTGCCTGGAGAATCCCATGGACAGAGGAGCCTGGTGGGCTACGTTCATACAGTCGCAAAGAGTCAGACACGGCTGAAGCGACTTGGCATACAGAGCACACAGCCTGCTTCCTGTAAGACTCCTTATGTGATCACAGCGTGAACTTTGTGTTTTCAGGGGAGGATGGAGTAGGGGCTCTAGCAGGGAAGAGGAAGATTTACGAGTGTTTCATGACCTTGAGTTCCCCTGAGGGGGGCTGTAGTAATACAGTCACCCACTGGACTGAAGGCAGAATAAGGGAAGTGAATTCTATCATTCTTGGGCGACCTCCCCTTCTTCCTTGGTTTATTTCCTAATGAAGGGAAACTTCAGCTGCAGACTCAACCACCCCATTTGTTGTTTTTGAGGCGATCTCATTAGGCTTCAATTTCCTGTATGGTGGGATTAGCTCAGTTTACGGCATTTTAAACTGGCCTGGACCGCCTTCATGAACTTGTTGGTCATTGCAACTGTAATCAGTCAGCTTTGTCACTTTTACTACAATTCTGGCCTTACTCTCATTGTGGAATTTCAGCTGGGATTTTTAGTATTTGAATCTTGGCTTTTCCCACTGAAAGGGATTTGGTTATTCCTCTACCCTCAGTTGGAGTATGTAATGGCATCCCCTTCCAGTATTCTTGCCTGGAGAATCCCATGGACAGAGGAGCCTGGTGGGCTAAAGTCTGTGGGGCCACAAAGACTCGGACATGACTGAGCAACTGAACGCACTAGCCTTAGTGCCTCTGGGTATCTCTTATGAGTATTTTGTGCTCACTTTTGCTCATGGAATCCCGAACGCACCTCCAATCCTGAACTAACCTCCCAGTGGGCCATCTGGGCAATTCCCTGTTAAAAGGAACTTTTGTGGACAGGTGAGATTTGGGGTTCCTGGGGTTCTGATAGATTCTGGGCACTTAAGTGCTCATTCAGTACATTTTTCTCTTACTTTCTGCCATGATTATTGAGATCATGCAATGGCTAGCATTTCAGTTCCCCAAGCTGCAGGCACCTAGAGTTCTGGACTTTTGTCAGCCTGCTTCCTACAGGAATAGATTCTTCTAATCCTTTTTCTTTCCGAAGCTGAGCGGTTTCTGATTTAATTTAGTGTTCTTGTACTTTTTCTACTGCTGAAGAGTATTGCATATTATAGACATATCACAACTTGCCTTTCCATTGGTGTGTTGTTTCTGATTTTGTTCTATTAAGAACCTCTGCATACGTGTATTTTTGTGCACTGTTTCAGTGGAATACACACCTGGAGTCATAGGGTATGAATAGTGTGCCAGATAACTGCCACATGGCCTTCTTAACAGGCTACAATCAGTAAAGATGCCAAAGAAACTATCAGAAGAATCTGAAAGACACTTGCTGTTTCATCACTTGCAGCGCTTTCCCTCTATGTGAGGTTAAGCTGCTTCCTTTGCATCCTGCGGATCTTAACTGAAGTGTGACCTCCCTAAGGCACGTTTCCTGATCCCCGCCTCTCCTCCATCACTCTCTTTCATGTCAACATGCCTTACTTTCCCCACAGGAATATTAATACACTGGACTTGAAATGGTCTAACTAGGTTACTTATTTTTATGTGCATGGTTTCCTCTCTTTCTATCCATTATAAAGCATACTTCCTTAAGAGAAGAATTCTGCCCTGTATCCTCAGCACCTCGATAGTGGCCGGCACATAGGTGCTCAGGAAATAACTGAAGAATGACTCATTTCTCCATGCCCTTCCTGACATGAGTTTTATTTCTTTCCAAACATGTTAAGAGCATTTACTATTGACTAGGTACTGTTTAACACACATTACACATACTAACTAATTTAATGGCCATGACAACCTTGTGAAGTAGTTATGATCTCCATTATACAAATGAGAAAATAGACCGGGAGAGGCGAAGTAATTTGTGCAGGATTTGGAGGCTAATCAACTATGAAGCTGGAATTCAGTCTCAGGCAGAACCACTCTGGTGTCTCTGCATGTAGCATTATACTGTCCTGCCTGTTTGCTTGAAGAAACGTGGTATCTCATTTTTTTATTTTTAATTCTCCTGCTTACTGATAATGTTGAAGCTCATTTCATGTCTTTATGAACCATTTATAAATCCCTTTTTTGTGAACTGGCTGTTTTTTGTATGTGCTGTTTGTTGATATTATTATTATTTTTAACTTCCTTTTTCTTCTCTCTCCCTCTATCCCTCCCTTCTTCCTATTGTTATCCTTGTTGTATAGGGAAAGAAACTTTTGAATAATTCTATTTATTAAATAGATATATAAATATATATATTTCAAGTGTACCACATGATAATTTGGCATATATATATATGTATATATACATGGTTATTATAAAGTTTATCAATGTATCATCGCCTCACATAATTACCACATTTTGGTGATTAGTGTACCTGAAATCTGCTCTCTTAATACAGTATTTGTCTTTCCCTCTCTGGCTTATTTCACTTAGCACGGTATCTTTTTTTTTAAATTAATTTATTTAAGTGGAGGTTAATTACTTTACAGCATTGTGGTGGTTTTTGCCATACATGATCATGAATCAGCCATGGGTGCACAAATGTCCCCAGTCCTGAACCCCCCTCCCACCATCCTCCCCACCCCATCCCTCTGGGTTGTCTCAGAGCACCCGCTTTGAGAGCTCTGCTCCATGCATCGAACTTGCTCTGGCCATCTATTTCACATATGGTAATATACATGCTTCAATGCTATTTTCTCAAATCATCCCACCCTCACCTTCTCCCACAGAGTCCAAAAGTCTGTTCTTTACATCTCTGTGTCTTTTGGTGTCTTGCAAATAAGGTCATTGTTACCGTCTTTCTAAATTCCATACGTATGAGTTAATATACTGTATTGGTGTTTCTCACTCTGTGTAATAGGCTTCAGTTTCATCCACCTCATTAGAGCTGACTCAAACATGTTCTCTTTTATAGCTGAGCAATACTCCTCTGTGTATGTGTACACAGCTTCCTTATCCATTTGTCTGCCGGTGGACAGCTAGGGTGCTTCCATGATGTAATAGAACAATGTCTTCTAATTGATCTATGTTGTCACAAATGGCAAGAGCTCCTTCTTTTTCACGACTGAATAACATTGCATGTGTATTCTTCTTTATGCATTCTTGCCCCAACAGACACTTGAGTTGTTTCTATATCTTTCTAGGACATAGGAATGAATATGTGGGTTGACTTTGACTCTGATAGGTAAAATAAATAAACACAAATTTGGGGGCAGGTTCTGCCAGCAAATGTGCTCAGTCCTGATGGTGTAATCTTAAACTAGATATTTGTTGCTATTAAGGCCATGATTAATTTAGTTTTTGCAGGATTGTTCTATTTTTACCACAGTTAATAAGTAAATACAACCAATTATTATCTCTTTGGATTTAAAATCTATGAACTAAAGTATTAGGCTTACTTTGAGTTAAAAAAAGAAAACAAACAAATTCAGGAACTTTTAGATGAGCCAACAGGATTTTATTTGTATGCAGTCTGGTAATTTGATTTTCAAGACAAAGAAGCCAGATATTTGGAGAAAAAAGTAGGCAATTATCAGTAGTAAAAATACATACAAACATTTCTATTATTATATACTGTAGGGTAAATATATCTCCCAATTTGATTTATCTTGAATTTCATCCACTTACATTTATGCACACCTGTTTTTTGAGTATAGCCTGCTTAGCATGTGCTATGCATATGCCCAGAATACAAAAATATGTAAACGTTTAGAGTATATGAATTTCAGTTTACAAATCCAGGTGGATAAGAAATTCAACACTTCTAATTTTCTTTGGATCAATTTAATATCTGGCTCGAGTCCTGTTCCTGATGTATTGATAAGAAATTCAAGGTTAGTATTCCTGGGATTTCCCTCATCCTGCTCCCATGGGTCACGCCATATGCAATTCCAAAACATCTGTAATGAAGGGATGCTGGAGGGAGCCTCCAATTATTAGGTATCTGTGTGGTGAGATATATGTCTTCCCTGTTTGCATGGTGATGTTAAGTTCTTCCCCCCATGCATGGGAGGCAAGACTCTTATGAGGCTGGAGACACTGGTGCCTAAGTGATTGTCTTGGACTTTGCTGCCAGCCCTCTCTGGGGACACTGGTCCCACAGCTCGGTAAGCCACAGACTTCTGTCCCTCTTCCGTATAGTCCAGGGGAACACCTTAGTCTGGAGAAGTATCTCTCTGCCTCTTGCTTCTTCTTACATACCCTGCTGCTGCTGCTGCTAAGTCGCTTCAGTCGTGTCCAACTCTGTGTGACCCTGCAGACAGCAGCCTACCCATCCCTGGGATTCTCCAGGCAAGAACACTGGAGTGGGTTGCCATTTCCTTCTCCAATGAATGAAAGTGAAAAGTGAAGCCCGTCCCATTTCCTTGCTGCAAACTATAAGGTATTCTCTAGGGTTAGGCTATTGAAAGAAAAAGTGAAGACGTAGGGTGCCTCTGTTTTTGGCCCAGCCACACCTCCCTCGAGGCAATGATAAGGATTCCTTCTTTATCTACCTGTGGACCTAGTAGATCAGCACAGTATTTTAGGAACTGTTGTATTTAGTTTCTCTCTGGTCCCATTTCATTCTCTCTCTCTTTGTCCTCTAAGTCTAACCATCTCATCCATAGCTGCAAAATTACTCTTCCCAAAGATTATCTTCGACTTTGTGATCTCTGGTTCCCAAATCTTTCCTATTTCCCAATTAATAATAAAATTAAGTCCTTACACCTCAAATATTTGAAATCTCCCATGTAACCCTTACATGGATGTTAAAATTAAAATGTTCCTTCCCACATGTTTCCTTTATGTCCCTTATGCTCTAGCCAACTGGAAAGCAACTTAACATATATGCCTTCCCCTTTTCTGTCTTGGTCTTCAGTGTTCCTTTTGCAAGAAAGGCCCTTTTCCTTTCATGCTGCTTTCCTTTTTTAAATTAATTTTAAAAACTGAACTATAGTTGATTTATAATATTGTGTTAGTTTCAGGTGTACAGAAAAGTGATTCATATATATATATGAATCGCGCCCTCTCTCTCTCTCTCTCTCTCTCTCTCTCTATATATATATATATATGAATAGCTCAGTCATGTCCAACTCTTTGTCACGGCATGAACTGTAGCCCACCAAGCTCCTTTGTCCATAGAATTCTCCAGGCCATTCCTTTCTCCAGGGGATCTTCTCAACCCAGGGATTGAATCTGGGTCTCCTGCATTGAAGGCAGATTCTTTACTGTCTGAGCCACAGGGAAGCCCACATCCTTCTTTAATGAAGTGGAAAAGCTTCTCCAACCACTAGCTTGTGAGCAACTATGATTTGTTTTATAAATGAGATATTTGGGGTAGATCTGAGCAGAAGCAAAATGATAAAGAAAATCACTATTGTCAATTAAAATATGTGTCTGTTTTAACATGTGTTTTGTCTATTGGTCCTTTCTCTAACAGGGACAGTTTACCTATTCATAAAAGGAAACCAAGTCCCAATCATTTAGATAAATAGTACTTCTGCAAGCATTATGCTCACGTAGCCTCTCATGGGGCTTCCTGGGTAGCTCAGCTGGTAAAAAATCCACCTGCAATGCTGGAGACCCTGGTTCGATTCCTGGGTCAGGAAGTTCCTCTGGACAAGGGATAAGCTACCCACTCCAGTTTTCATGGACTTCCCTGGTAGCTCAGATGGTAAAGAATCTGCCTGCAATGCGGAAGACAAGGTTCGATCCCTGGATGGGGAAGATCCCTTGCAGGAGGCATGGCAACCAACTCCAGCGTTCTTGTCTGGAGAATCCCTGTGGACAGAGGAGCTTCTGGTGGTCCTTCTGTGGTTGCAAAGAGTTGGACAAGACTGAGTGGCTAAGCACAGCACAGCACAGCCTCCCATGCAAAGCCTTGAAAACACATTTTTAGAAATTTCTCCTTTCTCCCATGGCACCGTGAAGTGCACTGAGATTTAAATTTTCTTTCATTCTGTCATTTTTAAAATAAAATCTTTTTTTTCCCTTACGATAGAATAAACTGTTCGAATGCTTTTGGACAACCTGGATTCTAATAGTTTTCACAGGTCATTAGTGTATCTGACGGAATTAAATATTGAATGTGTCAGTCCTTTTATACTGTCCCTTCTGTCAATACTTTATAACTCTCCTGCCCTGTCTGGAAGAGCCAAAGGAATTGGAGAGACTTGAAGTAAAGAATGGTCCAGTAATACACTGTTGCTTTCCAGTCTTCTCTTTGTCTACATGCTACATTGATTGTAGCACTTGAAGTGTTGCCACATTTAGCAATACAGGCTTCACATGATTTGATATTTAACTTGCAGGAAAAGAGCCCAGCTCTTTCTCTCTCTCCTTTCCTTCTGTGTGTTAACTGAAATAGCAAGTGTCGTAACCAACTTGTCTGCTTGCTTTCAGCCCATTGTTTTGGGAAGAATGGGGAGAAAACTGACTAGCATTCAGAAACGGCAGTCAAGAAAAGCACACATATTTCTTCCTTCTTATATATCAACTTGTTTAATCAGCGCATTTGTACTTTGATGTATTATTATTATTTCTCTCTATGGGAATTGATTTGTAATGTTACCTAATCAGTGTGGTTCCAATTTTAATCTTGGAGCTGGGTAATAAATATAAGACATTAATTTCCATAAACCATATATATTTGAAGGCTTCATTTACATAGTGAGCAATTTAGGCCTATAAATTCTAATGTATTTCTATTCCTTTTGGGTTACTGTTTGCATAACCTTTTTATAGCTCTGGCAAACCATAATGCTGCTCAATGCTGACAAATTTCTTGCTGTTGTCCATTGCATAAAAATGTGTTGTAAGTAACTCTGTAACACTCCCTCTGTAATTTTTCTTCTTTCTTTCTCACTCTCTATTGAGGATAATTCCCTTTTAAGGAGCTGAAAAATTCCATTTCTTTTCCCTACCAATTTCAGCATCTCATTTGGCAGTTTTCTGTAGCCCAGTGTATGGCTCTGATAGAGCTGGTAGTAATATAACTCCATTTATACCAGGCAGGACAATTCAGCTGTAAGAAAGGTGCAGGCTCAGCAGCTGTAATTGACACGACCTTTTTCTGTAAGAGATTAGGAGCATGGGACTGGATGTAATTGAGAATTTGTTGTTCAGTGGCCAAGTTCTGTCTGACTCTTTGAGACCCCATGGACTGCAGCAGTCCAGGCTTCCCTGTCCTCTAGTATCTTCCGGAGTTTGCTCAAATTCAAGTCCATTGAGACAGTGATGCTATCTAACCATCTCATCCTCTGTTACCCTCTTCTCCTTTTGCTTCAATCTTTCCCAGCATCAGGGTCTTTTCCAATAACTTGGCTCTTTGTGTCAGGTGGCCAAAAGTACTAGAACATGTAAACTGAGAGTTCCTCAAGATGATGTTAGGATGGATTAAAGAGGTTAAAATGGAACATCTCATTTCAGTGGAAAAAGAGAGAGAGAGAGATTTAATGCATAGAAAGTAGAATAAACTTCTGACCATTCATCTTCCACAGTTTCTACATCCTTGTAGTTTCAAATACTTAGATTTTTTTTTTTTTTTTGCTTTTTATAGACAACTGCTTTGAGCCTACTCTCACTCTAGTTTTTAGTGCACTTTCATGCCCATTATCATGTGTGATATTTACAATATTTCCATAAGGTGTTGCTGTATTCATTCCTTATGGGTCAGGAGTTTGGGGACCAGAAATTCTTAGTATTGTATTGTTATTGGCATGATGAAAGTACTTATTGGGTTTATCTGGGGTATAGGAAGCACTGAAATATAAACCTGTTCATACACAGTCATTAAGATATTAACACCTTTTAATAAGAGCACAGTAAATGTTTCTCTGGCTCCCCAAGCCTTTTGAACCTGAGGGAAGATGAATTACAGCCAAGACTGAAGTGTGCTGGCTCCGGCCCCAGCTGTCCTCTCCTGTGAGTCTCCTGAATTTAGTCCAGGTGGGTAGTGAACCAGAGTCATTAGCTGCTGTTTCACAAACAAGGTGAAATAAATCAGGGTCCCAGCTCAGTCCTACAAAACAAGAGTCAATTTCACCCTTCCTACCTCTGTTAGGCAGTCTCAGTGGTCAAAGATTAATTGGTACAAGAGAAGAGTGTTTATTCCTTTCCCTCAAGTCAGATGGGTGCTGAAGAGGAGGCTGGCTCCATGTTGTAGCTCGGAGAAGAGGTCGCAGAGCTCAGAGGTGAAAACAAAGCTTCACGATGAGGATGCTGAGCGTCAGTTCTGCTCCGGGTACCAGCTTACCTTACCACAGTGTTTCTCTGCAAGGACTGTGGGAAGGGTTGGGGAGAGTCAGGCACACCCCCTGGGTTGCAGTCTTTGCTGCTCCGCTGGCCAGCGTTGGGAACCAGGGTGTGTTGCTTCAACCCTTGGAGCCTCAGCATGGAGAATTATTAGGTATATGCATGTATTAATGTTCTGCTGTATAACACATTGCCACCAATTTAACACCCATTTGTTACTCTCCAGTTTCTGTAGATCAGAAATCCAGGCACTGAGGGGTTGGCCTCTCTGCTAAGGGTTTCACAGGACTGTGTTGGCCAAGGACTACAGTTTTCATCTGGCACTCAAGATCTTCTTCAAAGCTCACAGCCTATGGACAGAATTCATTTCCTTACAGAGGTAGCACTGAGATCCTCCTTTTCCTGCTAGCTTTTGGGCAGGAACTGTTCTCAGCAAAAGGAAGCTGCCTTAAGTTCGTTGCCATGTGGTCCCCAAGGGCAGTTCACGAGAAGGGTGTTTGCAGTTTTCCAGGCCAGATGGATCACATCTCTTTGATTTCCTCTTCTGCTACTAGCCAGAGAAAAGTCTCTGCTCTTAACTTGGTCCTTGCGTTTAGGTCACGCCCACCTGGATAACTGAAATTCACCTTACTCCAGGCAAATGCTTGCATTCAGTAAATGGTGATTCCTCTATAAAATGAGTTGAAGATTTGATGTTTGAAAGGATTTGATGATTCTAGTAACTTGTATGCATTTTTCTCCATTAAAAGAAAAATCCTATGTAAATTTCAGTTCTTTTATCAACCACAATGCCTAGCTTACCACCAGGCACATATGTACTTGGTAAAGACTTGCTTAAATGATATGGGCTATGGAGAAGTAAATGATCCTTTCACACTAAAAAATCACTTTCACATTTTGAAGTCTGTAGTCTGTGATTCAGGATTCTCTCAGGGCATTCATATCCATCCTCAGAGTGTTAACCAATATTCATTCATTAACAACTCACATATTTTAATTTATAAGCCAGGCCACTGGCTGTTCTTAGACCTCTATTTATAACTGCATGCTGGTTATTTCAACTTGTATGTTACACAAACATCCCCAAATTAAACACGTACCAGTGGAATGGCACCACACCCACCCTGCAGCCAAAATAATTTCCTTCTTTCACAACTTCTGTCTCAATGAATGTATCATATTCTCCTTGAGCTCCAAAGTCAGAAACATGAGAATCATTCATGTTAGAGTCTTCTCCCTCTTAGTCCCTTCATGCAACTGGTCAAATTATGGCAATTCTACCTCCTGACTACATTAATGATCCCCTTGTCGTAGTCTGCACCCTGGCCCTCATCATGTCCTGCCTGGGCTACAGCAACAGTGTGCTTCTAACCAGGTTTCCTGTTCTCAGGTTCTCCAGTCCATTCCACAGATGAGTATCAAGTTATATTTCAAAAGCACACGTCTGCTTCTGCTTCTTGCCAGCTTTCAATGACTCTCAACTGACGCCATGAGAAAGGTCTGCCCACCCAGCTTCTGCCTCCACTACCTAGCTCTACATGAATCTCCACAGATGATCTTTTAAACATATTTTGAGGCATAATTCACATATGATAAAACACATAGCTACTGTATCTCTTTTGATGAGTTTAGATAAATATATGTATTTGTGAAACTACCATCCAAGTAAGATATAAAACACCAAACCTCTCTTTTTCAAACATAAATCGTAGTATGTTACTTGTCGTAGCTCTCAAAAGCTTCCCAGCACAGAATGGATTTCAGTTTCACGCCTCACCTAGATCATTACATAGGCGGGACCTGCCCGCTTCTCCAGCCTTCCCTCCCACCACCCAGCCCTTCCCTCACACCTCACGCCTTATGGTCTTGCCTTGTTGTCCCAAATATCCCAGCCTCACCCCTGCCTCTACCTAGAGCATTCCGATGGTTTTCTCTTCAAAGACTTCCTCGTTAAACCCTTGCTTAAAGATTTGTGCTTTGGAGAGTCCCCTTGATCACCCTGTTTAAAACTCACATCTCCATGCTTTCCCTTACAGGTGTCACCATCTGACACAATTTTATACATTTTTATATGTGTTTGCACTATTATGTGAAGACCGGATGTCCTGTTTATTGCCACATTTTCAATATTTGAAGTGTTGTCTGAGACTAGGTCTCAGCTGATATTTGTGAATGGAGGGGATGAAATCTAAACTTTATAGCCTCACATAAAACATGATCTTTCATGATCTGGCCTTTGCTTTATTTTTTGCTTATATTTTCCACTTGCCTTCACTCTCTAGCCTTCAGTCAGTTTCATCTATGACCAGTTCCCTAAAGCAACCAGATTTCCTTTCACCACTGAGCATATAGTCTCAGTGTTCTTAGAATGTCTGCTTCCTTCGCTTACCTTTCAACTGTTGGTCCTGTGAATGAAAAACATTGCCTACCATATCAATAAACAAAGGCTGTTGCAGCCATCAGACCATCACATCACAGCCACCCCAACTGTGCACCCTGAAGAGACTGGGGATGAGAAAGCACCAAACACTTGCCCTGAATAGCTGAGGTGCATATCAAAGGGATGGTTTCAGTGAGCCCAGACTCTTGCATCTTCCCATACTTAGAAAAGCACTAAATTCCTTAAGCGGATGTGTCTGATTTTCATTAATTAACAGTAACTTCTGGTGTTCTGAATACCTGTTCTTTGTTGCAAAATATCCTTTGTTTTATCCTGCCTCCTCCCTTACCTCTTTGGAGCAGTCCCTCAGAACTGTCTGAGAGGCTGTTTCCTGGGCTTGAAGCTCAGGAAAGTCTGCCAAATAAAACACAATCCTCAACTTTTAGGTTGTGCAATTTTTTCCCGTTGACAGTCCCTTCTCAGCTTGAGTTTCTTCCTCTGATTGTCGCGCTGACTCCTCAACACACTTAGGTCTCCCTGCTCCAGTTTTGTCTTTCAAATACTCTTCTTAAAATAGCTCCTAGAGTGTCCAGTAAACATTCATACTTCAGCAGTGTTTTTCTACTAGTACCTTAGCTCTTTTAGGATACTGACGTGTCTTTTCATCTTTGTATCACCAACACTTAGCCAGCTTACTGTACAATTTGAACTCAACTGAGTTTGTTAAAAGGAGATAGAAAACAAAAGAGGTAGGTAGGAAGAGAAGAAGAAAGGAAAACAAAATAGATGTTTAGATCATGAAATGTGAAGATGTGAATTCAGTCCCTCAAATGCAGAGTCCAGAGTCTTAGGAAAATAATCTAGAGTTAATTCATCCTATTTTCAGTTATTAAATCTAGGCCTTATTTACATTTAGGATTTCTGAATTCTTCTTACTTCTAGTATATATTTGTGTGTGTGTGTGTATGTTTGTGGCTGAGTTTCTGAAGGGAAAGAAGACTGTACAGAAGATTTATCAAGTCGTATTTTGCGTGTAAACCCACAACACCTATGCATGTGTGCTTAGTCATGTCCGACTCCTAGTCATCCCGTAGACTGTCGCCTGCCCGTCTCCTCTGTCCACGGGATTTTCCAGGCAAGGATACCAGAGTGGGTTGTCATTCCCACCTCCAGTGGATCTTGCTGACTGAGGGATCAAGCTGCATCTTCTGCATTGGCAGGTTGATTCTTTACGGCAGAGCACCTGGGAAGCCCCTAGCAAATAGTATCACTCATCTGAGTGATGTTCAGTATACACGTAACCAGTTCTCTAATGTTTTTGTAAATGTGGGCAACACATTCACAACATAGTCCAATGCAAAGACAATCTTTTTATATAGGACACCCAATAAAACCTTGATTTTTCCTCATTTCAGTTTAACAAGTTCCTCCCTTGACCAGTCTTTTCCTCTTGAAATTAAACAGACCAAGAAGAGTAGAGATAAAGCTTTAGGGATGGTTATATTAATCATGTATTTCTGTTTTGTGTATTTTATAATGCTTTGACATCTTGGTACCTTGCTGGCTGGGGAGAGATTTTCCCTCTCAGAGGTACCTAATTCTAGGAGAGAAGATGATTCTTAGGTCAGCACAGCATTCAAATGCAAACCAACCAATTGAAAGCCCACACAGCCCACCACACAGCCCTACCACCTCCTTCATTTAACTCTCATGTACCTAGTCAACACTTCCCTGCCGTAAACCACCCCAGGACTTGGTGCCAGGTACCTGGACACCACCCCTGTAGCCCAGAGCCTGCTGACATAATTTGAACTGTCCAGTCCTGAACGTACTCAAACTTGCCTATCCTGTCCATTCCTTTCCAGGAAGTAAGGCTCTGGCCACACTTTGTCGTTCCTTCTGCCTCCTAACCAACCAGGGGCCTTCCCCATGTAGACCTGCATAATATGACATGTCTCCTTCCCTTGGGAATTGTGAGTACTGAAGGTTCTTTCAATGGCATTGACCTCTCCATGTCATCACCTCTAGAGAGTCTCTGTAAAGTAATTTAGGACACAGTGAACACAGTGGTGCAATGTAGATGAAACAAGAGCTAGTAATGAATCCTTTTATAGTTTGATTAATTCTAATTATCAGTACTCTGCATTCGCCTTCCTCTAAGAATTGCCTGTTACAGTAATCTTACCAGAAAAATCAAGAATTGCCCACAGTATTAATCACACTAGAATGCAAGGAGCTGTGAGAAAAAGAAATGGAAGAATTCCTTGGGAAATACATGATCACAACCGTTCTCTGAAACAGCACATCGAACAATCCATTTCACTTGTTCTCAGCCATCAGAGTTGTTTTCCTGAATCATAAAATTCCCGTTATGAAATAAACCCTGACATCAACTTGATTAGTGTGATCATAAATCTTAACAGCAGCATGCATGCTTTAAACTGCAGTTTTTTAGGCCACAATTATGGATTCTATTATTTCCCCTACCTACTGCAGTAATTAGATATTATTTCAATGAACAGCCAATTGTTGGCAGTATATTTTAATGCATGTAAAATAATCATTGGTTTAAAGCCACTGAAACAAGGTTTTTGAGAGCTCAATGGAAATATATATTAAATAATACTTTTATCGATTAATTTTGGATTAAATTAAAATGGAAACAAATTATCCACAGTCTTTGCTTATAGAGTTTATATATATTCCCTTTTATATATAACTTTCTTTGAACCTTTACACATATTGGCACATCTATATATAGATATTAGTTATTTTATTTGGATATTTTTCAAAGGGAGCTTTCAATTCTGAATTGAAAGCTGTGTAATAAGACTTTTCTTTGGACTTTATGTAAATGATACTTTTAATTTATGTAAATTTATATTTTAACGCAAATTTACATAAATTAAAATAGCCCTGATGCTAAATGGGCCGCTGCTGCAGGATGCTTTAGGTACTTCAGTGCAGAAATGGAGGTTTGGAATTGAGGCTCTGTAACTGGCTTGGTCATATTTCTGAAGGTAAAGGAGCTTCCAACAGATGACCAGACACAGTATCAGTTCTCAGAATTTCCATTCACAATGAAACCCACTTCCAGGAGGTTAACTTTGCTCCTGAGTTTGGATTTCAGCTTTAGCATTATTGTGAGCAAGGGCTTCCCAAGTGGCTCAGCAGTAAAAATCTGCCTGCAGTGCAGGAGACGTGGGTTCTATCCCTGGGTCGAGAAGATCCCCTGGAGAAGGAAATGGCAACCCCCCCCACCAATATTCTTGCCTGGGAAATCCCATGGACATAGAAGCCTGGGGGGCTATAGTCCAGGAGGTCACAAAGAGTCAGACATGACTGAGGGACTAAACAACAACATCAACAGTTGTGAGCAAACTTGGGCCCATTACTTGACCTTTGTTATCCTTAGCTTTATCATCTGTAAAGAGAGATTAAAATGAATGATCACCAAAGTCTTTTCACCTGCTGACCTAAGAAACATAAGGAATTAAGGGACTATATAACATAAACATCTAGACTGTACATATATAGAAAGATAGAGAAGGTAACTGTATCATTTACTACCTTATTAAGACACATTCATTCACTAATATTTTACTAATAAATGAATTTTTTAGTATATATGAGATCTGAAAGAAACAGAAGATGGGCTCTTTGCTTCAAGGATGACCTCTATCCACCTCCCCATCTGAGGGTCATGAAAGAAATTCTAGTTTAGTCTTTGTTGTGGCCAAACTATTTGCTTTAAATTCTGGCTCAGCAGCCAACATACAAAAAGAAACTATTGAGTAGCCAGTCATCTTGGTGGTATTAGAAAAGTTGTTAATTCATGTTAGTATTATCTTTCAGTTTTTGTTGTTCAACTTAATTTCCTTGGAAGAATGGCCATGAAAACAAATTTTAAAATTTGTTTTTGTGTAGAATTGTTTTTTATGATAGATATGACTGAAAAACTGAATGGAATTCCAAGCTAAATGATCAAAACATTTATTGAAGTTTTAAAAGCAGATTGGGTTTTCAGTGGTCTGAAAGGTTGTGAAATGATTCTCATAGAGGCTATTAATACAAATCAAATAATCATGCTAACATGATAATAAGTGATAATAATAATACAGAACCAGGCTCCTCAACGACAGGCATACCACAATCCTAAATCAAAGATATAACCATCTAAAAATGAATAGGACTAGGAAGAAAAACCATCTTATTTGTGGACCACAAGCACAGAACCTCAGAAACTCCATTGTCTCTCTCTGAGAAGATATATCCCTGAGTGAGTCTCTTAAATGATTAAAAATCAAAATTGAAATAGCATGACACCAACCTCGTTGTTTGTCCTTCTTCTCTCACTTTCCTTGACTGTTTATACACACACATAACATAAAGCAAGGTACAGATAAAGCAGAGAGTGGTTCATTGTTACCCATTACAGATGACGGAGGCCTGCAGCAGAACGCCCAGTGGAGGAAATCTCAGCTCACTAACTAAATATTCAATGTGCTCCCAAATCCTGATTATCAGGAAAAGAGCTAGAATAGCAAACGTACAGGCAGGCTCAATTAACCCTAATTAGTTCAGAGTCAGGCTACAAAAGACTTAATTAGCAGTTATTAGGTGCCGCTCAGAAGAGGAGCATAAATAATGGTTGGTAGCAAGCTGTGTTTAAGAGTCTCCTGGCTGAGTGGCACCAAAAAGAAAAAAAAATGTAAAAGCATGTTCCTCCATTGAGAATTAATTGTAAAATGATAATATGGGTCTTGACTTAAATTTCATTTATTCAGAGTAGATTGTTGATGTAGTGATTTTTTTCTGGACCACTCAGATGCTTCAGGAGAGGAGTTTGAAAGTTGAATTCTAATGGTGTGATGGTTATTTTCTACCACACAGAGATGAACATCTGCTTTTGAGATGGTGAGTGACTAATAGGATTCAGAGGAATAGATGAAAGGTTTTCTTTGAACATTTCAGAAGTCAGTCTTTGGAGGGTCTTACATTAAGGAGATCCAGCGAGGAATGGTTGATGTGCAGAGAGGGCTGAGTTATAAGGGGCATAAAAATGAGCTGGAGACTGGGGCCAGCTCTCATTGGTCCAAGCCTGTGTTCGAGCTGTACATCAAATGGGTCCAGAACAAAGCCTCTTCTCTTTTCCTGTGCCATCTATTTACCAATATGTAGCTCACAGGAGCTGGAAGTTAAGGACCTCTGTTTGACTTCAGAGTAAAATAATTTTCATCAAAAAGACACACTGTCCACATTAAGATAAGAAGCAGAGACAAGGGAATATGATACAACTTCTATACCAGTTTTGCTCTCCCTTGCTCTTTCTTTCTCTGACACTTTTATGGATTAAGTATGACCCTCAGAGAGGTAGAAAATTTTAGCATTTCTCTTAAGTTTTACAGCACCCTGCACAAAATATGGGCTTGGCATGAATAGAGTCAGGAGTTAGTTTTAGAACACTCAGTTGTCTTATGTTTTATTGCATATTTGATTATCTGTATTTAGGTCTGTTCAGTTCAGTTGCTCAGTTGTGTCTGACTCTTTGCAACACCATGGACTGCAGCATGCCAGGCTTCCCTATCCCTCACCAGCTCCCGGAGCTTGCTCAAACTCATGTCCTTAAGCCGGTGATGCCATCCAACCATCTCATCCTCTGTCATCTCCTTCCCCTCCTGCCTTCAATCTTTCCCAGCATCAGGGTCTTTTCCAGTGAGTCAGTTCTTCACATCAGGTGGCCAAAGTATTGGAGTTTCAACTTCAGCATCTGTCCTTCCAATGAATATTCAGGACTGATTTCCTTTAGGATGGACTGGTTGGATCTCCCTGCAGTCCAAGGGACTCTAAAGAGTCTTCTCTAACACCACAGTTCAAAAGCATCAATTCTTTGGTGTTCAGCTTTCTTTATGGTCCAACTCCATCCATACATGACTACTAGAAAAGACCATAGCTTTGACTAGATGGACCTTTGTTAGCAAAGTAATGTCTCTGCTTTTTAATATGCTTTCTGGTTTGGTCATAGCTTTTCTTCCAAGGAGCAAGCATTTTCTAATTTCATGGCTGCAGTCACCATTTGCAGTGAGTTTGGAGCCCAAGAAAATAAAGTCTTTCACTCTTTCCACTGTTTCACCTTCTCTTTGCCATGAAGTGATGGGACCAGATGCCATGATCTTAGTTTTCTGAATGTTGGGTTTTAAGCCAACTTTTTCACTCTCCTCCTTCACTTTCAACAAGAGGCTCTTTAGTTCTTCTTTGCTTTCTGCCATAAGGGTGATGTCATCTGCATATCTGAGGTTATTGATATTTCTCCCAGCCATCTTGATTCCAGCTGTGCTTCTCCAGCCCAGCATTTCTCATGATGTACTCTGCATATAAGTTAATAAGCAGGGTGACAATATACAGCCTTGACGTACTCCTTTCCCAATTTGGAACCAGTCTGTTGTTCCATATCCAGTTCTAACTGTTGCTTCTTGACCTGAATTTCTCAGGAGGCAGGTCAGGTAGTCTGGTATTCCCATCTCTTTAAGAATTTCCAAACCATCAAAGGCTTTGGCGTAATCAATAAAACAGAAGTAGATGTTTTTCTAGAATTCTCTTGCTTTTTCTGTGATCCAGTGGATGTAGGCAATTTGATCAGTCATTGATCTCTGGTTCCTCTGCCTTTTCTAAATCCAGCTTGAACATCTGGAAGTTCATGGCTCATGTACTGTTGAAGCCTTGCCTGGATAATTTTGAGCATTACTTTGCTAGTTAAATCTGTATTTAACTTAAGTATAAATGTTATCACTCATAAAACTCTTTAAGCTTGGTCATATATTATTTGATAGACCAGTACTGTTTGTAGGTGGATGTAAATACAGCAAAGCTGTCTTTTAAGAGGCTACTTTAACCAACCAACCAATCATGTAATAACTGACTTCCTCTTAAAAAGCAATGCCAAATGACCACTTAGGCAGAATAGAGGGATATTTGTTTTTCTATTGCTGTGTAACAAACTAGCACAAAGTTAGCATCTTAAAGCAGTATCCATCTATTGGCTCATAGTAGTAAAGGTCAGAGGAGGACTTGACTAGACTCTCAGAAGGTCAAAATCAAGATCAGTCTGAGCTGTGGTCTGGAGACTATGGGAAGGAATCCTTTTCTGAGACCGTCCAGGTTGTTTTCATAATCCAGTTGCTTGTGGTTGTAGGTCTGGGATCCTAATTCCTTTCCTGGTTGTTAGGTGAAGGCTTCTGTCTGTTCCCAGAATGCCCACCTAACAGCCCCTACATTCACTCCTATAAGTCCTGCTTTATCTTCCATACAGCAATGATACACACAGTCCTTCTCACACTTTGAATATCTGAATTTTTCTTCTGCTCCCAACTGAAGAAAACTCATTGCTTTTGCAAGTCCTGTGTGATTAGTGTCGGACACACTCAAATAACACCTCTTTAGAGTAACTTTGCTTCACTTCAGGCAGTCAGTTCAGTCTCTCAGTCATGTTCGACTCTTTGCAACCCCATGAATTGCAGCACACCAGGCCTCCCTGTCCATCACCATCTCCTGGAGTTCACTAGACTCACGTCCATCGAGTCAGTGATGCCATCCAGCCATCTCATCCTCTGTCATCCCCTTCTCCTCCTGCCCCCAATTCCTCCCAGCATCAGACTCTTTTCCAATGAGTCAACTCTTCACACGAGGTGGCCAAAGTACTGGAGTTTCAGCTTTAGCATCATTCCTTCCAAAGAACACCCGGGATTGATCTCCTTTAGGATGGACTGGTTGGATCTCCTTGTAGTCCAAGGGACTCTCAAGAGTCTTCTCCAACACCACAGTTCAAAAGCATCAATTCTTCGGTGCTCAGCTTTCTTCACAGTCCAACTCTCACATCCATACATGACCACAGGAAAAACCATAGCCTTGACTAGACGAACCTTTGCTGGCAAAGTAATGTCTCTGCTTTTGAATATGCTATCTAGGTTGGTCATAACTTTCCTTCCAAGGAGTAAGCGTCTTTTAATTTCATGGGTGCAATCAACATCTGCAGTGATTTTGGAGCCCAGAAAAATAAAATCTGACATTGTTTCCACTGTTTCCCCATCTATTTGCCATGAAGTGATGGGACCAGATGCCATGATCTTCGTTTTCTGAATGTTGAGCTTTAAGCCAACTGTTTCACTCTCCACTTTCACTTTCATCAAGAGGCTTTTGAGTTCCTCTTCACTTTCTGCCATAAGGGTGGTATCATCTGCATATCTGAGGTTGTTGATATTTCTCCCAGCAATCTTGATTCCAGCTTGTGCTTCTTCCAGCCCAGTGTTTCTCATAATGTACTCTGCATATAAGTTAAATAAGCAGGGTGACAATATACAGCCTTGACGTACTCCTTTTCCTATTTGGAACTAGTCTGTTGTTCCATGTCCAATTCTAACTGTTGCTTCCTGACCTGCATATAGGTCTTCAAGAGGCAGGTCAGGTGGTCTGGTATTCCCATCTCTTTCAGAATTTTCCACAGTTTATTGTGATCCACACAGTCAAAGGCTTTGGCATAGTCAATAAAGCAGAAATAGATGTTTTTCTGGAACTCTCTTCCTTTTTCCATGATCCAGCGGATGTTGGCAATTTGATCTCTGGTTCCTCTACCTTTTCTAAAACCAGCTTGAACTATTGAAAGTTCATGGTTCACGTGTTGCTGAAGCCTGGTTTGAAGAATTTTGAGCATTACTTTACTCGTTGTGAAATGAGTGCAATTGTGCGATAGTTTGAGCATTCTTTGGCATTGCCTTTCTTTGGGATTGGAATGAAAACTGACCTTTTCCAGTCCTGTGGCCACTGCTGAGTGTTCCAAATTTGCTGGCATATTGAGTGCAGCACTTTCACAGTATCATCTTTCAGGATTTGAAATAGCTCAACTGGAATTCCATCACCTCCACTAGCTTTGTTCATAGTGATGCTTTCTAAGGCCTACTTGGCTTCACATTCCAAGACGTCTGACTCTAGGTGAGTGATCACACCATCGTGATTATCTGGGTTGTGAAGATCTTTTTTGTACAGTTCTTCTGTGTATTCTTGCCACCTCTTCTTAATATCTTCTGCTTCTGTTAGGTCCGTACCATTTCTGTCCTTTATTGAGCCATCTTTGCATGAAATGTTCCCTTGGTGTCTTTAATTTTCTTGAAGAGATCTCTACTTTGCTTAGTAACCTTGATTGTCTCTCAGAATCCCTCTTGTCATGTAGCATAACATAATCCTAGGTACCATATGTCACATGTTTATAGTTGTAGAGATTAGAGCTCAACCTTCCCCGCATCTACAACCTAGGACCCTCCTGGGGACAGAGGGTGGCAGTGGTCACTGGGCAGGAACAGGAGAGGGAGGCTACCAGGGTGACCGACAGCCTGAAGTGGGAGAGTGGGTGGCTGGGGTGTCTGAGTCCATATCCTGGAAACCCAGGCGGGGCAGTGGAGGAGACATTACACATGGGCTGGGACTTCAAGCCTCCAGCACATTCTCCACTGTACACTGGACCTTACAAAAAAGAGATTCAAAGATAAGATTAGGAAGAATTTAAGATGGCAACTGGGAAATAATAAACCCCATTTGGAGTTTCCTGTCTTGAGTGTGACAGCCTGTGAGACTGAGCTGATCACATACTCATGAAGCTAGCTCTGAACAGACACTATGTAAATATTTGCTATTATTATTATTTACTGATAGTGATTTTTGTGGACATTAGACACTTAGTAAGACAAAATACTCAGCTGCTTCAAAATACTTGTCTTATTTTTTACAAATGGATTTAAGTCAGTACTGATGCAGAGGCATCTTGTATTCAGTGAGGCTGTTCCAAAGGACTGTCTTTAAGGACTCCAATTTTTGTTGTTGTTGTTGTTTAGTTTTTTTTTTTTTAATTTTATTTTATTTTTAAACTTTACATAATTGTATTAGTTTTGCCAAATATAAAAATGAATCCACCACAGGTATACATATGTTCCCCATCCTAAACCCTCCTCCCCTCTCCCTCCCCATACCATCCCTCTGGGTCATCCCAGTGCACTAGCCCCAAGCATCCAGTATCGTGCATCGAACCTGGACTGGCATCTCGTTTCGTACATGCTATTTTACATGTTTGAATGCCATTCTCCCAAATCTTGTTGTTTAGTTGCTAAGTCGTGTCTGACTCTTTGCGACCCCGTGGACTGAAGCCTGCCTGGCTCCTCTGCTCATGGCCTCTAAACCGTTGACTGAAAGTAATTCTTCTCATGGCAGAGGTGATAGTGACATTTCACAGGGAATATACACAACTCTTTTTTTTTTTTTTTCAGTTTTTTTTTCTCTTGTTCTTGGTATTGTAACTCCCAAGCTAGAAATCTGACTTGTTTTACAATCACTGAAATTAATTAAAAATAAATAAACTTGAACATTCACTTTAAGTATTTCCTTGTTTCTTTTTTTAAGTTTATCATACAATTCAATTCAAAGTCCATTCTACAGAATAACAGAATAAGTTATAAAAATTTCAGAGTTTTGCCTTATTTTCTTCTTTTGCTATCAGAGCTACAATAGATGGTAAAAGCTTAATCCCAAGGAAACTAATAAAGTGAATTGTTCATGCAATTATATTTTATTTTTCTGTTACGTACAGTTCTCTCAAGGGCCTGATGCTCCATGATTGACTGACCTATGAAGCCAGAGTCATGCCTGGTTTTGAGCTCTAAGTATTCAACCACCTCTAAATTTTTGACAAGATTGTTTAAAGACTGATGTGATTGAATCATAAGACCACTCAAAATCTACAACATATGCTTTGTTCTGTGTGGGGAAAAAAATCCCATCATCCATAAAAAGAGGAAGGGAAAATAAAACAAATTCTTTAAGAGTGGTGAGCTGAGCCAAAAATGATACATACTGGAGAGAGATGAATCTGGGCTCTTGACTAATATAAAAAGGAGAATCAAAGTGCAGCCGTGACAGCAGACAGTGGGTCTAATTATCTCCAGAGGGGGGCATTAGGATTTTCGGACTCCAGCTGTCAAGCAGCTGTAAACTTCTCCAGGCTAGCATTTGAATTTTCAGAGTAAAACATCAGACCTCAGTTGCATCAAGAGACTTACAGGGTCAATGCAGAGCCAAGCCAATCCTAACTCTTCAGATGCTGGGGGACTTGCTTAAACAAATCTGCTCACCTTTCCAGATGCATGGCTCTGCCATAAAACTTGAAATACTCATAGTGATACCTTTGAGACTTCCAGACATAAGTGGGTTCTGATCCTAATATTTGTGAGATAGTTGAGCAACAAAATTTAATTTAATTGTAGAAATGTTTATAGAGGACTTTATATGGGGAAGGCCTTATGCCATGGAGACAGTATTGTTTGTAGTCAATGGCTGGACTTTTCCATTTGTGTAACCGGAAACACGTAGGCTAATCTCTCTAAGTAAGGAAGTTCTCATGTGTATCCTGGCAAGAATAACTGTATAGATCTTGGTCGTCTCTTTTTCTGGTTCCCTGGAAGCAGACCCCCAAATGTGGACTGAGAAAAAATAGTTGACTTGCAAGGTGATCCCAGAAACAGTGGTTAGGGAATAAGGTAGGGAAAGGAAAGAGAAAGCAAGCAATAAAGAACAGACTACAAAGTAAGTCATCACTGTGACACCTAGAGCAGCGACTGATTCTCACAGTATGCTTCAAGGTTGGCCAGAATCACTCGAACACTGGTTAGAAATGTGGATTCTCAGGTCCCACTCCAGACCTACTGAATTAGAAACCATGCAGCCTGGTCCAATAAACCCTGCAGGGAATTTTATGGCTCCCTCAAGTCTAAAAACTGATGAGCTAGGGAGCATGGGTAAAACACTTGTCTCAAAGTGATGCCATGGACGGTGGAAGGCAGCTGGACTATTGAAACACCAGCACCCTAGGTCATGATGGAGGATCAGAGAGAGGGTGTTGGAAATAAACCATAATTCTCCAGCACTTTCTCCCATGGTGCCCTTGGGAAGAATGGACTCCAGAGTAAGGTCTTGGCAAAGAGATGTTGGCTCTGGCAGCTAAAAGTCCCAGGAACCTTACAATTCCTAGACCCAAGGACACATGGATAGGGCACCAACAGCTATGACCAGCAGCTACTGTGGTAGCTGCTATGGTAGCTGTGGTACCACCAACAGCTACTGTGGTGTCTGAAGGACTGAGATAATATGCTAAAGGGCATACTGCAGGGTCTATCACATAATCCATTATATATGCAAATCTAAGGATGGTGCACAGATTAACAAGCTGTAATCCTTGCCCTCAGAGAGCAGAGCATTTCTGAAGAGAGCTAGGATGTAGACTCATAAGAAGCATCTAAGGCAGGATGCAATAGATGCCACATGTGATGGAATTGTAGGAGGGAGAGAGCAAATCTGATTTGAAGAGGAAGAAAGGTGTTCATGAATCAGTGACATCTGAAATGTGAGGGGTAGGCTCCTGGGCTTGCTGAGATGAAACAAGAGGGGTGATCAAACTGTGGAGAAGGACTCAGGTCACTGTATCAACTGCCAATGGGATGCAAGTGCCTCTTGTATCTGGATGTCTGAGCTGCACATATTCATTTACCAGATGGAAGTAATTTCTGTAGGCTAACAATTTGAAATGTAAGGGTGCTAAGGTTAGTATTTCTTTGCCATTCACATCTCCAACTAGTGATTTTCTGGGAAAGAATTAAGGCTAACTGGTTTGAAAAAAACATAAACAGATATTTCAAGCAGCTGCACAGATGTGTGGCTTCACTGGGACTCGTATGGAAATGAGAAAGTGCTGACTTATTTTTTTCCAGTAGCATTGTTACCACTATAACATAACTTTAATAGTCTTAGGCAGAACTGTCAATATTTACTATGAGAATTTTGTACATATACGTTAAAACATCAGTTCTGAAGAGGAGGGTGGAATGGAGAGAGGAAATAAGTCGAGTAGAATGAATATAGAATTCCATATTTTTGAGAATTTTTAAACTGGGATCCGATTTCTCACAGCAAAATACATCCGTTTCTCTGCTACATTCCTTCCTTGGTGTCCCCATTTCCTTGATGTCCACTTCTTCTAAAGCCGCTGCTGTAGACTGCATGTTTGTGTCCCCACCCCCCACCCCCGCTCATATATTGAAGCTCTAGCCCTCAGTGTAAAGGTATTTGGAACCTTAGAAAGTAGTTGGGTCATGAAGGTGGAGTCCCCATAAATGGGATTAGTGCCCTTGTAGGAGGAGATGTGAGAGAGATGATATCTCTGTGTCACCTGACAGCAAATCAGGAAGAGGAGTCTCACCAGGCACCAAATCTCCTGGCACCTTAGTCTTGGACTTCGCAGCACCGAAGACTGTGAGAAATGAATGTCTCTGTTTAAGCCACCCCGTCTATAGTATTGTGCTATAGCAGCTCAAGCAGACTAAGGCAGCTTTCAATCCCCGAGGTTTCCGTTCCTGATCAAATGTGCTACATTTCATTGCATCCCTGATGCCTCCCTCTCTTTCCCATCAACAGGCTCGGAGAATGGTTTACAATTATCCAGATATTGGGAGTCTCCTGCCTTATAATAAAGGGGACTTTTGTTCTTGCTTTCTTTTTTCCTGAGTTCTTGAGGATATTTGTGAAAATAAGCCTAGAGGGGAGGAGAGACGGATTAGTAATGAGGTGCTTATGTGAAGGCAAGTAGAAGAAGCTTAAAGTATTTAAAGAGTGAAGAAGGAGACTTCACTGCCAGCTTGGCTCTCCTCTTTTTTTCATTATATTTTCTAGGTCTACTGTGGAAAGCAGTGTATGAGTGTGTGTGTGTGAGTGAGTCACTCACAGTATGAAATCTATTAGTAGAACTTGCTGAGATAGTTGAAGACCCCCTGAGAGGTTTCCTGTTTCAGAGTTTTATGTGTTAAAGTGTTGATATTTAGTGGTGGTGAATCTCCTGGTGTGGTTAAGTGATACCTGTGGTATGGAGAGCAAAAATCTGTGCTGTATCCCTTTTTAGCTGATGGGCTTGTCAGCACCATGACAGATAAACATTCTTGTTTAGATAAACAAGATAAACATTCTTCTATAGACTAAGAAGCAAAGTTCTGGAAATAATTTAGAAGATGTCACAAAACATCTTTTCCATTAGTTTAAAGTTAAACATTATGGTAAAACTTTAAGCATGTAAATAAATGTCAAGTGCTTGACTCACTGGTCACAGCTTATGCTGATTCGATATTTTATGAAGATTTATACTTGTACATGACTTTGTTCATTGTTTCCCCAGCATTTTCCTTTAGGGGAAGACTTCACCGCAGATACAACACTGGGGTATTGAGTTGCTGTTGTTGTTGTTGTTTGTCGCTCAGTCATGTCCAACTCTTTGTGACCCCATGAACTGTAGCCAGCCAGGCTCCTCTGTTCACGGACTTCTCCGGGCCAGAACACTGGAGTGGGTTCAGTTCAGTTCAGTCACACGGTCATATCCGACTCTTTACAACCCCATGGACTGCAGCACGCCAAGCTTCCCCATCCATCACCAACTGCTGGAGCTTGCTGAAACTCATATGCATTGAGTCAGTGATGCCATCCAACCATCTCATCCTCTATCATCCCCTTTTCCTCCTTCCTTCAATATTTCCCAGCATCAGGGTCTTTTCAAATGAGTCAGTTCTTCACATCAGTTGGCCAAATATTGGAATTTCAGCTTCAGCATCAGTCCTTCCAATGAATATTCAGGACTGATTTCCTTAAGGATGGGCTGGTTGGATCTCCTTGCAGTCTACGGGACCCTCAAGAGTCTTCTCCAACACCACAGTTCAAAAGCATCAATTCTTCAGTGCTCAGCTTTCTTTATAGTCCAACTCTCGCATCCATGCATGACTACTGGAAAAACTATAGCTTTGACTAGATGGACCTTTGTTAGCAAAGTAATGTCTCTGCTTTTTAATAAGCTGTCTAGGTTGGTCATAGATAACCAAGGTCTTGGGCTACCAAGAGCAGCCATGTAACAAGAGCAGTTGAGTTCCTAGTGGTCTGTTCTGCAGGCAAACCCAGCAGATTTTGTCTCCAAAATCTTGGTTTTCTTCCAAGGAGCAAGCATCTTTTAATTCATGACTGCAGTCACCATCTGCAGTGATTTTGGAGCCCCCAAAAATAAAGTCCATCACTGTTTACCCATCTATTTGCCATTAAGTGATGGGTCCAGATGCCATGATCTTAGTATTTCCAAGAATACTGGAGTGGGTAGCCATTCCCTTCTCCAGGGGATCTTCTTGACCCAGTAATCGAACCTGCGCATCCTGCATTGGCAGGCAGTTTCTTTGCCACTGAGCCACTGGGGAAGCCTGGGGTATTGAGTATCTGTTACTTAAGTTAAGCCACAAGGTGAGCTGAGAGTAGTGGGTCTGGCAGTGATCACGGTTCTATCATGGATTTTAAATCAGAGCTTGTTTGCAAAGAAGTCAGTCCACTGTATAGACTGAATAGAATTGGAGAATAGAGTGTAGACTGCAGCAGACAAATCAGAGGTCGAGGATAAAACAATTCAAATGTATCAACTATGCTGTATATATCTCAGTCTGGAAAACAAAATAAGGTATCTTTCCAGCCATGCAATTATCCCATTCCTTCATTTTGATAAATATCTCTTAAATAATTTCTAATATATTAATCCAGGTACTATCAGGGATACAAAAGGAAGTTAGGAAATGACCTTTTCTGGAGGTCACCAAAATAGCAACATTGGAGACCCCAACCTTTTCTCCCTCAATGAAGATCAGCAATTAGATAGCTATCCATGAACAAAAGCACCCTGGGAATGCTCTGGACTCCACTTAAGAGATTTTGCCAACACAATGGATCAAAAACCTGAGAATAACCATGCAAGGAGAGAAGGTGACAGCTTCATTTTGTTTGCATCATCCCCGCCCCCTGCTCCAACCCCGAGCCAGCATTGCTCAGCTCTAAAATGGAACTTCTCAGCTATAAAGAGTTCCTCTCACCGGGAGAGGAACATTGAGAAGAGCCACGAGATTTCCCAGCCTTTTGAGGCTCTTAACTAAGGTCCTGATTTGGTTTCACCTTAACCAGGCTGTGAAGCTGAGACTTTACAGAGGTGCAGGAGCAGGGAAGAACGCCTGGGCTATCAAGAGCTGCCATGTAGCAAGAGAAGTTGCATTCCCAGCGGTCTGTTCTGCAGGCAAACCCAGCAGATTTTGTCTCCAAAGCAACTAAAAGGCCAGTACAGCCTCCTTGGAGCCCCTGCTGTTTTCACCAGCTTGAGCTCCATGGGTATCCATGGTCACTAATGCCAGCTCAGTCCCACGTCTGCCAGAACTCAGGAACGATAGCCAGCTCAGCCGTCCATGGCTGCCTGAATACAGGACACTAGCCTAGACCCCTGCAGCTGTCCCCACTGCCATGCACATGCTCAGGGATGAGCTCCAGCTGTGTACAGGCACGGAACCAGCCTCCGCTGCTACACGCATGCCAAGGGAGACTGTGTAGCCATGGTAGAGCCCGTCCACAGTGGAGCCTCTGCGTGTGGCTTGGATCAGACCCTGTCTTCCGTCACTGGCCTGCACCACTGTGCTCACCTACAGCCAGCATCTCCAGCTGTGCTTGTGCCTGCCCCCAGCCTGCCCCCTGTCATCACACGCCCATGGCAGTGTGCATGCCAAAGGAGAGATTGTGCAGCTACGGGAGAGAGCTGCCAGTGAGCCTGTGGTTGGTCACAGTCCTTCCTGCCTGCCCTGGCCTGTGCCAGTCTGTAGTTGTGTGCAGCCAGCCCCTGCTACTACATAGGCACCTGCAACGGCCCCCACTGCCAAGTGTGTTCACACCACTGGCTCCAGCCACCACTGCTGCCTGCCCTGGTCTCTAGCAGGTGGACCTGAGGTACCACTGAGGATCCGAGCAGCCCTGGCAACCACTGCTACCCTCCCTCCCCATCTTGGTATTTACCAAGGACCACACAGTTGTTGATGCTATGAACCGCAGCAGCCTGAGTGGAAGGGACATCATGCCCCCCGGCCCCCACCCAGAGCCACTACCTGCCTCCCACTAAGGGCCTGTACCACTAGACTCAGGGTCCCAGTAAGCTCCAGTGCATCCCCAGCCTCGAGTGAGAGCCTTTGCTTACTGCAGTTAATCCGTAAAGTCTGGAAGAAATGACTGCCTCCCCAGTTGCACAAACACCTTTTCAAGGCTAAAGGAATCATGAAGAATTTACTATATTCCTTTACCAAAGGAATATAATAAATCTCCAGTAACTGGTCCCAAGGAAATGGAGATCCAAGAATTTCTTGACAAAGAATTCTCAATAATTGCTCAGAGAGCTGCAGGAGAACACAGAGAAACTTCTTAACAGTAATAGGAAAAACATATGAGATAAAAATGAGAAGCTCAACAAAGATACAGAAAACATTAAAAAGAACCAAAGATGAATTTTTTTGGAGTCAGAGAATACAACTGGACTAAAAAGTTCAATAGAAATTTTTAATAGCAGATTTGTCCAAACAGAAGAGAAGAGTACAAGCGAGAAGACAGAGCAACTGAAATTAGTCAGAGAAGCAAAAAGAATGAAGAGGGATGAAGAAAGGCCATGGGACTCGTGGGATGACATCAAGAGAAGGCGATGTGTGCGCACTGGGGTCCCCGAAGGACAGAAAGGGGAAAGGGGACAGAAAGCTTATTTAAGGACTGAAAACTTCTCAAACCTGGGGATGTATTTGGAAGTCTAACTTCATAAAACTAATTGGTACCAAAAAATTTCAATCCAAGGTGAACTTTTCCAAGATCCACTAAAATGAAGCTTTCTAAAAGAAATTTAGAAAGATGGTAATGATAACCCTGTATGCGAGACAGCAAAAGAAACACAGGTGTATAGAACAGTCTTTTGGACTCTGTAGGAGGTGGGGGGATGATTTGGGAGAATGGCACTGAAACATGTACAATATCATATGTGAAACGAATCACCAGTCCAGGTCCGATGCAGGATACAAGATGCTTGGGGCTGGTGCACTGGGATGACCCAGAGGGAAGGTACGGGGAGGGAGGTGGGAGGGGATGGGGAACATGTGTACACCCGTGGCAGATTCATGTTAGTGTATGGCAAAACCAATACAATATTGTAAAGTAAAAAAAAAAAAAATATATATATATATATACATATACATATATATAAAATACAGTTCAAACCAAACAGACAAAAAATAAATAAAACAAAGAATTTTAAAAGTGGCAAGAGAAAAAGGAGATTCTCAAACCACTAAAGTGGATATGTACAGATCAGTACAGATCTTGTGGTCCAGCAAAGAACAGGATGATAAATTCAAAGTGATGAAGGAAAGAAAAATGCCAACCGAGAATACTTCATCCAACAATGAAAATGCTGTCTTTCAGAAATAAAGGTGAAATAAAGACTTTTCCTAACAAAAGTAGCCTGAGGAGTTTACCACCACTAAGCCTGCCTTATAAGAAATGCTGAAAAGAATTCTTTAAGCTGAAATGAAAGGATGCTAATTAGTAACATGAAAACATATGAAAATATACAACACACTAGTAAAGTTAATCATACGGTCAGATTCAGACTTGCTAACAAATAGTGCTGAAATAGGGTTGTCTGTTAACTACTTAACTGTAGTATAAAGGTTAAAGACAAAAACAGCTATACTACAATAATTTGTTAATGGATACACAATTTCAATAAAATACGTAAATTGTGACATCGGAAACATAAAAAAGGAGTACAAGGGTAGTTTTTGTGTGCAAAGTTAAATTATCAGTGTAAATAGTGCGTTATGTTTAGTGTTTTATGCAAGCCTCACAGTAACCACAAAGCAAACACCGACAATAGATTCACAAATAATACAGAATGGGAACAAAAGGATAGCATTATGGAAAATAGGAAAAGCAATAGTAATCAAAATAATATGGTCCTGGCATAAAAACAAACAGACCAATGGAACACACTTGAGAGTTCAGACATAACCCTAACATGCAGTCAGTGAATGTTTGACAGTGGAACCTAGCATACTTAATGAGGAAAGGATAGTTCTTTCCATAAATAGTGCTGAGAAAATTTCAACAAGGAAATTTGACACCTACTTTACACCACGCACAAAAATTAACTCAAAATGGATTAAAGACTTAAACATAAGAACTGAACATGGAAAATTTCAAGATGAAAACATGGGGCTAAATCTCCTTAATATCAGTCTTGGCAGCAACTTTTTTCAATACTGCACCAAAAGTACAGGCACCAAAAGTAAAAATTAATCACCAGAACTATATCAAACTAAAAAGCCTCTCACAGCAGGAAAAAAAAGAAAATACATAAAATAAAAAGGCAACCTATGGAAGGAGAGAAATGTTTTCAAATTGAAATCGTTTATCTGATGAGGAGTTAATATTCAAAATATATAAAGAATTAATACAGTTCAGTAGCAAAAAAATAATCAATCTGATTGAAAAATGGTCAGAGGCACTGACTAGACATTTGTCTAAAGAAGACATACAAATAGACAATAGGTATGTGAAAATGTGATGGATATCACTAAATGTCAGGAAAGTGATGCGAGTCAAAACCACAAGATATCCCCTCCTACCTGTCATAATGGCTGTTATCAACAAGGCAAAAGATAGCAAGTGTTAACAAAACTGGAGAAAAGGGAACCTGTGCATTCAGGGCACTGTTTGTGGGATGCAGGGTGGTGCAGCCCCTATAGAAGAGTGTCGAGGCTTCTCAGAGTATTAAAACTATATCCACCACATGATCCCGCAAGTCCACTTCCAGATATAGTCAAAGCCATTGGAATCAGGACCTTGATGAGATATATGTACTTTTTATAGGTACATGTATATCTATCTCTATCAGTCTATCATGGAATTACTATCCAGCCATGAAAAAGGAAGGAAATTCTGTCATTTATAACGACACGGATGGACTTTGAAGAAATTTATGTTAAGTGAAATAAGTCAAACAGAGAAAGACATATTCTGTATTATATCTGTTATACAGAAATCTAAAATAATAACTGAAGTCATAGAGGGAGTAGAGTTGTGGTCACCAAGGGCTGGGTGTTGGGGGAAGTGGGGACATACTGATTAAAGGGCACACAATTCCAGTTATAAACTGAATGAGTTCTGGAAATCTAATGTATAACATGATTATATTTATTAATACATTATTATATACTTAAAAATGCTAAAAGAGTAGATCTTAGTGTTATTACTACACACACACACTGTAATTACATGACATGATAGATGTGTCATGTCACACCTAATCATGTTACATAGCTAATGCTATGGTGGTAATCATTTTCCTGTATATAAATGTATCATATCAACACGTTGTGAGCCTTAGCCTTACACAATGTTACATGTCAATGATATCTCTATAATGCTTGAAAAAAAAAAAGAAATGATCTTTGCCTATAAGGCTTACCTGGTGGCTCAAACAGTAACATGTCAGCCTGCAAGGTGGAAGACCTGGGTTCAATCCCTGGGTTGGGAAGATCGCCTGGAAAAGGAAATGGCAACCCACTCTAGTACTCTTGTCTGGAAAATCCCATGGACGGAGGACCCTGGTAGGCTACAGTCCATGGGGTCACAAGGAGTCGGACATGACTAAGCGACTTCACTTTCACCTATAAGTACATTATGATTTAGTTGTGTATAGAATAAAGCTAGCATATATTCAATTCAGTTCAGTTCAGTCACTCAGTCATGTCTGAATCTTTGCGACCCCATGGACTGCAGCATGCTAGGCCTCCCTGTCCATCACCAATTCCCAGAGTTTACTGAATCTCATGTCCATTGAGTTGGTGATACCATCCAACTATCTCATCCTCTGTTGTCCCCTTCTCCTCCTGCCCCCAATCCCTCTCAGCATCAGGGTCTTTTCAAATGAGTCAGCTCTTTGCCTCAGGTGGCCAAAGTATTGGAGTTTCAGTTTCAGCATCAGTCCTTCCAATGAATATTCAGGACTGATTTCCTGTAGAATGGACTGGTTGGATCTTCTTGCAGTCCATGGGACTCTCAAGAGTCTTCTCCAACACTACAGGTCAAAAGCATCAATTCTTTGACGCTCAGCTTTCTTTATAGTCCAACTCTCACATCCATATATGACCACAGGAAAAACCATAGCTTTGACTAGATGGACCTTTGTTGGCAAAGTAATGTCTCTGCTTTTGAATATGCTATCTAGGTTGGTCATAACTTTCCTTCCAAGGAGTAAGCATCTTTTAATTTCATGGCTGCAGTCACCATCTGCAGTGATTTTGGAGCCCCCCAAAATAAAGTCTAACACTATTTCCACTGTTTCTCCATCTATTTGCCATGAAGTGATGGGACCAGATGCCATGATCTTTGTTTTCTGAATGTTGAGCTTTAAGCCAACTTTTTCACTCTCCCCTTTCACTTTCATCAAGAGGCTCTTTAGTTCTTCTTCACTTTCTGCCATAAGGGTGGTGTCATCTGCATATCTGAGGTTATTGATATTTCTCCAAGCAATCTTGATTCCAGCTGGTGCTTCCTCCAGCCCAGCATTTCTCATGATGTACTCTGCATATAAGTTAAATAAGCATGGTGACAATATACAGCCTTGACATACTCCTTTTCCTATTTGGAATCAGTCTATTGTTCAATATATACTATGTGATAAATTGTAAGTGGTATATATAAAGATATGCATTTAGTCGACTATGTATTGGAGAAGGATAGAGGTGGAGAAGAAAAAAAATTAATTGTAAAATAAAAATTGTTCAGGGTCAGGAATTGACAAATGTTAAGCTAAATAACATCAGTCAGGTGGGCTTACGGAGTATCTCGGGGAAGGTCCCAGTATGAAAGATGGAATGTGTGTGTATCTGGTTCCCTAAAGAGGCTGATTCACATGATACTAGTCTTCACAGCTTTCTGGAAGCAGTACCAGTCAACATTTAGTCACTTTTCTTAGGTTGTATTAGGAACTAATCTACTTAATGTACAGTGTAACTCAAGTTATAAAATTTTAAACAGGATACAAATTTTATCCTTTTTTTTTACTTTCATGGATACTCATAAAAATATTCCTTGTACTGTTAATGAAATTTCTAACTCCACTGAAATATGCAAAATGCCACATTGCCTTCTATGCAAATTTAGTTTTTATACTCATAAGAAGAGCACGTACAGTCCACATTTAAGCAACAGTAATGTGTTACTAAAGCTAAGAAAATGAAATGAATTATACATAGATCTTACCCATCTCTCTTAGCCGATTGTATTACATTTAGGTGCCATGACATATGTTCAGCATATGCAACACTTTTTAAACCCTGACCTATTGTTACAGTTAGCACTTGCTATATAACAAACTACCTTGAGATGTAGTGACTTAAAACAACAGTGCATTATTGTTGCTCACTGTTTTGTGATTGGCTGTGCTCATGTAGGCTCTTGTCTGAGGTCATTCATATGGTTGCAGTCAGATAGCAGATGTGTCCCAGCTGAAGGCTCATTAGGCTGGATGTCCATGATAGCTTTCCACTCCCAAGTCTTGTGCCTCATCTGGAAGGCCCAGGACAGTTAGGGGTTGACTGGACATTTCTATCTATCCATAGAGCCTCTCCATTTGACTAGCTTCTTAGGACTCCCTTACAGCACAAAGGTCTCAGTATAGACTCCTTATGTGGTGACTGGTTTTCCCTTGAATACATATTTCAAGAAACCAAGGCAGAAACTCCATTCCTAAATGATTCAGTTTCAAAATTATGTATATTGTATATATTGTATATTATTATATATTAACGTAATATACAATATTAATGCATATATGTGGAATCTAGAAAAATAGGATAGATGATCTTATTTAAAAAACAGAAATAGAGACAAAGACATAGGGAACAAACTGGGAGGTGGGGATTGACACATATACATTATTGATGCTGTGTATAAAACAGATGACTAATGAGAACTTACTGTGCAGCACAGGGCACTATACTAGGGCTCTGTAGAGTTGTAATAGGTTCTCTGTGGTGACTTAAATGGGAAGGAAACCCCCCCAAAATGGACTATATATATATATATATATATATACACATATAGCTGATTCACTTTGCTGTGCAGCAGAAACTGACACAGCAGTGTAAAGCAACTATACTCCAATAAACAAAATGAAGATGAAAAAATGAAAAACAAAAAACTCAAAAATGACCAAAAATCACTGTATACAGAAGGTGATTACTGGGAAGCTGTAGATCACTGGAGAATCCATCTTTGAAGACAAATGACCACATTGCTAATGTATATGTTATGGAAGTATGATGATATCCAGCTTGGATAGATGCTTTGTTGTACCCAGATATTTAGTCAGCAAGTATTACAAATCTCCTTTCAGAAACGTCCCTAGAATAATCATTGAAAATCTGCTCCAGAGTTTATAGCAGTTTAATAGATGATTTCGTTAATGATTATTAACTGTCTGCAATGTGCCAGAGGCTGTGCTGGACGCTGATGACTCCTAGATAGGTGGGGTAGACTCATGAGGACACTGGGGCTCAGAAAGCATGAAGAGAAGTAGGATTGTCTTCTCCTAAAGCAGCAGAGTCAGGCACTCATACAAGTGCAGGGGCCCTGGGAGGTAGGAAAGAAGACAGACAGGAGCAAAACAATATATTAGACTGATTTTATAAATAAGATTTAAAGTGTCTGCTATAATGTGCTCTGAAGATTGACCTTGCATATTTGAGAGATGTGTCTGTAATGTATAATAAAAAAAATCCTTTATAGTGTCTCTTAAAATACACCTCAACCAAAAACACATTGAGTGAGTATCATGCTGCATAGCAATGGTTCTTAAGTTTTAGAGAAACTCAGCATCAACTGGAGGGGTGGTGAAAACCTGATGCTCATCCCATCCACAGAGTTTCTGCTTCAGAAGGTCTTTCCATCTAGTTCTCAGGCCATATGGATGATGCTTTTAAGTGGATCACACTTAAAAGAGAATCACTGCTGGGTGGTTATCCACATATAGAACAGTGGTTAAAAGCATAGATGTCGAGTCATAGAAAAGACACAGCGATGCATCTTAAACATGTTACCTAATCTTTCTGGCTTGATTTACCAGGTTTTATAAGGAAGATACTTAATTGTAGCTACCTCTTTGGGTTGTTGTGCAGAAGAAATGGTATATAGAAAGAGTTCAATAAATGTTAATCACCCTAATAATTATAATTATAGAAGAGATATGTCCTATTCTCATATATCTTACCCGAGACGTTGTGTGACTGTGCAATGGTGCACCTGTTTGCTCTGCAATCATCTTCCAGACTATATAACTGATAACTGTGGGCTTTGTGCCTTTCCTGCCTCTTTTGGAAAAGAAGAAATAACAGAACTTTCTGATTATCTGTTTTCTTCCTTATACAGTACATAAAATATAACAACTAAAATTTTAAAAATAATCTACAGACTCAAACATAAATCTTACTGTTTTCAAGTTAAACTCCTCCTGGGATTGGTATTAAAGGGGAATTAGGTTTGCATTAGTTGAGCTTTGCAGGATGCCCAGATAATGCCTCCGCAATCAAAATGTAATTATAAAATAGGAATGTTTCAAATGCAAATATTTTTTCTTTTCAGTGTGAACTATAACAGTCAAGCATGTGGTTGCATTAAGGTGAAGATAACAGATTAAGTTCAAGATTTTATCAAGCTGTGTGGTCATACAGAGAGCAATAGTCAACAACAGCAATCCAATAATAAATAAAATTTATTTCCTTGACTATCAATAAATGTCATAACTCTTGCTTCTCCGGTGAAATGGTCTCCCTTTTGAGGCTGCTGGGGGTGCATAGGATGGAAATGTCTTCCTGCCTTTGTTTTTCTTGTGTAATTACTTTATCCATGGGCTCCCACTCCATTCGTTTCTGTGCCTCAGTTTACTTATCCAAACTGGAATTACATTTTTCAATGTGTATTATTTGTAGAACACTAGTCAGATGCTCAGTACAAAAAGTTGTCAAAAAACTTCTAGAAGCATGTTAAGCTCTATCTTCTTCAAGAGTCAAGACCCATTTTTGCATTAGAAAAACTTTGAGAATTCCTATTCTAAAAAAGGAAATCCATTTTTCAGCTATAATAGACCATGGATATTTCATAGCAGCTGAATATCTGAAAGATATAATTCTTTGGTTTCCCCTACAGTTTCCCCCACAGCCAGTCTCTCCCATCAGGAAGCTTCCATAAGCCTCTTATCCTTCTCCATCAGAGGGGCAGACAGAATGAAAACCACAATCATAGAAAACTAGCCAAACTGATCACATGGACCACAGCCTTGTCTAAACTCAGTGAAACTATGAGCCATGCCGTGTAGGGCCACCCAAGATAGACAGGTCATGGTGGAGAGTTCACACAAAACATGGTCCACTGGATAAGGGAATGGCAAAACACTTCAGTATTCTTGCCATTAGGACCCCCATGAGCAGTATGATAAGGCAAAAAGATATGACACTGAAAGATGAACTGCCCAGGTCAGTAGGCACCCAATATAATACTGGAGATCAGTGGAGAAATAACTCCAGAAAAAATGAAGAGACAGAGCCAAAGCAAAAACAACGCCTAGTTGTGGATGTGACTGGTGATGGAAGTAAGGTACAATGCCATAAAGAGCAATATTGCATAGGAACCTGGAATATTAGGTCCATTAATCAAGATAAATTGGAAGTGGTCAACAGGAGATGGCAAGAGTAAACATAGACATTTTAGGAATCACTGAAGTAAAATGGACTGGAATGGGTGAATTTAATTCAGATGACCATTATATCTACTACTGTGGGCAAGAATTCCTTAGAAGAAATGGAGTAGCCCTCACAGTCAACAAAAGAATACAAAATACAGTACTTGGGTGCAATCTCAAAAATGACAGAATGATCTCTTTGTTTCCAAGGCAAACCATTCAGTATCACAGTAATACAAGTCTGTGCCCCAAGTACTAATGCTGAAGAAGATGAAGTTGAACAGTTCTATGAAGCCCTACCAGAGAAGGCAATGGCACCCCACCCAGTACTCTTGCCTGGAAAATCCCGTGGATGGAGGAGCCTAGTGGGTTACAGTCCATGGGGTCGCTAAGAGTTGGACACAACTGAGCGACTTCACTTTCACGTTTCACTTTCATGCATTGGAGAAGGAAATGACAACCCACTCCAGTGTTCTTGCCTGGAGAATCCCAGGGACGGGGGAGCCTGGTGGGCTGCTGTCTATGGGGTCGCACAGAGTCAGACATGACTGAAGCGACTTAGCAGCAGCAGCAGCATGAAGCCCTACAAGAACTTCTAGAACTAATATCAAAAAAAGATATCCTTTTCATCATAAGGGACTGGAATGCAAAAGTAGGAAATCAAGTAATACCTGGAGTAACAGGCAAGTTTGGCCTTGGGGTACAAAATGAAGCAGGGCAAAGGCTAACAGAATTTTGCCAAAAGAATGCACTGGTCATAGCCAACACCCTCTTCCAACAACACAAGAGATGAGTCTACACCTGGACATCACCTAATGGTCAATACCAAAATCAGATTAATAGTATTCTTTGAAGCTGAAGATGGAGAAGCTCTATACAGTCAGCAAAAACAAGACCGGGAACTGACTGTTGCTCATATCACGAATTCCTTATTGCCAAATTCAGACTTAAACTGAAGAAAGTAGGGAAGACCACTAGACCATTCAGGTATGGCCTAAATCAAATCCCTTACAATTATACAGTGGAAGTGACAAATAGATTCAAGGGATTTGATCTGATAGAGTGCCTGTAGAACTGTGGAGGGGTTTCATGACATTGTACAGGAAACAGTTATCAAGACCATCCCTAAGAAAAAGGAATTAAAAAAGGCAAAATGGTTGTCTGAGGAGGCCTTACAAATAGCTGAGAAAAGAAGAGAAGCAAAAAGCAAAAAAGAAAAGGAAAGATATACCCATTTGAATGCAAAGTTCAAAAGAACAGAAAGGAGAGATAAGAAAGCCTTCCTCAGTGATCAATGCAAAGAAAAAGAGGGAAAAAATAGAATGGGAAAGACTAGAAATCTCTTCAAGAAAATTAGAGATTAGGGAACGTTTCATGCAAAAATGGACACAATAAAGGCCAGAAATAATATGGACCTAACAGAAGCTGAAACTCCAATATTTTGGCAACCTGATGTGAAGAGCTGACTCATTTGAAAAGCCCGTGATGGCTGGGAAAGATTGAGGGCAGGAGGAGAAGGGGATGACAGAGGATGAGATGGTTGGATGACATCACTGAGATGGACATGGGTTTGGGTAGCTCTGGGAGTTGGTGATGGACAGGGAGGCCTGGTGTGCTGCGGTTCATGGGGTCACAAAGAGTCAGACAAGACTGAGCAACTGAACTGAACTGACTGAACAGAAGCAGAAGATATTATGAAGAGGTGGCAAGAATACACAGAAAAACTATACAGAAAAGATCTTCATGACCCAGTTAACCATGATAGTGTGATCACTCACTTAGAGCCAGACATCCTGGAATGCGAAGTCAAGTGGGCTTTATGAAGTATCACTATGAACAAAGCTAGTGGAGGTGATGGAATTCCAGTTGAGCTATTTCAAATCTTAAAAGATGATGCTATTAAAGTGCTGCACACTATATGCCAGCAAATTTGGAAAACTCAACAGTAGCCACAGGACTGGAAAAGGTCAGTTGTCATTCTGATTCCAAATAAAGGCAATAGCAAAGAATGTTCAAACTACTGCACAATTGCACTCATCTCACATGCTAGCAAAGTAATGCTTAAAATTTTCCAAGCCAGGCTTCAACAGTGCATGAACTGTGAACTTCCAGATGGTCAAGCTGGATTTAGAAAAGGCAGAGGAATCAGAGATCAAATTGCCAACATCCATTAGATCATTGAAAAAGCAAGAGAGTTCCAGAAAAGACATCTACTTCTGCTTTATTGACTATGCCAAAGCCTTTGACTGTGTGGATCACAACAAACTGTGGAAAATTCTTAAAGAGATGGGGATACCAGGCCACCTAACCTGCCTCTTGAGAAATCTGTATGCAGGTCAAGAAGCAACAGTTAGAACTGAACATGGAACTATGGACTTGTTCCAAATTGGGAAAGGAGTATGTCAAGGCTGTTATTGTCACCATGTTTATTTAGCTTATATGCAGAGTACATCATGCGAAATGCTGGGCTGGATGAAGCACAAGCTGGAGAAAGACTGTCAGGAGAAATATCAGTAACCTCAGATGTGCAGATGACACCACCCTTATGGCAGAAAGCGAAGAGGAACAAAAGAGTCTCTTGATGAAAATGAAAGAGGAGAGTGAAAAAGCTGGCTTAAAACTCAGCATTCAAAAATAATACAGTCCCATTGTTTCACTGCAAATAGATGGGGAAACAGTGATAGACTCTTTTCTTGGGCTCCAAAATCACTGCAGATGGTGACTGCAGCAAATGAAATTAAAAGATCCTTGCTTCTTTCAAGAAAAGCTCTGACTAACCTAGACAGCATATTAAAAAGCTGAGATATTACTTTGCCAACAAAGGTCCATCTAGTCAAATCTATGGTTTTTCTAGTAGTCAAGTATGGATGTGAGAGTTGGACTATAAAGAAAGCTGAGCACTGAAGAATTGATGCTTTTGAACTGTGGTGTTGGAGGAGACTCTTGAGAGTCCCTTGGACTGCAAGGAGATCAAACCAGTCAGTCCTGAAGGAAATCAGTCCTAAATATTCATTGGAGGACTGATGTTGAAGCTGAAACTCCAATACTTTGGCCTCCTGATTCGAAGAACTGACTCCTTGGAAAAGACCCTGATGCTGGGAAAGATTGAAGGAAGGAGGAGAAGGGGCTAATAGAGGATGAGATGGTTGGATGGCATCACCAACTCAATGGACATGAGTTTGAGCAAACTCCAGGGGTTGGTGATGGACAGGGAAGCTTGGTGTGCTGCAGTGCATAGGGTCACAAATAATTGTACATGACTGAGCAGCTGACTGATAATTCTTTGGGGTATCCTATGCCAAGCTATAATTGTCTCACACTTCAGTTCAATTCAGTTCAATTCAGTTGCTCAGTCGTGTCTGACTCTTTGAGACCCCATGAATCGCAGCATGCCAGGCCTCCCTGTCCATCACCAACTCACACTTAGTGGATAGTAAATTCATAAACTGTCAATCAGTGATACTTTATGTAGCAAAACTATTCTTTGGAAATACATGGAAAAAAGACATTCATAGATAAACAATAACCGAGAGATGTCTATAGGTACCTGTCCTATAAGAATGCCCTTCATGTTGAAAGGAAATGACACTCAATGTGAAATCAAATACACAAGAAAGAATGAAGAGTAGAGAAATTTAAATTTTCAGTAAATAAAAATTACTCTCACCATGTATTTTTGTTTTCTCTTGATTTCTTAGAAATACCCATCAGATTGTTTAAAGCAATGATTATAAGGTTATTATGGCGTTCAGTTGTAGATGCAGTAACATGATGATAATAGCACAAAGAGGGGAACGGAGGTGTATTTTAGAAGAATTAGGTCAGTAAAATCTGAAGTGGATAGTGATATATTGAGATGAGAAGGTGGGGTAAGTGGGGAGATGTTGGCCAGAGGATGCAAATTTGCAGTTATGTAGGGTGAATAAGTCTAGAGATCTGACATGTAGCAATGTCCAGTAGAGTACAGTAAGTCCCCTACATATGAACCTTCAAGTTGAGAACGTTCAAAGATTCCGAAGGGCGTTCGTGTGTCCGGTCACGTATATCAGTTCACGTCTGGTGTACATCGTCACATGTGTGAATGCTCTACAGGTGGTTGTACTTTTGTGTGCTTTACTGTACCTACTGTACCGAGGACAGTAGTCCCCACCTCTCCCCCGCCCCTCACTCCTCCAGTCGGTAACACACTTTGCCTGTTCACTTTATGTCAGCCCCTGTTTGCCAGCTGTTGTGTTCTATGACTGTACTTTTCTAGGTACTGTACTGTAAGATTAAAAATGTTTTCTTTATTTTTTGTTTGTTTTTAATGTATTATTTGTGTGAAAAGTATTATCAACCTATTACAGTACAGTACTGCATAGCCAGTTGTGTTAGCTGAGGACATAGGCTAACTTTTTTGGACGTATGAATGAATTGGACTTAAAAACACACTCTCGAAATGGAACCCTTTGGTATGTATGAGACTTATGGTATAATATTACATTGCATCCTGGAAATTTGCTAAGAGAGTAGATCTCAGGTGCCCTCAGGATACACACAAAAGTTGTAACTGTACAGAGATGGATATATTACTTAGCTTTACTATAGTAATCATTGTCTTGTATATATAGATATAAATATGTATGTACATACATCATACTGTATACCTTAAACATATACAATTTTTATTTTTAAAGATGCATGTTGTGATGTCTAGTGTAAGCCACTTTGAAACTTAAATTTAAAAATTTAGAATAAAATTTCAACAGTAATTAAATGGTTTATGAAAAAAATATTGGTTTAACACAAAAAGCGGTGGTAAAGGGAAAAAAATACATGAAACATACAGAAAACAAGTTGCAAAATGACAGCCATAAATCCAACAATGTCAATAATTGTATTAAGTATGAATGCACTAAAGACTTCAATTAAACATATAAATGATCAGTCTACATAAGAAAAGACTGGATTTAATGATACTTACTATATGCCTGTGGAGAAGGCAATGGCACCCCACTCCAGTACTTTTGCCTAGAAAATCCAATGGACGGAGGAGCCTGGTGGGCTGCAGTCCATGGGGTCGCTAGAGTCGGACACAACTGAGCGACTTCACTTTCACTTTTCACCTTCATGCATTGGAGAAGGAAATGGCAACCTACTCCAGTGTTCTTGCCTGGAGAATCCCAGGGACGGGGAAGCCTGGTGGGCTGCCGTCTATGGGGTCGCACAGAGTCGGACACGACTGAAGTGACTTAGCAGCAGCAGCAGCAGCAACTATATGCCTGAATCTATGACAACATTGTAAACCAACTATACTTCAATAAAAAAAGATTTAATGATGATTTTCTGTACAGTAGACATAGTTTAGATTCAGAGGTATAGACAGGTTGGAATTTTAAGAAAGGAACAAAATATACCATACAAACAGTAACTGGAAGAGACCTGAAGTGCCTATATTTAATAAATAATAGAAACATTTAATTTAAAAATCTAAAAGTAAATAAATAAATGAAAATCTATATTTAAAAAATACTAGAAAGTATTTTTGCAAATATATTATTGAAAATCTAGATATGCTTTTAAAATGTGCAAGGGGACACAGTAAATTTTTAAAATTTATATATGAGGCTGTGGAAGTAAAACTGTTTGAAGCCTGCTCTTCTACACAAATTTTGGCATGGTACTGAAAATAAATTAATTTTCATGGAGTTCTGACTTAACCAAAATCATATACTTTTTGCAAAGTCAGTATTAAAAGCTGTATTCTCTTTTTCAGTCCTGAATTTCTTGCCTATTTTGAAGAACAACCATAGGAGAATCATTAAGTTCATAGATTCTGGAGCATCATTTATAAAAGCCATTAAAAAGAATACATTTGAATCAGTTCTAATGAGGTGGATGAAACTGGAGCCTATTATACAGAGTGAAGTAAGCCAGAAAGAAAAACACCAATACAGTATACTAACGCATATATATGGAATTTAGAAAGATGGTAACAATAACCCTGTATACGAGACAGCAAAAGAGACACTGATGTATAGAACAGTCTTATGGACTCTGTTGGAGAGGGAGAGGGTGGGATGATTTGGGAGAATGACATTAAAACATGTATAATATCATATATGAAACGAGTCACCAGTCCAGGTTTGACGCACAATACTGGATGCTTGGGGCTGGTGCACTGGGATGACCCAGAGGGATGGTATGGGGAGGGAGGAAGGAGGAAGGTTCAGGATGGGGAACACATGTATACCTGTGGTGGATTCATTTTGATATATGGCAAAACCAATACAATATTGTAAAGTTAAAAAAAATAAAATAAAAAAAATAGAAAAGCCTAATTCAAAAAAAAAAAAATTCAAATTCCAACAACAAAAAATTCTAATTCCAACTCTTGTCTACTGGGTGACCCTGTAGAATATTCTCAACTTCTCTGTGCCTCAGTGACTTTATCTGTAAAGTGGGGATAATAAGGGTATACATCTCATAAGAATTTTGTGAGTTAATACATGCAGAAGATTTAGAACAATACCTGCTACAAGGAAAGTACTCTACAAATGTGAGTTATTTTTATTCAGGGTTTTGGCATGTTCCAGTAAACGTGCTGGAGATAAATCATTATCACAGCTGCCAGCACATTTCCACAACGCTGGCACAGATTTTAGAGCTCCTGACTCAGACGTTGAATCTACATCTGGACCTCAAGCCATTTTAGCAGTCAGCATTAGAGAGATTGAGTTGCAAAGAGATAGCGGTGAAGGGAAAACCTTGCTAACAAGATAATATGTGCTGAACTCAGCAGCTTTGTGTGTTACTGCTGATGAAGGAGAGACAGTGCAAAATGTGAGACATGGGACCCTCCGAAGAAAGTTGGTTATCATGTGTATAATTTATTGCTTGCTGGAAGACTAGAAGCAGAACACTGGGTCAGCAGGATGGCCAAGAGGCAACTCACTGACCTTAGACACTCATAAAGAACAACTTTATTTTCCAGCCCTCTGCTCCTCACTTCCCTTCGTGAGCTCTGTGTGCCTGGTTCCCCCTCCCTGAGACACAAGCAATGTTCTCTTACCTTGTGCCTTTGTTCACAGGGGTCACTTTTCTGGAATATATCCCTCCCTCTTGGTCCTTTTCCTTTCTCAACTTTGCCACCTGCTTCATTCAACTGAGAACTTATTATGGCCTGAAAACTGAGATGAGCACTGAGGACACAAATTCATACAATTTTAGAATCAAGCGTGAGTGAGGGCCCTTATCACACTTTATTATGGTTGTGCACAGTCAGTGTTGGCACAGGTGTTCTGTGAGTGCAGACAGGGTATCTCACCTAGCCTGGGGATGACCAGCAGCCACCGCTTGAATGGTTTAGTGAATGGTAGTCAACTGTATAGATATAGAGAAGAAACAAAAGGCAAGAAACACAGGGATAGGACAGAGGGGAGAGTGTGCTTGCTCCGTAAGGCACACAGTGGGGAAGTGATGAAGAGTGAAGCCGGGAACATAGACGATGCTCAGACCAATAAAGAGCTTGGAATGATGAATGCCTTGCCGAGGACTTGGACTTCATTGTGGCCATCATGGGGAGAGGCCTTCGGGTAGAATTGTGCTTTAGACAGGTTTGCATTTTTCAGAAAGAGAGCACCGATGGAAGTATGAAGACTGGATGAATTTTAAAAAGTGTGGACAAGAATGGAGTCACCCATCTATTTAGGGGACTATTGAAAAAGATCAATAAGGAGAAGATGAGGACCTACACTAAGTCACCGATGGTGAGAAAGAGCAAAAGGATCGATCTGAAAGACTCTTGGAGAGAAATCAGTCAGTGTTCCTTCAGATCTAATTGGATATGTGAAGTGAGGTAGAACAGAGATACAGGGTGACACTCAGATTTGTGACTTTGGTACCCGTGCAGATGGTGGTACCACTTTCCTGAGAAGGTATATAGGAAGTGAGGTAAGGGGGTCAGACTATATTTGAACATATCCCCTTTAGATTCAATTATTTATGTGTTTAAAAATATTTGCAGAGAAGCTGCTTCCTGGGTGCCAAAGGCACTAGACATATAGCAGTGAATAAAACAAACATTAATTCCTGCCCTTATACCCAGAAGGTAACTGTGAACAGCCCAGGAGGTGATTGAATTGGTGAAAGATTTGGTCTAGAAATGTCGATCCAAAGGAAAGCAGCTTATAGCTAAGAATTGTAACTATCACTTAAGTTTCTGTACTTTAAAAGAATCTTAGTGCATAAAGAAAAAGATGGTTTAGCAGAAGAATTTACACAAATGTGGGTCAGAAATATAATCATCAAAAAGACTGATGCCAAAGTACATTGCATAAGTGGATATAAAGTATTTGAATTCAGGAGGTGATAATGTACCTCTGTACCTAAAGAAGACTCTGTACCACACTCTAAATGGGATGTAGGACATTTACAGAAGAGTGACGGTGAGGGGGAAACAATCGCAAAGATGTCTAATGAGGAATGGTTGCATCACATGGAGATGGTTAGCCTGGAGAAAGTGATCACAATTGTCTTCATAGAGTTAATGCTGTTAGAACTCCAAGGGGGATAACTAGTATCAGTGGGAGGACATTATAGGGAGAAAATCAATCATAAGATTTGAAAACTGGCAACTCCCAGAATCTTCAGGGTGAGTCAGCAAGCCAGAGAACCAGAAAAACTGATGGTCTAGTTCCAGTCTGGAGACTGGCGGGCTCAAAACCCAGGGGGAGCTGATCTTTCGATTTAAGCAAAGGCAAGAAAAATGCTGATGTCCTAGTCTGAAGGCCATCAGACAGAAAAGATATTTCTCTTGCTTACAGGAGGATTTCCCATTTTTGTTCTATTCAGGACTTCAGCTAATTGGATGTTGTCCACCCATATTAGAAAGACCATCTGCTTTACTCAGTTTCCCCGTTTAAGCCTAAGAGAAATAACCTAGAATAGTGATAGAACAAATAACTGGGCACACCGTGACCCAATCAGGATAGCACATAAAATTAACCATTACAAGTGAGAATTGTTTCTACGTGGGGATTGGCCAACCTCCATCTCAGAGTAGACACCTGGTCAGGATTTTTAGTCCCACTAAACAAGTGGACTTTTGGATGTTTATTCAAAGCTTAGTTCAAACAAGCTTCACATTCTTAAAAATTAAAAAAAAAAAAAATCGCTCCACGCTTATCAGTCCCTGTGTTCTCAAAGCGCGAAGCCCAGACAACTAACTATACATTGGTCAAGGTCAGCAGTGGCTCGCTGCCTTTCACAATCACTGTCTAACCCACTTCCCAAGCCAAGAACATCAGCAGCAGCCAAGTCCTCCTCTCATCAGTTCAGAATTCTGTTTGCCGTTTTTGCCTTCCCTATTGTTTCTCCTCAAGGACCAGACTCAAACTTAAGAGAAAGGAAAATGAGAGCACTTCAAATGTATTTTTAATTAGAGGACTTTTATCTGTCCCAACGCGCTGTAAAACTCCAGGCTCTGACCGTGCCCTAGTTCCCATTTAATCTTCATTTCTCCGTTTCTCGTCAGCTGTGTGTGCAGATGCTAAAATCGTGTTTGTTTATCACGGGGCCGGGAAGATTTATGGTTGGGTGCCTGTTGGGCTGCCTTCCCCGCTCTCTTGGCATGGCTCTTGAGCTTCACAGCACGGGGGACTCTTAAACATGCTTAATGGGGGAGTTGGTCGCACATGTTCCCTGTAGTTGTCATCTGGTGATTTTTCAGCTTATGCTTTGGTTGAAGTTAAGGTAATTACAAAGTTATTATTTGTCATTTCCATTGTCTTTGGGGTCAGAAAGACATCTGTTGAAAGTTAGCATCATCTGTCATTTACGGCAGCCTGTGGTCAGCACCTGAGTGAACGTAAAAAATGGGGAAGGAAATTGGTGCAGCCTCTATGGAGAACAGAGAGGAGGTTCCTTAAAAAAATGTTATACGATGATCCTACAGTTTCACTTCTGGGCATATATCTGGAGAAGATTCTAACTTGAAAAGATACATCTCAGGGTTCATGGCAGCACTATTTACAATAGCCAAGACATGGAAGCAACCTAAGTGTCCACTGACAGATGAATGGGTAAAGAAGATGTGGTACATGTATACAGTGGAATATTACTCAGACACAAAAGTTAATGAAATGATGCCATTTACAGCAACATAGACGGACCCAAAGATTATCATACTCAGTGAAATAAGTCGAAGAATGACAAATGCCACGTGATATCACTTATATGTGGCATCTTAAAAAAATACAAATGAGCTTATTTACAAAATGGAAATGGATTTACAGACACAGAAAACAAACTTATGGTTTACCAAAGTAGATAGCTAGAGGTGAGAGAGGTTCCCCCCCAGCCCCAGTGGCTAGTGCTAATAAGAGTGTGGCAATTCCATAAAAAATGAGAGGAGCTGGGTGTCTATGCAGGATAGCTCTGTGTGTGTGTGTGTGCAGATGCATGTGCACAAGTATGCACACATACAAAAAAACCCGACCTCACTGTGAAGTTTCATGAAGCCTGTACCTCCTTGCAGCACTCACAGTGATGGACTGGAAGGGAACATGGGATGCTGTTGTTCAGAGTAGTCCCAGGGTTTTCAAAATGCTAAAGTGGAGAAAAGTAATGGAGTCAGATGAACTATTCAGAATCCTTTCTGCTGTGCTATTTTATTCCCTAACATGCTGCACATAATTTTCTTTGCAAAATCAAAATGAGATGCTGTATTAACTACCCAGTGAAGAAAAATGTGGTGTATACGGTCAGTGCTGGCATTTTGAGCCCACTGATACTTTAATGTTTATAAATCTGAAGTCTTAGGTTGATTTTTCAGTTCAGAGTTAGAAAACTTCTTGAGGAAAGTGTCGGGTAGGAGTATTTTAGACATTTGGGGTCATGTAATCTCTATCTCCTAGACTCATCACTGGAGTTAGGTCTGACTCTTTGCAACTCAATGGACTGTAGCCCACCAGTGTTCTCTGTCCATGGGATTCTCCAAGCAAGAATACTGGAATGGGTTACCACTTCCTCCTTCAGGGGATCTTCCTGACCCAGGGATTGAACCCGAGTCTCTTCTGTCTCCTATATTGGCAGGCGGGTTCTTTACCACTAGTGCCATCTGGGAAGCCCTTGATAAGTTTAGGGCATCTTATTCTCTTCTTATATAGGGTTTCCCAGGTGATGTAGTTGTAAAGTTGCCAATGCAGGAGACACAAGAGACATAGGTTTGATCCCTGTGCCAGGAAGATGCCCTGGAGGAGGAAAAGGCAACCTGCTCCAGTATTGCTACCTGGAAAATTCCATGGAAAATGGAGCATGGCAGGCTCCAGTCCATAGAGTCCCAAAGAGTATGCGAGACACACACACACACACACACACACACACACTCTCCTTTTCTCTCGCGTGCGCGCTCTCTCTCCCCTTTTATGCAGTTGTTCTACCAAAGAAGTTCTTAAAAAGAATAGGAAAACAGAACCAATTTGAACTTTCATAAGGAAATTAAACTAAAATCAAAGATGCTTACTTGGATGTTTAAAGTATGGGGAAGAATTAAGAAAAGTGTTAAAGTTTGCCAAAATTCAAGAATAAATTAAGTAAGGCCCACTTTTAGTATATGGGGTTTTTTTTTCCCCTCGCTGAGAAATTAATTCTGAGAAACTTTCTCTTCCTCTAAGGGTAGAAAGCAGGGAGTTTGAGAGACTTTTGATAAGATGCAGTGTTCATTACTTGAACACCAGCCTACGTGTACATCAAATCCAACCAGGTTTTTCAGGTGTATGGTTGAAGGTTTATGCAGACTTGCTGGAAGAGTTCCTTTCGTGTGCTAATATATATCTGCTACTTTCTAAACACAGCTACTCATTATAAAGGTTGCAGAGAGACTAAAAACGGTTGTGAAAGTAATAGCAATCTTTGTACATTTGAAATAGGGGATAAATTGCTTCAGATAGGGTATACATTGATGCAATTTACATGAATCAGGAAAAAAGATGAAATGTGTTTATTTTGGCATCTAAAAAGCTCTGTGAAGATATTGCCTTTAATATCGATTAACTTTAGTACTAACTTAAAATGACAAAAATGTAATGACTTACTGTTATAAGTCTTAGCTATATCTGTTTTCTTTCAGATAGTGTTCCAGTAAATTATATACATAGATATGAGTTAATATACATGAGTTATATACCTACAAGTGTTAATATAAATGTAAGTAAAAATGTGGTTATTCTAACTGCTGAGAGACTTTTGCTGCATTCCGCATTTGATACAAGCAATTGATTGATTGCTGCAAGACCAATAGTTGGTATACACATCATACATTTGTCTTAATTGCAACGACATAAAAATATCAATTTAAAATAAAATTAAAAATAATAAAATGTAGAAAGTCCTGACATTTTAGAATATGAACAATGTACACAAATTTCAAAAGTGTGTTAAATACTTTTTCATGTATTAAATTAGAATAATTAATAAAATTACTTTTAAAGTTGTATATTTAAATTATAGTCTGAAACAGTGGCAGATTTTATTTTCTTGGGCTCCAAAATCACTGTGGATGGTGACTGAAGCCATGAAATTAAAAGACGCCTGCTGCTTGGAAGAAAAGCTATGACAAACCTAAACAGTTTTATTTTTATTTTTTAATATAAATTTATTTATTTTAATTGGAAGCTAATTACTTCACAATATTGTATTGGTTTTGCCATACATTGCCATGAATCCGCCACAGGTGTACGTGTGTTCCCCATCCTGAACCCCCCTCCTACCTCCCTCCCCATACCATCCCTCTGGGTCATCCCAGTGCACCAGTCCCAAGCATCCTGTATCATGCATCGAACCTGGACTGGCAATTCGTTTCACATATGATATTATACATGTTTCAACGCCATTCTCCCAAATCATCCCACCTTTGCCCTCTCCCACAGAGTCCAAAAGACTGTTCTATACATTTGTGTTTCTTTTGCTGTCTCGCATACAGGGTTATCATTACCATCTTTCTAAGTTCCATATATATGCATTAGAATACTGTATTGGTGTTTTTCTTTCTGGCTTACTTCACTCTGTATAATAGGCTCCAGTTTAATCTACCTCATTAGAACTGATTCAAAACAGATTTTTAAAAAGCAGAGATATCACTTTGTTGACAAAGGTCCATCTAGTCAAAGCTATGATTTTTCCAGTAGTCATGTATGGATGTGGGAGTTGGACTATAAAGAAAGCTGAGCGCTGAAGAATTGATGCTTTTGAACTGTGGTGTTGGAGAAGGCTGTAGAGAGTCCCTTGGACTGCAAGGAGATCCTACCAGTCCATCCTAAAGGAAATCAGTCCTGAATATTCATTGGAAGGACTGATGCTGAAGCTGAAACTCCAATATTTTGGCCACCTGATGTGAAGAGCCAACGCATTGAAAAAGACCCTGATGCTGGGAAAGGTTCAGTACAGAAGGAGAAGGGGGCAGCAGAGGATGAGATGGTTTAGATGGCATCACCAACTCAATGGACATGAGTTTGAGCAAACTCTGGGAGATGGTGAGGGACAGGGAACCCTGGCATGCTGCAGTCCATGGGGTCGCAAGGAGTCAGACATGACTTACCTACTGAACAACAGAAACTTCATTTTAGGAGAACAATAATACTCGAGTGGTTTAGGCCTTCTGCGCTATTGAGAATGATCAAGATGATCAACAAGTGTAAACATTCAAGAAAATGGTACCTCAGAGCTATTCTCACTACTTCTTCCCTTATGAGCTAAACAGGGAGGAAGTCTTCATGGGGTTATGGGCAAAGTTGTTAATTTACAGAATTAAGGTTTGTTAGTTAGTAAATGACCGACTTGCTGGTTACAAGTTGTTACTTACTAACAACTTGTTAATAACTAAGGACTTGCTAGTTACAAGTTGTTAGTAACTAAGTTAGTTACAAGTTGTTAATTTACAAATATTTAATGATTATTAAAAAGCTTTCCTAACACAGAAGTTGCATTGTTGACCCATTTTAGTGTAAATACTTTATCTGAAACAATTATCAGTGAAAACTCCTAAAGCCCATTAGTTTATGGATTGACTTAATTTGCTGAATAATGATTACTTTCTTAATGCCTATTGTGTATACTGTATTGTACTAGGAGCTGTTAGAGGTCAGCAGTAAAATTTATGTTAGGATACCATTTTATCAATAGGATCTGGGCCCTATTGATCTTTGCATCTCCCATAATGGTGGAACAGTCTTAGTGAATAACTAGCAGCAGTTATCAGCATTACCATTTATTGAATGCATGGAGTCTACTGGGAACACATCATGTATAGGTAAAAAAAAAAAAAATATGCCCAAGGCACAATATTAAAATGATCTACAGACTTTGGAAATATAAATTGGGCTATATGATATATAGCGTATAAGAAGATAACAGGAGATGTGTGCCATGTTCATGCTCTGGTACCAAAGAACATGGTCAAAGTTTTTGATAATGCTTAATGTACTAAATTGTGTACCTCACAAAGACCACAGGAAAAAATATGCTACATATTTCCCCCAAAGAAAACAATACACACTACTCTTTAAAAATTTTATAACGGATTTCAAATGTCCAGCCTAAAGGGCCATTTTTGCCCTTCATAGATCTGTGCACAAGTATACACACTCCGGATTTGCATGGCTTTAAGGGCATGTGTCTGAAAGGGGTGTGACAAACTAGTGGGGATCTTTAAGTGATAAGCCGTGTGCACAAATATATCACACTGGATTTTCTGAGCATAAAAGATGCAACTGATGCTCTCTATGTACTCTAAACCTTACTCTTCCTGGGGAAATGACCCTTCATTTATCCCTTTGTCATTATTAAGATAACTATTTCCCTTGCTTTCATTTTCTTTTTCAGGGAAGGCTTCAAAAGCCCACATAAATAAAGATGTGTGTAACTGCAGGACACTTGGAATGTCTAGACCACAGGAAGCCAGGTCGTATTCTTTCATTTATATCCTCATGAAGGCTGCACATCCTGAAATACGAGAGGACAGGCACAGTTGTGTCAGTGGCAAGATTAGTGACTCAGGTATGAAGATACTGGTGTTCCAGTGTTCGTTTTGCAGCTAGTCACCTTTGGACATTGAGACAATCCCTTAAATTCTCTGGGCTTCAGTTATGTAATTGAGAAAATTAAATTTTTGCTAGTCTCATATCATGGTTTCTAATACCAATCTCCAATGAAAGGAGCCAGTGTTACTTAGAAAAACTTCGATATCAGGCCTGAGGTAGGAAATAGTGCCCGAAAGTCAGAAAGACCTAAAAAGGTGATATGCCACCGAAGTCAACTGGAAGCACTCCCAGTGACCAAAACTAGAGCGATTAGAGCCACAAAATATATAATATGGTACAGGACTATCACTCAAAGCATAACCCAAAGGTTATACTGTCCATAAATTGATATGATATACATGAATAATTGAATAAATAAATTGGGAATAAAAGACAAATCATGCATATAGAAGAATTCTAAATGATTTGTACGAATTCTCCACCCTCGAGGAGGTGGGACCTAACTCCTCACCCTTTAAATGCAGGATGCACTTTGTAACTTGCTTCCAAAGATTGCACTATGAAAAGCAGAACATAAACATAACTTTCGAGTGGAGAAGCCTTCCAGACACTACTAGTTATGATCAAGGTTAAGATTATCCTGGATGAGTCATGTTGGTACCCTTGATACGATGTGATGTGAGGGCACTTTACCTCGCTGTCTTCCAAAACCTCTTGAGAGAAACCCGAATTGAGAGACATACTATGAAACACCTTAGCCTGTATTCCCTGAAACTGTCAGGGTCATGAAAAAGGAGAAACTGTCATAATCAAGAAGAGCATGAGGCAACATAAATAAAGATAATGTGATATATTAGGTGGGATCTTGGAACAGAAGGAGGAGGTTAGAGAAACATTAATGCAATTAAAAAAAAAGGAAGTTAGTGAAGAAATGGTATTGGTTCATTATTTGTGAAAATGGACTATAGTAAGATGTTAACAATAGGGTAAGGGTAAGGGCAGGGTATAGGGGAACTCTGTAGACTATTATTGAATATTTTCTGTAAATACAACAGTATCTGAAATAAAACACTTATTTACATGGAAAAATGACATGGTTGGATTTGGTGCTATGTAATAGGTTTTTGTTGTTGTTCTATGACTATAAAACCTGGGGGTTGAAAGTATTATTTCTTTTGTGAGTGTGGGCCAGAAGAAACTTGCTTGTAGTAGCTTAGTTTATTATAGAGGATACTGAGCCCTCCTTCTGTCCCTTTCCACCCACACCTGCTTTCCTAGCTCCCAACACAGAATTCTCGATACATGTTGATAACATGGAAAAAGAAGATCGTGACTTTCTCTTCCCTGATAAACAAGTAGAAAAAAATCCTCATTCAGGAATGAAAACCAGTCTCTTTTTATTTTTTTTTAAGTAGTCTTTTAATTCATAAGAAATCCAAAAACAAACAAGTGCAAATTTTAAAAATGAATATGCATATACTCAAGGAGATCCAACCAGTCCATGCTAAAGGAAATCAGTCCTGAATGTTCATTGGAAGGACTGATGTTGAAGCTGAAACTCCGATATTTTGGCCACCTGATGTGAAGAGCTGACTCATTTGAAAAGACCCTGATGCTGGGAAAGATTGAAGGCAGGAGGAGAAGGGGATGACAGAGGATGAAATTGTTGGATGACATCACCAACTTAATGGACATGAGTTTGAGTAAACTCCGGGAGTTGGTGATGGACAGGGAGGCCTGCTGTGCTGCAGTTCATGGGGTTGCAAAGAGTCGGACACGACTGAGCGACTGAACTGAACTGAACTAATACACCCAAATATATGTCTATCTTTGCATGACAATAGGTGCTTATCAATACTCTATAATTCTTACTAATTTGCAGTGTCAAAAATTGAGCAAATTTATTCGTTGTTGTTGCCCATACCTTGGCACTTAAGTAGCTCAGCCCAGAAAACTGTCCTTTGTACGCTGTAAATTTTCTGCAAGTCCTGGTGCCAGGGTTATTTACTTTAAGGGTTAAATGAGGCTATGTCTGTGGTCTCAGGAAGGAATCAGCCTGCTTCCTTAAAGGCAAGAATTCAAGAAGGGCAAAGGGCTTTTTAGATACCTTCAAGAAAACTTGGATAACAAATTAGAAATGATATACTATGAATCTCCCTTTATATTCCCAAATGATTATGGGGATTTTAGAGGCAATATATTTATAATTTTTTTCATATTTTTTCCTTTTTTTTTTTTTGACCATATCACATAGCTGCGGTATCTTAGTTCCCATACCAGGGATTGAACCTGACCCTTGCAGTGAAAGTACTGAGTCCTAACAACTGGACCACTAGGAAATTCCCTAGAAGTATAACTTTGACCTTGGAAATATGTCAGCATTTTTGACTCTATGGTGGCTTTGCTTCATGACATTCCATTGTGTTGTCTTTCTCCGCCATCTTTATCCACATGGGTCTCTACTCTCTCTAGTCAAGACATTATTAGTCAAACCCCCTCTTCTCTCCTTAAGTGTTGTGTGGATGAGTGAGGAACCATCAGGAGCCTTGCGAGAGATATGATCTTTTTAAATGTGAGGATAAGCTGAGCACTGAAGAACTGATGTTTTGAACTGTGGTGTTGGAGACGATTCTGGAGAGTCCCTTGGGCAGAAAAGAGCTCAAACCAGTCCATCCTAAAGGAAATCAGTCCTGAATGTTCATTGGAAGAACTGATGCTGAAGCTGAAACTCCAATACTTTGGCCACCTGATGCAAGGAACTAACTCAGTGGAAAAGACCCTGATGCTGGGAAAGATTGAAGGCAGGATGAGAAGGGGACGACAGAGGATGAGATGGTTGGATGGCATCACTGACTTGGAAGGACATGAGTTTGAGTAAGCTCCAGGAGTTGGTGATGAACAGGGAAGCCTGGCATGCTGCAGTCCATGGGGTCACAAAGAGTCAGACATGACTGAGCAACTGACTGAACTGAACTGATGTTGTTAAAGTCATCACCACCTGGTTGGCAAAAGGCAAAATCTCAGAGCAGCAACCATATTTGGCAGACCTGTCAGAGAAATTGAAATATTATGTCCAGTGAAGCAGGCGCTTGATTTAACTATGAAATGAGAGCAAGAAAAGGAGGAAAAAGGGAAGCATTTTCCAACTGATTTTGAAAGCAATACTATATTGTGTTGGAAAGATAAAAACGATGTTTAAGCTACATATTCTATTATTTGATTACTCTTTCTATCCTGAGATTTCCTGTAATCAAATTTTTTGTTTGTTTTGAGTTAATACTTTTCTTTGACAAATTTGTTAAATCATACTAAACTGATGCAGAATTGCTGGGAAATGGAATAATTCTAGCTCTAATTTACTTCATATTACCTTATGTTTTGTATTTGCTTTAAAACATTTATATATATGTTTATTAAATGGTACCAAAAGCTCCAAACTATTTAAAAGAATAAACTTTTCTAAGAAGTATAAAATGCTTTTGAAACTTCTATTACTAATCTTAATTTCAGTTTGTTGCTGTGAATTATTTAAACTTCAAAGATTTTCACTTTGCCCCTCTAATCCAAATTGTTGTGTGTTCTAACACATAATAAAATTGGATCAATTTGAAAATACCCTAAAAGTCAACCCTTTAAATTCTTCAAACTCACCTTGTCCCAAAGTATTTGTGTTTTTTTTTTAATTTTATCTTATTTTTAAACTTTACAATATTGTATTAGTTTTGCCAAATATCAAAATGAATCCACCACAGGTATACCTGTGTTCCCCATCCTGAACCCTCCTCCCTCCTCCCTCCCCATACCATCCCTCTGGGTCGTCCCAGTGCACCAGCCCCAAGCATCCAGTATCGTGCATCGAACCTGGACTGGCAACTCGTTTCATACATGATATTGTACATGTTTCAATGCCATTCTCCCAAATCATCTCACCCTCTCCCGCTTGTTTTGCATGCGTATGTGTATCTGATTGTTTTGTGCTCTAATAACTTAGCCAGAAATGTTTACTTCAACTGAGACTTTTAAAGGATGGAGTTTTCATCCTTTTTCCTGCTTGAGAACCCAGCCTGCCTGATGTCCTCACTTGATTTCCAGAAATTGTATGTGTTAGTCAAAGAAAGTGTTAAAGCAACAGCTGGGTTTCTAAAGATGAGGCCTTAAGGGATCGTAACAATAGAAAGAAGATCTTAGTGATCACCTGTCTCTTCATTTCAGGCTTCCCTGGTGGCCCAGATGGTAAAGAATCCGCCTGCAGCACGGGAGACCTGGGTTTGGTCCCTGGGTTGGGAAGATCCCCTGGAGGAGGGCATGTCCACCCACTGCAGTGTTCTTGCCTGCATGGACAGAGGAGCCTGGCAGGCTGCAGTCCACGGGGTTGAAAAGAGTCGGACACAATGAGCGACTCAGCACGCACACCTCTTCATTTTACTGGCTAGAAAAGTGAGGCTCAAAAAACCCCTAAGCATAAAGACTTCTCCAGCAAGTCTACTGGAAGCAGTCAGGTCGGTCTGTACCTGGGTTTCCCCAAAACACACCTTGTGTGCTGTCAGTGCATCTCACAAACCCTGCTGTGGGGGCCGTCCCCAGGGTCTTCCTTAGCGTTCAGGCTCATCACACTGGGCCACTGTTTATAAGTTCCCTGTCAAGGGAAGGTTTCCATCAGAAAATAAGACCTCTCTCTGGAGTCTCTTATTTTTTTATATGCATGTTCACAGCAGTATCATTTTTAATAGCCAAAATACAACATTTGGAAACAACACAAATGTCTGTAAATGGCTGAACAGATAAACTGTGGTATGTCCATGCAAAAGAATATGACTGAGTCGTAAAAAGGAGCAAAGGACTAGTACGTGCTCTAACATGGATGACCTTTGCAGACAATTAGGTGTAAGACGTCAGAAAAGACAACATATTACATGATTCCATTTATATGACATGTACAGCATAGGGAAGTCCATAGAGACAGAATGAAGTCTCTCCTTTTTTTTTTTAGTTAATTTTTATTGGAGTATAGTTTCTTTACACTGCTGTGTCAGTTTCTGCTGTACAACAAAGTGAATCAGATATACACACACACACACACACACACACAGAGTATTCCCTCATTTTTGGATTCCCTTCCCCTTTAGGTCCCCACAAAGCACTGAGTAGAGTTCCACGTGCTGTACAGTAGGTTCTTGTCTGTTGTCTATTTTATATTGATATATAGTATCAATAGTGAATATATATTTCAATCCCAATCTCCTGGTTCACCCCCACCCCCCTTTTCTTCCTTGGTGTCCACACATTTGTTCTCTCTGGAGTCTTTGAATGGAGTGAGAAGTTCTGTTATTTAATATTAGGAAACTCAAATGAATTTGAGTTCATTTAAGTTGACCTCCCAACCTGGAGGATCTCATGCAAAGTCATAACTGTTATTTCTGCCCCCAGGCATCTGTATGGAGCTGCTCTCATGGGACTACTTCAGTTTTTGGCAAAACCCTTTCATCTTCAAGGGAGGAGCTGAAATAGGAGAGAAATCTTCAAAGCACATGCATATCAGACCGTTATGTTCAATTAAGTCCTGTCCTCACTTGGCCCGTTGAAAGAAATAGGTCAGAAAATACGGAGTTCAAAATCTGTCTCTTACTTTGTGAGACACACTAAAGACTGAAACCTTACTCCTCTCTTTGCTCCGTTTGAACTTTAAGGAGACTAAGGTCCAGAGAGTTGAGGTCACTTTTATACATCTCTGCTGTTGGGAGGAAAGTTTCTCTTTACTTTACTTTAAAAAGATGAGTTTTTAATCTCTGAGATTCAACTATAAGAAATACTGGTGTCTTAGAAAAACTTATTTTTAAAGGATATCATCAAACTGCTCTAATTGAGACTACACTGATCATTAAAATCTGGGTTTTAAAAACAAAGAATCTACGAATATAGGGCTGTTCCCTTATGGCTGTGTCCCCAGATGTGATTTGCTCAAATTACTCAGAGAGCCTCTATCTTCTTTTATTAATTCTCCATGTGTTGCCCTCCCAGAACAGAGAGCTTGATCAAAGAGGATGGGGCTTTTCTGTATGGAGAAAAACTATATGTAGTTAGGAATATAAATGCAGTTTCAATTCCCTTCTAAAGCCTGCCCATCAGCAGCAAAATGCCATTTATTGAAGTTCGTAGGAAGCAAATTAGAGCTGAGAACTTTTGAGATCTATAGTAATATATTCAGTTCTTGTTTACATGTGGTAAACTTAGAAGACTTCGATAACCAATTCTATTAGAAACATAACACTAATTTCTAACAGCATACTTTATCCAGCAACTTTTGTTTTTCTTTCCCTTAGGCGGCATTTCATGGGGTTACTCCAATACTGCCAAGTAAACTCTCCTCAAGCATCATGCACGTTTATACCCAGGGTACCAACTACCTTCCCAGCTGTTTAGCAATACAGTGTTTTATAGTAGTTCTGAGAGTGTACCCTGTGGTCCTGTGTGCATCCTGAACGGGCATCTTTATCACCTTTTAAGTGGAATAGAGATTAGAAAATGTTGATTTACATAGCAGGATGACTCCCAGATAAAGCAGCAAAATACACCCATCATTGGTATGAATCTTAAGCTTATAGGCTATGAGTATCGGACCCTTGCCCTAACTTAGTAAAGGCATCATCACTGACATTGATGCTAATAGCACAGGGTAAAGAAAAATTAAATCTTGACCATCACGGTAACCATAACTGTGTGCCCAAATATTCCTGTAGGGAGAGTAATATTTTGGAAATATGTTATCGTTTAGCAATTCATGCTTTTCTCTCTTCTTTAGTATGTCCTCACCATTAAAGCTAGATCATGAAGACTATGGTCCCAGGGAAATAAATAAATATTTTTTAAAGGGCTACCATTACAGAAAATGAAAATATGACAGAACTAGAGGCACAGCAAGAGGGAAACAGAGCTTTTTGGTGAGGGGGGAAATGGGGAAAGACAGTGCAAGAAGTAAGAGGACAGAGGAGTTCTCTGACTTCCCTCTGAGATCAAAATTCCTTTGGAGAAAAGAGGGTAGAACATCCAGGTTGTCCCGAGAGAGGCCCCACAGATGACTGTACTTCTGTCTTTTCAGGGTATGTGGGAGAAAAGAGTAAGGTGAAATCAGTCATAGTCTATAAAGAAAGGGTTATCATCATCGTCACTGATTTACATTCATATGCTTATGTGAGTTTAATCTCCCTACCTTCCTTCAGTCAATAAAGATGAAAAAACATAGCTAATGGCCTTAGGCTAATGTCTCATTTAGGTATTAGCAACAACTCTTTAGTTTATTTCATAGACAATTCAAAAAAATACTTTAAATTTTCTCCACTTGCCTCCTGAAAAACTATTCAGGTACTTACAAATGAAGGAGATATGGCAGATGAATAAATAACAAAACTGAAACTTTTAACTTCATGATACGATATTTTTATTTTACTTTTCTCTTTATCTTATGGAAGTGTTTGTGAAGTGCTTGCCGTTTTTCAAAGTTCTAATGAACATGTGAACTGAAAGCTAAGTATATATATATATAAGTACTTTAAATGAATGTACCTCTTTTTTTTTTGAAAGCTGACTTTATTTTTTTTTTGTGATTAGTTTATGAATTTTTTTTTAAATTTTATTTTATTTTTAAACTTTACATAATTGTATTAGTTTTGCCAAATATATCAAAATGAATCCATCACAGGTATACATGTGTTCCCCATCCTGAACCCTCCTCCCTCCTCCCTCCCCATACCATCCTTCTGGGTCATCCCAGTGCACTAGCCCCAAGCATCCAGTATCGTGCATCGAACCTGGACTGGCATCTCGTTTCATACATGATATTTTACATGTTTCAATGCCATTCTCCCAAATCTTCCCACCCTCTCCCTTTCCCACAGAGTCCATAAGACTGTTCTATACATCAGTGTCTCTTTTGCTGTCTTGTACACCAGGTTATTGTTACCATCTTTCTAAATTCCATATATATGAGTTAGTATACTGTATTGGTGTTTTTCCTTCTGGCTTACTTCACTCTGTATAATAGGCTCCAGTTTCATCCACCTCATTAGAACTGATTCAAATGTATTCTTTTTAATGGCTGAGTAATACTCCATTGTGTATATGTACCATTGCTTTCTTATCCATTCATCTGCTGATGGGCATCTAGCTTGCTTCCATGTCCTGGCTATTATAAACAGTGCTGCGATGAACATTGGGGTACACGTGTCTCTTTCCCTTCTGGTTTCCTCAGTGTGTATGCCCAGCAGTGGGATTGCTGGATCATAAGGCAGTTCTATTTCCAGTTTTTTAAGGAATCTCCACACTGTTCTCTATAGTGGCTGGACTAGTTTGCATTCCCACCAACAGTGTAAGAGGGTTCCCTTTTCTCCACACCCTCTCCAGCATTTATTATTTGTAGACTTTGGATCGCAGCCATTCTGACTGGTGTGAAATGGTACCTCATAGTGGTCTTGATTTGCATTTCTCTGATAATGAGTGATGTTGAGCATCTTTTCATGTGTTTGTTAGCCATCTGTATGTCTTCTTTGGAGAAATGTCTATTTAGTTCTTTGGCCCATTTTTTGATTGGGTCATTTATTTTTCTGGAGTTGAGCTGTAGGAGTTGCTTGTCTACTTTGAGATTAGTTGTTTGTCAGTTGCTTCATTTGCTATTATTTTCTCCCATTCTGAAGGCTGTCTTTTCACCTTGCTAATAGTTTCCTTTGATGTGCAGAAGCTTTTAAGGTTAATTAGGTCCCATTTGTTTATTTTTGCTTTTATTTCCAATATTCTGGGAGGTGGGTCATAGAGGATCCTGCTGTGATGTATGTCAGAGAGTGTTTTGCCTATGTTCTCCTCTAGGAGTTTTATAGTTTCTGGTCTTATGTTTAGATCTTTAATCCATTTTGAGTTTATTTTTGTGTATGGTGTTAGAAAGTGTTCTAGT
>NW_011494677.1:2667359-2667926 GCF_000754665.1 Bison bison bison | reverse complement strand
CTTGATAGGGATTGCATTGAATCTATAAATTGCTTTGGGTAGTATACTCATTTTCACTATATTGATTCTTCCAATCCATGAACATGGTATATTTCTCCATCTATTAGTGTCCTCTTTGATTTCTTTCACTAGTGTTTTATAGTTTTCTATGTATAGGTCTTTAGTTTCTTTAGGTAGATATATTCCTAAGTATTTTATTCTTTCCGTTGCAATGGTGAATGGAATTGTTTCCTTAATTTCTCTCTCTGTTTTCTCATTATTAGTATATAGGAATGCAAGGGATTTCTGTGTGTTGATTTTATATCCTGCAACTTTACTATAGTCATTGATTAGTTCTAGTAATTTTCTGGTGGAGTCTTTAGGGTTTTCTATGTAGAGGATCATGTCATCTGCAAATAGTGAGAGTTTTACTTCTTCTTTTCCAATTTGGATTCCTTTTATTTCTTTTTCTGCTCTGATTGCTGTGGCCAAAACATCCAAAACTATGTTGAATAGTAATGGTGAAAGTGGGCACCCTTGTCTTGTTCCTGACTTTAGAGGAAATGCTTTCAATTTTTCACCATTGAG
>NW_011494677.1:2663917-2667259 GCF_000754665.1 Bison bison bison | reverse complement strand
GGGGGGGGGGGGGGGGGGGGGCAGTGGTTGGGGAAACATGGGGGCTCTGGTGGGTGATGGGGGCAGGCACTGCCAAGTGGGAGGATATCAGAGAGTTGAGACCCCCCTCAGCAAGTCACTGGTCCCATCAGTGCATCCACCTGCTAGAGGGGTGGGGAGGAGTACTTTGAATCAGTTATGACAATAATGGTTTTTTAAAAGAGAATTATGGTTATATTATAACCAAACATAATTGGAGATTATGAAATCAGCCTCTATTTTCATGAAGAAAACCTTTTATTCTTCAAGAAGTGGAGTGAGAGGTCAGCAGAGGAGAGTTGAGAGCAATTAGCAGAAAACAAACCATTTCCTTGTTTCATGAACTGAATCCCATTCCTATTTGAAAGCCCCTGTACTTATTGACAAGGTTAAACCTTTGTCCATGAGTCTTTGTTCAGTGTTAATTGACTAAGAAAAAACATGCTTTCATAGGAGTGTCCATTAAACTCCAACCCAACTCATACTTCATTTTATATTCCTGTTAGTGGGATCTGAAATTATGAAGGTTTCCTGGGAAGCCATACAAAAACCTAAATGCAAACCAGAATAAAATAGTTCACCATCAAATTATAAGTGATAGTTTCAACTGGATGTTTTGTCCATGTAGCTGTGCAAAGGACTAGACCCATAATAATTCTCCCAGGCAATGGACATAAAAAAGGAAAAAAACAAACAAACAAAAAACCCTCTATAATTTAATTTCCTCCTGCCTCTCGCCCTTTCCTGTGCTCAATGAATAAGTGAATTAAGTATACAAAAATCCTCATCACAGTTTCCTCCCCGCCCTGTGAACACAGGTTTGGCTACTCTCAGAAATAATTGCCTTCCTCCTTTTACATGCATCAATAAACCAAGCTGCTGTGAACTGACGTTGGTGAGAGAGGAGGAAAACTTAAGGTTCAGAGGTTTAAAAAAAAAAAAAAAAGAGCAATGAAATACTGCTGCTTATATAAGCTTTAAAGAGACATTACCTGAGCTGCATACTTGGCAAGCTAGTCTTAGCAAGAAGGGCTTTGCAAACTGAATCTATTATGATGTATTGTAACTTCCCAGACCAAGAACATTGGCCCCTAACTGATATTCTTTTATGTCTGAAGGACTTTGCTTAAAGGCTGCAGCCTAAGAGTGACCCTTCAGGTGAAGAAAGGAGAGACTCTTTGGCTTGTCAAGGGCATTGATCATCAAGGCTTTTTTCCTGTTTCAGTGTGGATGCTGTAGAAACATTCAGTTGATTCTAGGGGAAATTCAGCTGCTTCTTAGTTCAGATAAATATGACCTAAATGTTTTCACATTTAGGAAGAAAGAAGGAAAGAGCACTGGCTTGACATCCATTATGTCCTTGGTAAAACCGAATAAAGGACTTTTCAAAACTCCATCACCCTTCTATGCTCTTTTGGTTTAACTCAGATCAGTAAGTGTTAAGAGGTATGTTAGCTGCTAAGAGGAACAAAACAAGGAACATGGAGCATAGGGTGTAATTGCTGTTTCTATTAAGATCCAAGGTGACCCGAAGAGTGACTGGACAGAAAATACTGACATCTGAAGATGAATTCTAGATGGACTTCATGTGAATTGGGAAGAGGAGTGATTTCAAAAGCTTTCAGTATTAGATCCTGGAACAGAAAAAAAAAAAAAAAAAGGACATTAATGGAAAAACAGGCAAAATTAAAGTAAAACCTGAAAGTGAAAATGAAAGTTGCTCAGTTGTGTCTGACTCTTTGCTACCCCATGGACTATACAGTCCATGGAATTCTCAGGCCAGAATACTGGAGGGGGTAGCCTTTCCCTTCTCCAGGGGATCTTCCCATCCCAGGGATCGAACCCAGGTCTTGCACATTGCAGGCAGATTCTTCACCAGCTGAGCCACAAGGGAAAACCTGTTAGTCACTCAGTCGTGTTGGACTCTTTGTGACCCTGTGGACTGTAGCCCACCAGGCTTCTCTGTCCATGGGATTCTCCAGGCAAGAACACTGGAGTGGGTTGCCATTTCCTTCTCTGGGAAGGGATCCTTAAATGAGTTGACTAGGCAGAAAGCCTTGACCTTTTATTTTGTTTGAAAATGAGAGAAGGAAATCCATGTCAGTCTAATGATGTGCATCAGAAGCCTGCCTCTTGCAGTCGGGATGGCTAGAGACTAGGTTGTTTGTCAGTGGAGACTTTGTCCCTGGGACTGGATCCTAAGACCATAATCTTCCAGTTAGTGAGGCAGAGATACTGGAAAGACGGGATTCTGGGAACCAACCTGCTGGAGTCCTAGTGGCAGGGGATCCTTTGGGTTTGAACACTAACGAGACCAGGGTAGGTTGCCCAAAGATGTTTTCAGAATAAAGTGAAAGTGAAAGTCGCTCAGTCATGTGTGACTCTTTGTGACCCCATGAACTGTACAGTCCATGGAATTCTCCAGACCAGAATACTGAAGTGGCTAGCCTTTCGAGAGATGCCTAGAGTAACAGGCAAATTTGGCCTTGGAGTACAAAACGAAGCAGAGCAAACAGAGTTTTGCCAAAATGCACTGGTCATAGCAAACACCCTCTTCCAAAAACACAAGACTCTACACCTGGACATCACCAGATGGTCAATACCGAAATCAGATTGATTATATTCTTTGCAGCCAAAGATGGAGAAGCTCTATACAGTCAGCAAAAATAAGACCAGGAACTAACTGTGGCTCAGATCATGAACTCATTGCCAAATTCAGACTTAAATATCAAGAACGTAGGGAAAACCACTCAACCATTCAAGTATGACCTAAATCAAATCCATTATGATTATACAGTGGAAGTGGCAAATAGATTCAAGGGACTAGATCTGATAGACAGAGTGCCTGAAAAACTATGGACAGTGGTTCATGACACTGTACAGGAGGCAGTGATCAAGACCATCCTCAAGAAAAAGTAATGCAAAAAGGCAAAATGGTTGTCTGAGGAGGCCTTACAAATAGCTGAGACAAGAAGAGAAGCTAAAGGCAAAGGAGAAAAGGAAAGATATACCCATTTGAATGCAGAGTAGCAAATAGCAAGGATAAGATAAGAAAGACTTCCTCAGTGATCAGTGCCAAGAAATAGAGGAAAACAATAGAATGGGGAAGACTAGAGACCTCTTCAAGAAAATTAGAGATACCAAGGGAATATATTTCATGCAAAAACGGGCAAAATAAAGGCCAGAAATTGTATGGACTAAACAGAAGCAGAAGATATTAAGAAGAGGTGACAAGAATACACAGAAGAACTATACAAAAAAGTTCTTCATGACCCAGATAACCACGATGGTGTGATCACTCACCTAGAGCCAGACATCCTGGAA
>NW_011494677.1:2637993-2663817 GCF_000754665.1 Bison bison bison | reverse complement strand
AGAGAATACACAGAAGAACTATACAAAAAAGTTCTTCATGACCCAGATAACCACGATGGTGTGATCACTCACCTAGAGCCAGACATCCTGGAATGCAAAATCAAGAGAGCCTTATGAAAGAAACATCACTATGAACAAAGATAGTGGAGGTGATGGAATTCCAGTTGAGCTATTTCTAATCCGAAAAGATGATGCTGTGAAAATGCTGTATTCAATATTCCAGCAAGTTTGGAAAACTCAGCAGTGGCCACAGGACTGGAAAAGGTCAGTTTTCATTCCAATTCCAAAGAAAGGCAATGCCAAAGAATGTTCAAACTACTGCACAATTGCACTTATCTCACATTCTAGCAAAGTGAAACTCAAAATTCTCCAAGCCAGGCTTCAACAGTACATGAACTGTGAACTTCCATATGTTCAAGCTGGATTTAGAAAAGGCAGAGGAACCGGAGACCAAATTGCCAACATCCATTGGATCATCGAAAAAGCAAGGGAGTTCCAGAAAAACATCTACTTCTGCTTTATTGGCTACGCCAAAGACTTTGACTGTGTCGATCACAACAATCTGTGGAAAACTCTTCAAGAGATGGGAGTACCAGACCACAAGACCTCCCTCCTGAGAAATCTGTATGTAGGACAAGAAGCAACAATTAGAACTAGACATAGAACAGCAGAGTGGTTCCAAATCAGGAAAGGCGTACGTCAAGGCTGTATATTATCACCCTGCTTACTTAACTTATATGCAGAGTACATCATGAGAAATGCCAGCCTGGATGAAGCACAAGCTAGAATCAAGATTGCTGGGAGAAATATCAATAACCTCAGATATGCAGATAACACCACCCTTATGGCAGAAAAAGAAGAACTAAAAAGCCTGTTGATGAAAGTGAAGGAGGAGAGTGAAAAAGTTGGCTAGAAACTCAACATTCAGAAAACGAAGATCATGGCATCTGGTCCCATCACTTCATGGGAAATAGATGGGGAAACAATGGAAACAGTGTGGACCTTATTTTGGGGGGCTCCAAAATCACTGCAGATGGTGATTGCCGCCATGAAATTAAAAGACACTTGCTCCTTGGAAGGAACACTATGATCAACCTAGACAGCATATTAAAAAGCAGAGACATTACTTTGCCAAGAAAGGTCCATCTAGTCAAAACTATGGTTTTTCCAGTAGTCATGTATAGATGTGAGAGTTGGACTATAAAGAAAGCTGAGCACTGAAGAATTGATGCTTTTGACCTGTGGTGTTGGAGAAGACTCTTGAGAGTCCCTTGGACTGCAAGGAGATCCAACCAGTCCATCCTAAAGGAAATCAGTCCTGAATACTGCCTGGAAGGACTGATGCTGAAGCTGAAACTCTAATACTTTGCCTACCTGATGCAAAGAACTGACTCACTAGAAAAGATTGAAGGTGAGAGGAGAAGGGGATATGATGACAGAGGATGAGATGGTTGGATAGCATCACTGACTCAATGGATATGAGTTTGAGTAAGCTCTGTGAGTTGATGATGGACAGGGAAGCCTGGCATGCTGCAGTCCATGGGGTTTCAAAGGGTCGGACACGACTGAGTGACTGAACTTAACGGAGCTGAACTACCCCTTCCCGTCTCCAGGGGATCTTCCCAACCGAGGGATCGAACCCAGGTCTCAGTATTGCAGGCAGATTCTTTACCAGCTGAGCCAGTTTTCAGAATAAGAACTAATTAAACAAGCTGTGCTCCCTGTGGTGGACGTGACCTCCTCAATGTCACCCGCCTGCCATCCAGATGCTGAAACAGGCCAGCCTCCAGAGCAAGGCTTGCATTGTCTGGAGATAGAAAGGACGATTACCCACACAAGGTGATCTGGGGAAAGGCACAAGGCCAGGCAGTTCAGAAGCACTATTCTCTTAAAGCTGAAAAGGACTTGTAACTCTCATTACTCCATTTAGTTAAGACAGATTCTAGAAAGCATCTTTTAAAATGCTACCTCAATGAAACAGTATGTCAGCAAAACACCATCTATGTCCCATTAATAGGGCAAGATTAAGAAAGACAAAGAATCTCAAACCACTTTGCCTTCAGGGGGACTAGGAAAGGGAAAAACCTGAAGCTAAAAGCATTCAATGGCTCATTCCTCGTCTACCTTTCCCGAGTCCTGCTTCACTCCCTCTGACCTTAGGACATACCCAGCTCTCATCCACTGCCGGTTTGGGATTAAGAACAGAGACTATTTGTGGTAAGGTCTAGTAGCAGAAAATTCCTGTGTGAAGTCTGAAGGTGGAACATTAGAACTGATAAGTATGTGATGCCAAATGAGACAGTGAGGATGGGCTCAGACCTCTGCATCCCTCTTTCCAAAAATGGATCTCGTTTTTCTTGCGAGGGACTTTTCTCTCCAACTACCACACAGACAAGAAACAGTAACAGAGGACAATGAGACATGGAGTCTAATTCAGGGAGGATGTCGTTGTTCTCTTCCTGAGTCGTCCTCACCGTCTGTCAGGGAAGGAAAGACCTTCAACTTCAAGACAGGGTCTGAAAGTGGTTAATTAGAATACATGTATGTCTAATTAAAAATGAGAATGGCTCCTAATTATCGATTTCATTAGCGTTAATTTTATTTCAAGTGGATAACCATAGATTATTGAATAGATTAAAGTGCATCCTAAGGTCAATTCATAAAGATATTTTTTTCTTGCACAAAAGCACAGAGAAGAATTACTATTAGGGGCCCAAGTTATTCAGGGCTCCCACTTAAAATTAAAATATCCTACCTGCAGTAGAATAATTGTAAAATTCCAATACCTTTCCCAAGGGCAGAATATTGATATTTTCCTCTCTTAGAAAGACATGCTTCCCCCGGGAGTGCTTTACAAATGTTACCTAAATTAGCTAGCTTCATAATGAAGCTGACAGTCAGAATTGATCACCCTGAACAGTTACTATAAGTAGCAATGACAATTTTGATCTTCTATAGTTTTCCCATGGAGTGACAGCATTGCCCTCTACCACAAATTTGAAAATATCAATAAATAATCAACCAGCTATCAAGGGCCTTCCAAAAAGAAAAGGGATAAAACTGTTCTCAATTTTGATCTAGCTGGTAGTTATGACAATATATATTATATGTAAAAATTGACTGTGTGGTAAATTAAGTTTTATGTGGCTTAATATAACTGTGTTATATTTTACAAATGTGAAGGCCCAGTAAAGAATGTAAGAGTACAAGGCGTGCACAGAAACTAGAGCATTCTTTTAAGAGTTTAAATTTACATATGTCCATCTTGTTTACTGAATTTCAAAATACTGGTATATCGATTTCTTTTACTTTATATAGTAACTATTGGTGGAACATGTGAATTTCATAGGTTTCTGAAATATTAATATGTTCTCTGCTTTATCTTTAGCCCTTCATTTGATAATTTTTCCTGAATCTTTAATATTCTGTTCTTTTATTACCCTGTATATTCACCAGTTACATCATATATCATACTATGTTGCAATAACTAAAATTGTTCTATATCTCTTCATCTAGACTACAAAAGAAGGGATGATGGATTTTTTACTCTGATATCTAGCACAAGACCTGGAATGTAAGGAATGCTTGGTTTTCATAACTTTTTAAAAAATTAGTTTTATGAAGGTAGAATTTACATATCATAAAAATCACCAATTTTAAGAGTTTAGTTCAGTTCAGTCACTCAGTTGTGTCCGACTCTTTGCGATCCCATGGACTGCCACACGCCAGGCTTCCCTGTCCTTCACCCGGAGGTTTACTCAAAATTTCCCAGAGTAAACTCCCAGAGTTTACTCAAACTCATGTCCATATAGAATCATGAAGTATATAAATTCTCTCTCATGTCTTCTTTCATTTAGAATGATGCTTTTTGAGCTTCATTCATGTTTCTGAATGTGTTAGTAGTTCATTATTTTTTGTTACTTATTATGTATTTCATTGTATGGATATACCACAAAAATTACTTTGTCCACCCAACAGTGATAGACACTTGGAGATTTTTTTAAAGTTACTAATGAACAAACAAGCCTATGAGGATATACATGTGCTTTCATTTCTTCGATTAACTTCATTAGAATGTGATTGTTGTGTTGAATGGTATGAGTATGCTTAAATTTCTTAAATTCATAAGAAACTGTCAACTGTTGTCCAAAATGGCTCTGCCATTTTGCATCCCCTTCAGCAACATGTGAGAATTCAAGTTATGGTACTCCTTAAACCTCACTGGTAGTTAGCCATTCTAAATAGTGTGGCGAGTACATAACCTGGGTTTTACTTTCATTGCTTTACATTTTGAGTAAACTTTCATTTCCCTAATGAGGAGTGAAGATGAACTTTTTGGTGCTTTCTGTCACTTGTATACCTTCATTGGTAACAGGTCTATTGAAATCATTAGCCTACTTTAAAATTTGGGGTGTTCATCTCATTACTGAGTTGTAAATGTTTCTTTGTGCATTCGGAATACAAGTCCTTGGTCAGATAAATGTTCTGTAAATATTTTCTTCTAGTCTGTGGTTTGATTCTTAATTCTTTTATCAATGTCTTCCAAAATGAATTTTTAAAAAATTTTGATGAAGTTTAACTTATAATATATTATGATTCATGCTTTTTCATAGCTATCATATTGCTATTTGTATCTATTTCTCCTATTGTTCTTTGCTTCCTTTTCATTCTATTCTGCCTTCTGTTGGAAACTTGAGTATTTTGTGTGGTTTCATTACTATTGGCTTATTAGCTATACTATTTTGTTCTGTTTTTCCATTGTTGCTTCATGATTTACAAGTTGCATTTTCAACTTAATCATGGCTAAAGGGACTACAGAGACATTACTTTGCCAACAAAGGTCCGTCTAGTCAAGGCTATGGTTTTTCCAGTAGTCATGTATGGATGTGAGAGTTGGACTGTGAAGAAAGCTGAGCGCCAAAGAATTGATGCTTTTGAACTGTGGTGTTGGAGAAGACTCTTGAGAGTCCCTTGGACTGCAAGGAGATCCAACCAGTCCATTCTAAAGGAGATCAGCCCTGGATGTTCTTTGGAAGGAATGATGCTAAAGCTGAAACTCCAGTACTTTGGCCACCTCATGCGAAGAGTTAACTCATTGGAAAAGACTCTGATGCTGGGAGGGATTGGGGGCAGGAGGAGAAGGGGACGACAGGATGAGATGGCTGGATGGCATCACCAACTCAATGATGTGAGTTTGAGTGAACTCTGGGAGTTGGTGATGGACAGGGAGGCCTGGCGTGCTGCGATTCACGGGGTCGCAAAGAGTTGGACACGACTGAGCGACTGAACTGAACTGAACTGAAAAGGGACTACATTTGAAATATAGTGCATGCAAAAAAGAAGTCTTTTTTGGAGATTCCCTTCTTTGACTAAAAGCAGAGACTTTTCATTTCAGCAAATGAAGTTGCCATAAATCCTCTCTCCAAGGATTCTTCATAGCCAGGTAGGAGATCGACCACTTGCACTAGGATGAGACATTGCATAAACAAACATTATCACAAACTGTCATATCTTCCCTTTGTCTTTCCTAAGCCACTTTCCAATGGAATCCCTTTCTCCGTCTTCCCTTTTCCCTATAAAGTTGGCATAGAACCCCTACCTCTACCTGGTTACCAGCACATTTCATTCCAATGATCCCACATGTATGAGTAGATAGGTCTTGTCTTTCTTCTCTATCATCAGTTGATTTGTAGGTTCCCAACCCCTGGGCCTAAGTAGAGGAGCTTTTTCCTCTCAGTACAGCCCATCCTCTAACAATGCTGTAGCACTTTACAAATAGTGGGAGAATCTTTAAATAGGCTGTCCTTTCCCTCTTCTGTACTTTGTGCTATTGTCCTGCATTTTACATTTTGTAAACTTACAACAGTACATTTCAGTTACACCTGCCCAAAGCAGACAGTTTTCTTTTAAAAATATTTTAAAATGAGAAAAATGTATGTTTATGCAGCTCATTTCTGTTACTGGCATTCTGCATTGCTTTGTATATATGATTCCATCTGAAAAACTTCCTTAACATTTCATGTAGAGGAACTCTGTTAATAATGACATTTCTAAGCTATTATGTGACTGAAAGTATTTAATTTTCTTTTTTTTTTTAGTATCTTCTGATGGGGTGATACTATATGTGATTTTTTAATTAATTTTTTTTCTTTTCTATTTATTTAAGTATAGTTGGTTAACAAAGGGAAAGCTAAATTAGGCATTTGGGGTTAACATATACACACTATTATATATAAAATGGATACACCAAGGATATAGTACAGGAGACTATATTCAATATCTTATAATAACATAACAGGAAAGAATGTTAAAAAAAATATATATATATATATGTAAACTTTCATGTATATATTTATCACTTTACTGTATTCCTGAAACTAATACAACATTGTAAATCAACTCAAAATATTTCATTTTCATTTTCAAAAAAACATATTCACTAGATATAAAGCTCTAGGTTGACAGGTTTATTTTTCCTTAAAAAATATTTTAAAATTTCCTCCATTTCCCTTGGCCTAAATAATTTCTTATGGGCAGTATGTCATTATTCTTACTTCTTAAACATTATGTGCATCTGTGCTAAGTCTCTTGAGTCATGTCCAACTCTTTGTGGCCCTATGGACTGTAGCCCACCAGGCTCCTCTGTCCATGGATTCTCCAGGCAAAAATACTGGAGTGGGTTGCCATGCCCTCCTCCAGGGGATCTTCCCGACCCGGGGATCAAACCTGTAGCTCCTGTGGCACCTGCAATGCTGGCGGATTCTTTACTGCTGAGCCACTGGGGGAGCCCATCTTAAACTTTATACATCATATATATTATCTCCTCTATTTTTAACATTTCTCTTTTTATTACTGGTTTTGACCATTTCATTATGATATGCTCTGATGTTGTTTTCTGTATGTTTATTCCTCAAGGAATTTATGGAGTTTTTTGGATCTGTGAATTTATGGTTTTTTTTTTTAATCAAATGTGGAATATTTTTAACATTTGTTTCTGTACATGTCTTTACCCACCCCCCAGAAATCATATTACACGTATGTTTAAGGTTTTGGCACTGTCCCAGTCACTGATGCCTTTTCATTATTTAGCACTATTTTCTTTTCCCTCTGTGTTCCATTTTGTACAGTTTCTATTGCTATGTCTTCAGGTTTACCCATCTTTTCTTCTGTATTATTGAATCTGTCATAAAATACATCAAGTATATGATCTGCTATTAATCCTGCTCAGTGTATTTTTCACTTCGAATATTGCGTTTCCCATCTCCAGAAGTTTAATTTGGGCCTTTCTGTTTTGTGTCATTTCTGTCTCTCCCAATCATATTCACATGTTCTATTCTTGAACATGTTCAGCATATTTATGATAGCTTTTAATATCTGCATCTACTAAATTTATTACCTGTCATTTCTAAATCAGTTTATATTGATTGATTTTCCTACTGAATCATATTTTCCTACTTATTGGAACACCTAATAATTTTATGTCGGTTGTCAGTGTGATATTGTGATTCATAAGAATATATATTTATATATATTTCTCACATATTTGGTCTTTGTCCACAGTTTCTGACTCATAGCTCCCAGAACACTTGGAATTTCCTGAGTGACAAGAGCAATTGGAGCAGCTTTTTAAAAAATAATATTTGGTCCTTTGTCCTCATTTCCTTAAAATACTTCAGAGTCGTAAATGTGAAATGTGTTACTTGTCACTCATAAGAAGCGCCTTTCCACCATAACTGGGTTTATGTTGATGGGCTGACTTTTGGAAAGCACCTAAGGATGGGGACTGGTTGCCAGGGAAACCAACCTTGACTAGAGGGATGGAATATTTCTCTTCCCCCTGATCTCCAGGGAGAGGAGATGGGCTATAGGATGAATCAGTCACCAGTGACTAATGATTTAATTAACCATGCTAATGTAATGTAGCCTCCATAAAAACCCAAAAGGAAGAGGTCCAAAGCACTTCCAGTTTAGGGAAGCAGAGTGCTTCCACATGCTACCACGCAAGGACCCAAGCTCCACAATGACAGAAGCTCCTTTGGAACCTCTCCCAATGTGTCTTTTTCATCTGGCTGTTGATTTAGATCCTTTGTAATAAACCAGTAATCCAGAGAGTAAAGGGCTTCCTAGGTAGCTCAGTGGTAAAGAATCTGCTTGCCAAGGCAGGAGATGCCAGAGACTCAGGTTTGTTACCTGGGAAGATCCCCTGGAGTAGGGAATGGCAACCCATTCCAGTATTCCTGCCTGGAAAATTTCATGGACAGAGGCACCTGGTGAGCTATGGTAGTCCATGGGGTCGCAAAGAGTCAGACATGACTGAGCGACTGAGCACCCATGCACTAGTCAGTAAACAGGTTTCTGGAGTTCCATGAGCCACTCTAATAAGTTAACTGAACCCGAGGAGGAAGTCTTGAAAACCTCTGATTTATGACCAGTAAATCAGAAGCACAGGTAACAACCTGGGCTTGCAGTAGACTTCTGTGGGACCGAGTCCTTTACCTGTGGAATTTGATATCACTGGGAAGATTGTGTCAGAACTGAGTTGAGTTGTAGGACACACAAGTGGTGTTTGGAGACGTGCTTGTCTTGTGGAATACTCTTCCCCTCCCACCTCCCCCCCATAACAACACACTCCATTATTAAAATGGAGTGAAGATGCAAAAAAAAAAAAATCATGGTTATTTCATGTGAAAATTATGTAAATTTAAGGGAAATAGCAAGAAGTTGAACAGTGGAATCAGTATTCAAGAATATCCTATTGCAATAAAAATAAGAAGTGGAAATTATACCGGTTAATATCAATGCCAGCATTAGGCTCAATTAAATTAATTGTTCAGTTGCAAATGGAAAGGGAAGTGAGGCATGGGAGTTCTGGTTTAATAGCAGTTTGTGCAAAAATGTCTCAGGGCTCTTGATAATTTTAAAAAGTTCTGTGCAGGGTGACTTATCAAGGAGATTATTTTTTTAAATGTGGTCTTCAAGAAAAGACCTTCATAGAAATGTGTATCCAGATTAAAGAAGTTATGGCTATCACTGTGTAATTCTCTACTGCTTTGTTTAGAACCCACTTTTATAAATATGTTCTGTTACCTTTAAGTGGGGGCATTGATAAGCTAAATGTTCCTGGAAAAGGAAAATCATGGTGTAAAATAATCGGCTCATATAGTGATTTTTTCCAGCCACCTTGAGGTGATGCAGAAATCAAAGTTTTATTTCACATGGTCTGGTTTCCATCTCTTCTGCTGAAATAGTAGCTGGGTTCTGTTTCATCCTCTCTACATCTTGATTTTCCTTCACTTCAAGTCATTACAAATTTGAGATCATTTATGTGATCATAGATAATTTTGTCTAGAAATTACTGATCAGAAGAACTTGAAAAGAGAAAGTGAGACAATGGTGTATAAAGAAATCTTTTAGTTTTAACTGACAGAAACCCAGTTCAAACAAACATTTACAAAATGAAAATGAAGTAACCGTCATTGTATGTATCAGATGACTCTATATTCTTAAGATGGCACATCCATTCAAATTGATCTATAGACTCAACACAATCCTTATCAAAATTCCAGCAATTTTTTGGATAGAAATTGTAGCTTCATGTACATGTATATGTATATACATGTATACACATACACATACACACACACACAAACATGAAATGAACTTAGATTCACCACAAACAAAAATCAATTAAAATGGATCATACATCTACATGTGAAAGGTAAACCATGAGATTTTTAGGCAAAAACAAAGGAGAAAATATCTGACACTTTGGATTAGGCAAGGAGTTTTTGAATGTGACATTACAAGCATGATCCAAAGGAAACAATTGATAGGCTGGAGTTCATCAAAATAAAAATGCCTTGCCTTTCAAAAGAGGCTGTTATGATAATGGAAAACAAACCTCAAAGTCTAAGAAAACATTTGCAAATTATATATCTAATAAAGGACTTCTGTTTAGAATCTGTAGTGTACTCGTACTGCAATCCAGTGAAAGACCAACAGCCCAATTAAAAATATGGACAAAATTTTTAAATAGACACTTCTCCAAAGAGATACATGAATGACTAATAAGCATAAGAAAAAGAAACTCAGCATCATTCCTCACTAGGGAAATGCTAATTAAAACCCTGGTGAAGTACCCCTACATGTGTTTCCAACAGAATGGCTATTAATAAAGTTTGACAACATCAAGCACTGTCTAGGTTGTGGCCAAACATTGTTGACAGAGATGTAAAACAATAGACTCACTTTGGAAACAGTTTGTTTCTTAATCATTGAAACATAAAGTCACAACACAACCTAGCAATTCTCCTCCAAGTCCTACCCAAGAGAAATGAAGTGAAAACCTGGACTTCCCTAGTGGTCTGGTAGTAAAGAATCTGCCTGCCAATATAGGGGACATGGGCTGAGTCCCTGGTCTGGGAAGATCCTGCATGCCGCAGGGCAGCTTAGCCTCTACACCAAAATTATTGAAACTCTTGCACTCTAAAGCCTGTGTTCCACAGTGAGAGAAGCCATCACTTGCTGCAACTAGAGAAAACCTGTGTACAGCAACAAAGATTCAATGCAGCCAAAAAGGCATACATAAATAAATAAAATAAGGGAAAACTTGTCCATGCAAAGATTTCTGTGTAAACTTTTTTAGCAGTATTACTTGTAGTACTCCGAACTGGAAACAATCCAAATGTTTATTACCAGGTGAAAGAATAAACAAAATTTGATATATTCATATGTGCATGTGTGCTATCTTGCTTCAGTCTTGTCCAACTCTGTGCAACCCTATGGACTATAGTAGAATATTATTTAGCAATTAAAATAGCAAACTATTGATACATGCCTCTACATGAAAGAACCTGAAGAACATTATAGTGATTCAAAGAAGCCAGACTCAAAAGACTAGAGATAGTAAGATTCTATTTGTATAATCTTTGTAACAAAAAAAAAAGCCAAACTATAGAGACAGAAAACAGATCAGTGATTGTTTGACACTTAAATAGGAATGAAGATTGACCTTCAGTCATCACAAGAAACCTTTTTCGGAGTGATTGGAGAGGGAAATGGCAACCCACTCCAGTATTCTTGCCTGGAGAATCCCAGGGACAGAGGAGCCTAGTGGGCTGCCATCTGTGGGGTCGCACAGAGTCAGACACGACTGAAGCGACTTAGCAGCAGCAGCAGCAGCAGAAATAGTCTAAATTGAGTAATGTTGATGGTTGCATAGCTCTAAAAATTTACCAAAGATTATTGGATTATATATTTAAAATGGGTATGTTTTATGATATGTAGCTTACACCTCAATAAAATTGTGAAAATGACAATGAAAAGGAGAGGTCATTCAATCAAACACAAGTGGAACATGGATACAACTAGTTTTCTGGAAACCGACAGTAACCCTTGACTTAAATACCATGCATCAGTCTGTCTCAACCTGTGTGTCTCTGTGTGTGTGCTTGTGCATATATTTGATTTATAATCACTTAGCTTCATGTCAGGAAGCATAGATTGTTGGCTTCCATTTAAAAGCATCTTTAGTGGAGAAGGGTTGAAACTAACGCTCTTTTTGGTTAAAAATACCAGGAAGGAACACTGATTTTTAAAAATTGAAGTACAGTTGATTTATAGTGTGATAATTTCTGCTCTACAGCAAAGTGATTCAGTTGTACATATGTATACGTTCTTTTTTATTTTCTTTTCCATTATGTTTTATCACAATATGTTGAATATAGTTCCCTGTGCTGTGTAGTAGGACCTTGCTGTCTGTCCATTCTGTATGTAACACTTTGCGTCTACTAACCCCAAACTCCCAGTCCATTCTTCTCACTCCCCCTTGGCAACCACAGGTCTGTTCTTTGTGAGGCTGTTTCTGTTTCATGGTCGTGGTGGTTTAGTCACTCAGTTCTGTCCGACTCTTTGTAACTCCGTGGACTGTAGCCCACCAGGTTCCTCTGTCCATGGAATTTCCCAGGCAAGAATACTCGAGTGGATTGCCATTTCCTTCTCCAGTTTCTGTTTCATAGGTATGTTCATTTGTGTCGTATTTTAGATTCCACATACAAGTGATGCCATGTGATATTTGTTTTTCTTATTCTGTCTTACCTTCGTATGATGATCTGTAGGTCAGTTCATGTTGATGCAAATGGCATTGTTTCATTCCTTTTTATGGCTGAGTAGAACACTGATTGTCTTCGTTTGGTTTCCAGTGCTCCTTTGCAGTCAATAATCAATGGCCTTTAGAAGGTCAGGCTCTCTCTGCTTTATTGTATATGTGCGTGTGTGCTCATAATTACACATGCATACATACACACGTGAAATTTCTTCATTTATTTAATCTTAGTTAATCCTTAGGATAATTCAATGATGTAGATATCAATATTTCCATTTCACAGATAGGGATATTGACATGTAGAGATGTTAAAATATGTCATGAAAGTCATATGGCTAAAATGTTGGTGCTAGAATTTGAACCAAGCATATCAAACCTTTCTTCCTTTCCCTAAATAACACCTCTTCTTTGATCATTTCCTATCCTAAGAATCTGAGTGCTGCACGACTCCTTTATATGTGTTAGATTGCCTTTAATTTTTCTAGATAAAACATTATTGTGTGAATCCCTCTTAAACAGATTCATCTCTGAAATCTGAATAAGTGGATATTCTCTCTCAAATACAGGGCTTTCATTATCACATTTTATGTGTTAGCTCCTTTTTGCTCCACACCACTGGTTCTCTGCTTTTCTGCGGGCGTTCTAATGTCTAATTTTCAACAGTTTCCCTCAAAATGAAAATCACTATTGGTATGGTAAGCATTTGGAGTTTTATTATTGATTTATGCCTTGGGTGAAGAGGTTAATTGAATGTGAATTTTAAGCCAACAACATGATTAGGAGAGTGAAGCAACTGGAATTCATGAATACTCCCAGAGCCATTAAAACTATTTAAAATGAACAATGACTGAAGAGGGGAGTGGAGGTGGGTGGGAAGATGGGGTAGCCCTCTGTTACTTGTGACAGGATTAATGAAATTCTGAAGAATAACACAATCTTTTCAAGGCTTTTTATTTTGCATTTATATTGACATTAGCATGGAATAGAATACATTCCTAATAAACCACTCTTCCATATTCTCTTTGTTTCTTTTATTTCAAATTGCATCATAGAGCCTGAGCTCACCAAATCAACAGACCATACTAGAAGAAAGGGGGGTGATTTATGGGTTACCGACTCTTAAAGCGTTCTCAGGAAGACTTGTAAAGCTTGACAGGGAGATACAGACTCAGCATCTTCATTCTTCCTGCCTTTCAAGAAGATCTTTTAGAAATCACAGTTTAAAAACATGAATCAAAAGTGGATCTTATCTCAAAAAGTTGCAGTATTTGCTGTTGGGAAATAAAGAATTTGGATTTGTTTTAAACTACATTATAATTTCCCTAAATTCAAATAATGGTGGGTTTTATATGCCTTTTGTATGTGAATCTCCGTCTAAATTTCAGGTGTGTAGGGGACAGTCAGTCCATTCTGGTTAATGATGAATAGTGTTCTATGACCCTAGGAGATTTCAAAAATTGGATGGCAGAGTTATATAAACATAATTGTTGACGTAAACAACATAGGTAAAGTTTTTAAATTGAGTTCTTATTAAGAAAACTGAAGAATTACAAAAGACAGGATACATATATATTAAATAATTACATGGTTATAGAAAAGCATCTATTTTAGAAACAAAGCAAATTGCTTATGACACTTTAGTGCTGTTGCAAAAATATATTCTGAACATTGTAATAATATTTGCTGCTGTTGTTGTATAGTCACCAAGTCATGTCTGACCCTTTTGTGACGTCATAGGCTATAGCCCACCAGATTCCTTACCCTTGGGATTTTCTAGGCAATAATACTAGAGTCAGTTTCCTTTCCTTCTCCAGGGGATCTTCCTGACCAAGGGATTGAGCCTGTGTCTCCTGCACTGGAGGTGGATTCTTTACCACTGAGCCACTAGGGAAGCTCCATAATAGTATTTATTACATTTTAGTTTGTCATTGGCATAGCCCTGTTTGGACTTCTCTGGTGGCTTAGATGGTAAAAAATCTGCCTACAATGCAGGAGACCTGGCTTTGATCCCTGGGTCTGGAAGATCCCCTGGGAAAGAGAGTGGCTAACCACCCCAGTATTCTTGCCTGGAGAATTTCATGTTCAGAGCAGCCTGGTGGGCTACAGTCCATGCGGTCGCAAAGAGTCACACACAACTGAGTGACTAACCCTGTTAACAAATAGCCCTGTTAACAAATATATCAGTAGCTGTAATGCAGGTTGCAGAAATGATGCAGCATGCTAAATGGTGCAGGAGCCCTTCAGAATCAATCTTAGAGCGCTGAGGAAAGCTATTGTCACTGTTTTCATCCTGGCAAATACCTACTGTGCTGAGATAACAGAAAATATATAGACACATATACTGGCTTGGAATCAAAGGCTCAGCAAAATGGAAGTTCAAAATCAGCCTAGGAATCAGATCTTTCAGATGAAAAGGATTAAAAATCCTGACGAACACTCAACAAATGTCTTGATAAGGCTGAAGAAGGGAAGATGGAAACACTTCGTGGTTAGAGACTGTAATGCCATACACTGAAGCATTGCTGAGGGTCATGTATTGTATTTGTACAGGGAGATAGTAACAGCTGGGCTCTGGGCAATGAAGTGCCGACTTTTGTCTTAAAGGCTGCAGCTGATCAAGACATAGGCGGTAACGTCCAAGTCAAGGCTGCCTGCCTCAGAGTGATGTGGGACTCTAAGGAAGCTGGGAATCGTTCTTCTGTCTGGAGGGGTACACTGGTGGAGCTTAGTCCTCAGGATCATGAGAATGATAACAGGGCCTGGAGCTCCCTTTCATTTTTCCTCTGTTCCACTGTGTCCACAGGGAAGGTTACACAGGGAAGGTCATTGCTTCTGCTGTGGTCCCAGCCTCGCCTCTGGCCATTTATGTTACTCGGCTCCAGGTGGCCAGTCTGGACTTTACCCAAGGCCCACTGTCTGCACAGGCTTCCCTGGTGGCTCAGTGGTAAAGAATCCACCTGCCAATGCAGGAGACTCGGGTTCAATCCCTGGGTCAGGAAGATCCACTGGAGAAGGAAATGGCAGCCCACTCCAGTATTCTAGCCTGAAAAGACCCCCATGGAGAGAGGAGCCTGGTAGTCTACCGTCCCTGGGGTTGCAGAAGAGTTGGACGTGACTTAGTGACTAAACAACAGCAACAGTCTGCAGCTCCTACAGGTTGCAGGCAGCAGACATAACCTTAGAGGAGGGTTTCTTAGCCTCAACACCATTGACATTTGGGGCCAGATAATTCTTTGTTTTGAGGGGGGCTGTGCTTGTGTGTTGTAGGATGTCTGCCGTCATCACTGGCCTCTACCCATTACACTCTGCTAGCACCTCGAATTATAACAATAAGAATGTCTTCACACATTTCTGAGTGTCCTCTGGAGGGACACGAATGGCTTGCCTTATCTGAGAACCTCGGCTTTAAAGGTTTCTGCCTTTAATACACAGACCTTGGGAATTCAGCTCTCAGTCTAGATTGCACACTTACTAAGACCGTAAAGGACAATTGAAGATGAGAAAAGATTCTAATGCAGAAAACATTTCAGCTGATGACAAGATGGAGCTGTTCTTAGAACCCAAAAGGCCACCCCTTTGAGTCTTTAAAGGGATCCTCTCCAGCTGATCACAGGGCAGCCTGCTTGCCCAGCTTGAGGACTGCCTTGTCACAGGGCTCCCCACCACCCACAAGTATGTTTGAGTGTTTCTCTGTTTCTGACAGACTAGTCTTGGTGGGGTCAGGAACTGAGAAAGCTCCCTAGGTTGTGTCATAAATCTTCCCCGGCCCCCCAGGCTCTGATTCATTTGAGGGAAGTTGACCATCTGAATATGCTCCCTTCTGGGGAAACGCTACACTCTACCCATGCATGTGCGCTTGTTCCGTGTCCTTAACAGAAACTTACTTCAGAACATAAAAGCACAAAACTACACATCAAGCAGCGAGTGGGCAGCTTTTTCCTATCTCTTCCTTCTGAATGATATAAATAAGTGGTAACTGTTTAAAAAATTTGTGACATTTTCCAAAATTTTTCCCAATAGAGCAGTTAAATTACATGGTGACCAAGGTCTGTATGGGACGAAGGATGGGACTTTGAGAAGAGAGATTTCATGTCAGTAGATGGAAGACGATTCTGATGTTTGGAGTCACTCAAGGTGCAGTTGGAGGCAATGTTTCAAATCCCTTTGGATACTTCAACCAGAAGCTGAAAAGTATTGTCAAGGAAAACCCGTGATTGTTCAAATGATCCTTTGGATATATGACTCTGTGAAAGATAATGCAAACATCACAGAGTCCAACAAGTCAAAATTTCAAGACCTTACCCTCAAAAATGCCCTACTTTTTTGATTCAGCTGAGTAGCAGATGCTACTTGAATGATATTCAGATTCATTAACAAGTATGAAGAGACTGATTAGTGCCTTATTCTGTTGTGTGTGTGTGTGTGTGTGTGTGTGAGTGAGAGAGAGAGAGAGAGAGAGAGAGAGAGAGAGAATGAAGTACATTCATCAGGGGTAATTAACCAGTTTGGAATCATGATTAATTTTAAAAAATATTAGCATAACTATGAAAGTTGCTCAGTTGTGTCAGACTCTTGGCAACCCCATGGACAATACAGTCCATGGAATTCTCCAGGCCGGAATACTGGAGTGGGTAGCCAATTCCCTTCTCCAGGGGATCTTCCCAACCCAGGGATCTAACCCAGTTCGCCCACATTACAGGCGGATTCTTTACCAGCTGAGCCACCAGGGAAGCTAGAATTACCACAGTGAGCTTATGGAAATTGACAGATCACAAAAATCCATGGCTATACAAAAAGAAGGATGTGCTTTAGTTTGGAGAACAGTAAAGCACACTTAATATTTTTCACCGACTGCCCTCTCCTCCAGGAAGGCTCCTGCGCCCCACCAGTCAGGCCTCTGAGGATAGCATCCCTTCCGTCTGCCAGCAGGCTGCCAAGAGAGAGCAAAAGAAGAACTGAGTCACTAAGTCGTGCCTGACTCTTGCGACCCTATGGACTGTAGCCCGCTAGGCTCTTCTGTCCATGGGATTCTCCAGGCTAGAATAGTGGAGTGGGTTGCCATTCCCTTCTCCATGAGAGAGCAAAGGTGAGCCCTTAAGTCGCCTGCTTAGTGCGCACATCTCTTGCTTTAAATCCATAAGGAGGCTGTGAGGGTGAAAGATTCGAGTAAAGGAGAGGGGAAGTTGTGGTGGCGGGGTGCAGGCAGCTCAGAGCTTATAATGAAGGAGGGATAGGTATAGAAGACGAGGAAAGACAGCAGTAGGATTTCATTTATATTTGGTTTAGTTCTTAAGTTAATAGCCAAGAGGTAGAAGCGTTTACTACATTATTTTTCCAGCTTTTCCTGCTGCCTCACCTCGCTCTAAGCCCAGGAATGAGCTTGGCTTACTGGAGCTCTATCTGCAAATCTTGGCAACAATGTACCATGGAAATCAGCCATAAAATGTTACTTTCTCTCCTTGCCCTGGGAGTCGTGTGAGTGGGTGGTTGGAAGTCACAAAGAGTGGCTGCCTGAATGGTCTCCTCCCTATAAAATGCTATTGATACTTGTTTTCTGGACTAGTGGGAAACAACGTGTTTTTTTGGTTTTGTTGATGTCTCAGCCTGTAGAATGTTTATCTATTGAAAGGTTAGATTTAGAAAGAGTGAATCTCCCTCCCCAAATAGCTGCTCGCAAGATGACTGGCAAGAAGCACCGAAACTTCTCACAACAGATTAATAATCAGAAATTTGAAAGCCTTGAGAGGAAAAACGAAGATGCAGAATCATTTTTGTGTCCTTCTTTTTATCTACACTATACCTTGGAACTCTTCATTTTGCCACTGATTGACAGCACCTAACAAAGAGGTAAGATTGCGCTTATACATAGTTCTGAGAACCCAGTTGAATGGTTCGGGCTCCAAACTCCACCTGCGTGCCTGAGTTATGGAATTCTTTGCAATGGATTTCTGCCTCAACAAACAACTGGATAATTGCTAAATGTCTCTAGATTTTTGGCTCATAAACAAACATGAATTTACTGAATCGGATTAACTAAAGTCAGAGGAAATAGTTAGCAGACAGTTGGCTTAAAAGGTGCTGTGGATAAAGAAACGACTGATTTGCAAGGTCTCTGGACTAAAGAAAATTTTTTCTCCCTGTGCTCATAAAAGTGAGGCTGGTCCTGAGGAAATATAAATTTGCCTAATAATTATCAAGAGCAAACTTGCATTAGCTTAGCCTGCAATGACTGGAAGATTTTACATTTCAGGTAAGGGCCGCACCTCCTGTGAAGTCTGAACTTCTGGCAAAGGCCTGGAACCCTTCCCAGACATCACCAGAAACTCTGGTCATTCATTCAGAATACATTACTGGATAGCCACACATTTTTGACTCTGATTTTTAAATTTTCAGCAGAGCTTGTGAGAAGGTGTTTGTGGTACATATACACAATGGAGTATTACTCAGCCATTAAAAAGAATACATTTGAATCAGTTCTAATGAGGTGGATGAAACTGGAGCCTATTATACAGAGTGAAGTAAGCCAGAAGGAAAAACATAAATACAGTATACTAACGCATATATATGGTATTTAGAAAGATGGTAACAATAACCCGGTGTATGAGACAGCAAAAGAGACACTGATGTATAGAACAGTCTTATGGACTCTGTGGGAGAGGGAGAGGGTGGGAAGATTTGGGAGAATGGCAATGAAACATGTAAAATATCATGTAGGAAACGAGTTGCCAGTCCAGGTTCGATGCACGATGCTGGATGCTTGGGGCTGGTGCACTGGGAGGGCCCAGAGGGATAGTATGGGGAGGGAGGAGGGAGGAGGGTTCGGGATGGGGAACACATGTATACCTGTGGCGGATTCATTTTGATATTTGGCAAAACTAATACAATTATGTAAAGTTTAAAAATAAAATAAAATTAGAAAAAAAAAAAAAGAAAATTCTCAGATATGATTGTTCTGAATGATTTTGCTCTTTTCTAAATAAAGAAAAGTTATCCTCAAAAAATGAAATCTAAATTTGGTAACTAAAGTGGGAATTCAAGCTACTTTTGGCCTGGGTTTACCATGAGGTAATACGATCCATTGTTTCAGCCAGGATGCAGTAGACTAAACTAGATATTCTCTTGACCCAATTAGTTTCAAATTACTAGGGAGCAAGAATTGTATTATTGCATTTTTCATATATTTTTATTTCCCCCCAACTTTGTGACTGAGACCTAGAAGGTGCTCAGTAAACATGTCATAAATTAATTTCATCATGGCTCTAAAGGAAATTCTTAAGAGGCTTTCTAAAAATATTTTAAAAAATTTTAAGGATTGGTGTCAATAGTGGAATAAATTTAAGGCTATACAAACTTCTATAAAACTTTCATGTACATTGTCTGTACATATAAAAAAACAAACTTTCTAATTTCACTTATCTGCTAAGCTGGTCTTCATTTTTTGGTCACATCTTCTATAATGTATTTTAATAACAGAAACAAACACATTCTTTGCTATATTTAATCAGCTCCTTGGGAATCAGCAGCTCGAAACTGAATTCAAACTTGAGTCCTGTCACTCACTAGTTGTAGAAACTTGGCCATGTTACTTACCCTTCCCAAATCTCAGTTTTCTCATCTGTAAAAAGGTGATATTAAATACTCTTTGGAATTAAGTTAAAGGAGGGAAATATATATATATTTATAAAAATCATCAAATGCAGGTCTCAACATTTAGTAAGAACCACATGAATCTTAGTTCTTATCTTCATTTCAGTTCAGTTCAGTTGCTCAGTCGTGTCCGACTATTTGTGACCCCATGAACCACAGCACGCCAGGCCTCCCTGTCCATCACCAACTCCTGGAGTTCACCCAAACCCATGTCCATCGAGTTGGTGATGCCATCCAACCATCTCATCCTCTGTTGTCCCCTTCTCCTCCTGCCCTCAATCTTTCCCAGCATCAGGGTCTTTTCCAATGAGTCAGCTCTTTGCATCAGGTGGCCAAAGTATTGGAGTTTCAGCTTCAACATCAGTCCTTCCAATGAACACCCAGGGCTGATCTCCTTTAGGATGGACTGGTTGGATCTCCTTGCAGTCCAAGGGACTCTCAAGAGTCTTCTCCAATACCACAATTCAAAAGCATCAATTCTTCAGTGCTTAGCTTGGGCAGACAGACTGAAACTAAAATCACAGACAACTAGCCAATCTGATCACACGGACCACAGCCTTGTCTAATTCAATGAAACTAAGCCATGCTGTGTGGGGCCACCCAAGATGACTGGGTCATGGTGGAGAGCTCTGACAGAATGTGGTCCACTGGAGAAGGGAATGGCAAACCACTTCAGTATTCTTGCCTTGAGAACCCCATAAACAGTATGAAAAGGCAAAAAGATAGGACACTGAAGGATGAACTCCCCAGTTCAGTAGGTGTCCAATATGCTACTGGAGATCAGTGGAGAAATAACTCCAGAAGGAATGAAGGGATGGAGCCAAAGCTCCTTATCTTACTTCATATCAAAATGCATTTTATAGACATGCCATTTTATTTCTGTGAAAACTGGTTATTAGAACAAATTCATCTCATCTCTTTATTATAACAGAACTAACTGTTCCTCCTTCTAACTGAAAGCAAAGTTACTGTATGCAGCTGAAAGTAATAAAGCTGTATTTGCCTTTCAAATAGCCATAATTTTGGCTTTTGTACGCATTTTAGTTTGGCCTCTATATGCCTAATATTTTCTGTGTAATTTCATGTCATTTGCTGCTACCATATTTTACTATGTAATTTATTCACCCTTAATTCTTCAGAATTGAGGAGGTTTTCTAAAATTAGAATGGAAACTCTCTGAGGTCTTCTGTTTGCTTGGTCAGTATCTTATTCATGAGCCGCTCCAGGAAACATGACAGGATAATAATTCTGGCAGCAGCTGGCACTGCAGAGATAGAAGGCTGAGCTGAGCTCTGCAGTTTAAAATGTATATCCTGAGTTGTCAAGGTTGTTAGATTTAAAGTGTTTGACTTTGGAAAGAATTTGGACAGAATTTGATAGACAACTACTAACCCAGGCCTGGAACTCAATTCACCTCTGAAATGAGAAAGGTCCTGCTTCTTTTCTGGTCCCTCCCCCAGCCCCTCTTCCTCAATCTCTTTGCTCCACATGGTCCAAGGAACAATCACTCCATGGACAGAAGGTGCATTGAGAATGTGTGCAGGGTGAGCTGACTCAGGAGAAACGCCCCCCCTCCTCAGCGGAGGGGTGCCTTCTATTGCATTTCAAGCTGGACTAGAAATCAATATGTCATTATAAACATATATGGTGCAGGGAGAGACAGGAAGTGGATACATACCCAGGATAAAGTAATTTGGAAGCATTAGTTACTTTGAAACGTGCCGCACACCGAGGAGACTTGAACATTTCACAGTGGATTTCTTCGCCTCAATCAATGTCCTTTTTTTCCCTCACTTGAAGCAGTTTTATAGACAAGCATGGTTACTTGCTTGGGAAAAGTTCAAATTCCAGTAACATTTTCTGACTGCTTGTCTAGCACCCAACTTCTAATTGTGTACTTTTAACTGCAACCCGCATCATTTGCCTTGGGGAGAAACTTCTTGGTAAATTAAAAAAGGGGAAAAAAGGGAAATGTATGCTTCAGAGCATCCTGCAAGCAATGGTGTTTTGCACTCAATTGTTTTTCAGTAGCATAACTATCTGGAGAGTAAACCCTTTGATAATGTTCCTGTTTCTCCCTCAAAAAAAAAAAAAAAAATGCAAAAGTTAATATGACAAGCATGCAATGATACATTAAATTGAGAAAGGGGCCAGAGCAGGATTTATAAAATTCTCCTATAGCTTTTCATACTCCTCAGCCTTTTATAGATCTCCCTCAAAATATTTTTTCTCTTTCTATTAAACCCCTTTCAACCATCCCAACCCAACTCAACTCCCAAGCTTCCTTTTGGCACATAGCTATCTTGCTCCCTGTTCCCATGTAGAAAAGTCTTTTTTTTTTCCTCTCCAAGATTTCTCCAATCTTTCATCTTCAAACCTGCCCCAAATTTAATGAACTGTGTTTTGAAAACTGCATGGCTATTCTGAACCTCTTTAAAAGTACTTTGGTGTATTTTCCAAGAATGAGGATACATTTATACTGATGTGGCTTCACCCTCCCCTTTGGTTAAGGACTGGGGTTTAGTCTTTGTATGTGAATGGAGTCCAGCCAACTGGTCAATGTGGAGGTGGGATATACAACCCTGGCCTCACTAACATATTTCAACTAATTGATGGACCTGGTCTTAATCCAAGTTGGCTCCATTCTACATTCTAGTCCAAGTCCCACTTTTAATATATTTTTAAGGACTTAGTGGGTGATTATATTTAGGTACTTTATGGAAAATATATACTAAGAAGAAATGCAGATATTTGTTGAAACTACTTTTAAATGATGTGCATTAAGAATGCTTGTTGAAACACTGCCAACCTAAGGTTGCCAGTCCTTTGGCCCGAATAGTGAAACAAACATTAAAAACATGAATCTATGTAGTAAAGTTTAGCTTGAGCTCATACTTTCCAACCCTTTATCCTGTTAGTTGGTACAGTTGCTTGCTATCTCAATTCTGTCAAATATGAGAAAGAGACTTTGGTTATCCAGATAGATCTAATACTAAATGCAAAATTTAAGACATGTTATGTTATTTTGTTTGCCTATTTTTACCAACTTTATAAGTCCATATATTTTAAAGAATTTCACTGCTTAGCAAAATAATGTCAGAGACAAATACTGTGTAATATCACTTATATGTGAAATCTAAAAAATAAAACAAACTAGGGGATATAACAAAGAAACAAACAGACTGACGGATCCAGAAAACAAAGTAGTGTTTGCCAGTGGGGAGAAAGATGAGGAGAGGGGCAAGACAGGAGCAGGGCATTAGGAAGTAAAATCGATCCATGTGAAAGTCGCTCAGTTGTGTCCGACTTTTTGTGACCCCATGGACTCTTTAGTCCATGGAATTCTCCAGGGCAGAATCCTGGAGTGGGTAGCCAGTTCCCTCCTCCAGGGGATCTTCCCAACCCAGGAATCAAACCCAGGTCTCCTGCATTGCAGGTGGATTCTTTGCCACCTGAGCCACCAGGGAAGCCCAAGAATACAGAAGTGGGTACCCTGTCCCTTCTCCAGCAGATTTTCCCGACCCAGGAATCAAACTGGGGTCTCCTGCATTGCAGGCAGATTCTACACCAGCTGAGCTACCAGGGAAGCCCCCAAGCAGTAAAATACTATGTCTAAAATAAGTTACAAGGAGATACTATACAGCACAGGGATTATAGCCAAAATTTTATAGTAACTATAAATGGAGTATAACCTTTAAAAATTGTGAGTCACTATGTCATACATCTGAAACTTATATGAATTATAAATCAACTCTACCTTAATAAAAATGAAAATGACTACTTAGCAAATTTCCAAAGATTGGTTTTTAACTTCAGTTTACTCTTGCATCTTTATACTCACTTATTCATTCATTCATTATTTATCGGATAATTGCAATGTGGATGAAAATAGGCTAAGAATTGTGTGAAGACCTAGTGTTTCCACTAGATTGAGATATATGCAAATAGCTGTAACAGAATATGAACCATCTCACCATAAAGGCATGGAGGACTGTGAATATTCATATATGAAAAAAGGAAGCTAGTTGAGCAAGGATGACTCCATGGAATGGACTGCCTTGCCCATAATGTAAAGAAAAAGAGTTGAGGCATACCCAAAAGGAAGGAAAAGGAGGGAAACTATGTGAATAAGTCAAAGAGCAGAAGTCTCTGGTATGAATGGGACCCACTGGTTTGGTTGCGGAATAGTACAGAGAGAAGTGATCGGAGATAAAACTAAAAATGAGCACATGATTAATGAGTCTTGAAAGTCAGGTGAGATTTTCTTTAGGTGGAAATAAAGAACAATTTAAAAATTTAAAATTATTGGCTTTATTTGCTTTTTTACCAAGAAAATAATCTATATTGTGATCAAAACAAAACCTTGACGCTGTTAGCCTCAAAAAGGCTCTTTAATCAGTTGAGGTAAAAAGTAAAGAGGTTCTGAATGAAGTAGCACAGGAAGGAAGAACAAATTAAAACAGGGTGTAATTGAAATTGTGAAGACAGCGTAGACAGCTTTCAGAGGCATAGGGTTCAAAAATGAGACAAGCTTCATTTTGTGTGTAGCGCAGCACAGAGAAAAAACAGAAATATGTCAAAGAAAATTAGTTTAAATGCTCTCTCATTCACATAATTCTCCAATAGAGGTCTGTTCTTGGATTATTCAAATGTATTAAATTGCTTTCAAGTCAAAGGCCATTGACTCTGAAGTCTGATTGCTTCCATATGAAAACTGACCATCCACTGGAGCAAGAGATGTCCACCTGGTCCCCAGGGCAAACTTTGATAAAGGTCAGAGGCACTCATGTTTTCAGCTTCACAGCAACGATCAGTGTTGGCTTGTGGGCTTTACAGAGCTGGATATTTTATAAATCACGTTTATCTATGAACTCTACACAGAAGTCATGTACTTGATGACAGCCTCAGCCTTCAAGAAACTCACTGACAGGTGAGGAGAGATCCTCTCTCCTCCATTTCCTCCATTTTACTTGACTTCCTTGCTACCGAATCAGTCCCTAATCCTTTACAATCTGATTTTCATCCTCAGTCTTTAGCTAAAACACCCACTTTAAGTTATGTCAATATAGTCACTACATTGAGTAGCTTCTACTGGATTCTCATTCATGTCCCTCCAATCTGTGGTATTTGAAATTACTGATCACCTTCCTGGCCTCACATGTACTTTCTCCCTAACTCAGCACCATCTGCCAGCATTTTAAGTGCAGACAGACACAGAACAAGCACACACTTCTGTTTTTCATTTACTCTTTCACTTATCTCTGTGGTATTTTACTAGCTTTTCTGATGAGTATTTTCCTCTCCCATTCTTTCTCTGGCCTTCCAGAAATCTAGTTTTCTGCTAGATTTTTTTCAGTCTTTTTGTCTCTTTTTAACTGGTCTTTTCTTTGTTGACTTCATCTACCCTTACATCCTTATGCCTAGCTTTATTGAGATATAATTGTCATATAACATTATGTAAGTTTTAGGTGTATAATATGGTGATTTGATACATGTATATATTGTAAAATTATTAATACCAGAATGTTAGTTAACAAATCTATCAATGCATATAATTACCCTGTTTTCGTTGCTGTTTTTGTGGTGAGAACAAAGAGCTAATCTTTGTGTTTAAGCTAATCTGTGTGTTTAAGAGCTAATCTCTTAGCAACTTCCAAGTATACAATACAGTAGTGTTAACGGTAGTCACCAGATTCGATTATTAAACATCTTACACAAACAAAGGGACACTCAGAGTTCTTGGCAATAGTAAGTGATGGGTGAATGACTATGAGAGGGAAGATTGAGAGAATAGGCAAGACCAGACCCTGGGAGAACTGTTAGAGTGAAAATGTAGACTATATCCTGTAGGCAAAGGAGACCAGTTAGAACTGTTTCAGCAGAGTGGTGACAGCCTTACAATTGTTTCTTTTAGAAGGACCACACTGTAGCATAGTGGAGAATATTCAAAGCCAGGATGACGAATGGTTTCCAACTGACCGTTCATTGGCACTGTGTTGAGGAGGATTCTGAGGCTATACTCAGGCTAAGCTGGAAGAAGGCCATAATTATGTACCCAGGTATGGCTGTTATTC
>NW_011494677.1:2611897-2637893 GCF_000754665.1 Bison bison bison | reverse complement strand
ATATATATATCTGACTTCTCCATTCAATGTCTATGAAATGCAAGGTGTATTGAGGACTTACTGGAAGTGGAAGTCTGGGGAAGATTCAGCTTCCAAGAGAAATAAGATTTTTCTCCGTTGTTAAAAGTGACTGTGGCTGTCAAGGGCACCGTGGTGGAGAAATGCGGGTGATGTGTTCCGTATTTGCCATCAAAGAGCTGGGGAGTGAAGCCCCACCAGCAGAACGATGGGAGAAGCAGTTAGGAGGCTGCTGCTGAAACCCAAAATGGAAATGATGAGGTTCTGCATTAAGTGTATGTCAGTGGTACTGGAGAGAAGAGGAGGGATTTGGATGGCATTAAGGATGTAGTTGAAATCACTGACAGAACCATGGGACCACAGTCATTTCATTGGCAGATGGGAGAAGAGCTCATTAGGAAAACCGAGAAGGAGGGTTCTGCCTAGAGACCCGAGGAAAAGAGACCGTGGTATCCCCAAAGGCCAAGTCCAGTTCAGGAAGAATTAAAAGCAAACAAACAACAACAACAACAAAAAGAAACCACATTGCGGAGAGGTGCGGTAGGAAGTGGCTGAAAGTTGTCCGTCGAATTTAGCTGCTAGGATGATTGACGCTGAAAAGAACGCTTTCAGTCTACAAGTGGGAGAGGAAGCCGCGTTAAGTGTTTTATTTCCTCACCTCCCACTCACCCTTTTCAAGAAGCTAAGCTGTAAAAGCGTGGAAAGTGAAGACACAGCACACTTCAGGTCATATCCCCTTTTTGTGGTGTTTTTGAGGGGGGAAGGGTTTGAGCATGTTTCTAAAGCAGAGACATAGGTGGCAGGGGTTGGAGAATAGAAGGAGAAAAGTGCCTGAACTCGGAGAGAATTGATAGAATCTTGGAAAGGGAACTTGGGGTGAAAAATGTTGCCTGTCACATCAGTAAACAACAGATGTGGTGGCCTTTACCATCAGTCACTGTGGCCACCTGCCCTGTACTTTGCACCCTGGGAGGATTCAGGATGGAGACAAGCAGGATGCTGGCCCTCGACAGTTAAGGTACACATCAAAGGAATGCTTTTAATGAGCTCAGATGCTCGAATCTTCCCATACATAGGAAAGTGCTAAATTCATTACCTTGACATGTCTGGTTTTTCTTTAACGAACAGTCGTTTTTTGATATTCCGACTACCTAGTTTTTGTCCCCAAACCTCCCATGTATCCTGACTCCTCCCTTGCCTTTTTGGAGCAATCCCGCAGAGCTTTCTGAGAGGCTGCCTCCTGGACTTAAGTCCTTAGCAAGTGCACTGAATAGAACACGATTCTCAACTTTTAGGTGGTGTTTTTCCCCAGTTGACAAAGAAGGGAAATGGAAAAGTGGGTATGGATGCAGATTCACCTGTAGATGTTGGGGAGGGAAGCTGAGGGAAGTCATATATTGTCGATTCATCTTGTTTGGTCAACTGGGTTCATTTCCTGAGGCATAGATGGGGCACAGGACGTCAGGACAATCATGATATTTGTACCGAATGTTACGGTGAATTAGGGGCAGGTGACTAGCAACAAGTGAAAGATCATCTGAGAATTCGTGAAACTGAACTGTTGTTTTTCTCTTAGTATAAAAAGCCCTGTATCTGGCTGTTTGGGACAATGCTAGAAAGAGAAGTCTGGTTCTTGGGCTTGTTGCCTCTGTGGGGATGGAGCTGGGATGAAAGCCGGGGCATTGGGTGAGCTGATTATTTCTCCATGAATCCCTGAAGCAAGTCTTGGGAAAGTAGTCCATGATGTTGGTTCTTCCAGCTTTACATAATTCTTAGAGCTCATCTAACTATCCTACCAGATCCCTGTAGAGCCTCCTTAGGAGGTGTCCTCCACTGGCTGAGTGGCATCCAGTCTGTATGACCAGCTTGGACCTTCTACCTCATTCTGTGAGGCTATATTTTTTCCTAGGTGCCTCTGGACTAAAAGCTTCAATCTTTAGGTTGATCCTGTGCTCACTGACCATGCACATCTTTCCCCAGGAAAAAATCCATGAGTTTCCTCCTAAACTGATTAATAACAGTGAGAAACTCTCCCCCCAGGACAGGAAGCCTATAGGCTATTTCTAATAACTGACTCAGCATGGTCTGTTTTAGATGTGATGAGACAGCCTGCTTGACTCTATAAGCAGTCCAGCCACAGCTGTGGTTTACAGATACCAAACGGCAGGGTGGTACCAGTGATTGTAAAGTTTGTGTTTGATAGCCTTGAAAAGTCACACCTAGGAATCTATGATGACTTTTTTTTCTCTTATGGAATGGGGCTGGTTGATTCTTTAAGGAATAAGTCCCAAAGGGTTGGCATTTTAATTATACTCACATACACGCGCACACATATGTGTGTGTATGCTGCTGCTGCTGCTAAGTCACTTCAGTCGTGTCCGACTCTGTGTGACCCCATAGACAGCAGCCACCAGGCTCCCCCATCCCTGGGATTCTCCAGGCAAGAACACTGGAGTGGGTTGCCATTTCCTTCTCCAATGCATGAAAGTGAAAAGTGAAAGTGAAGTCACTCAGTCGTGTCCGACTCTTTATGACCCCATGGACTGCAGCCCACCAGGCTCCTCCGTCCATGGGATTTTCCAGGCAAGAGTACTGGAGTGGGGTGCCATCACCTTCTCTGATGTGTGTGTATAAACTCATACAATACATAATTAAAATTTTGGAAAACTTGTTAGCTCTTGTCTTCAGAGGTAAGGGAGCCAGATTTAGGCTGATGAGAGGGTGGTCTAAGCCACATCAATACTGTCAGCCTCACAGGGGTCACTGCCTATTGACGACCATGGATGGATTATGTTGCTAAATTTGGTTTGATGAAGACTTGATTCAGTGTAGATCCACATGCTGTTATCAATGATTATGAAATTCCAAATATCCTGAAAATCAAAAGTGGTTTTGTAAATATGGGCAAATTCATTTGTTGGCCAAACTTGACTTTAGTAGATGTGATTTTATCAAGTTTTGATTTTCTCACCTAATGTGTTCTCCTGCAGAGATACTAGTTTTGTGGTTACAGGACGCTCTATTCCCATACCGTGATCACCGACTTCCGCATTATATGTGCGTGTGTGCTCAGTCTCTGAGTCATGTCTGACTATTTGAGACCTCGTGGACTGTAGTCCACCAGGCTCACTGTCCAAGGGATTTCCCAAGCAAGAATACTGGAGTGGGTTGCCCTTTTCTTCTCCTGGGGATCTTCCCGATCCATCGATCGAACCCGAGTCTACTGTGTCTTCCTGAATTGGAAGGTGGACTCTTTCCCACCGTGCCGCTTGGGAAGCCCTCCGTGTTATATGTACTGTGTAACTTATGAAATCTGAACAATTCTGGATAGTAAGATACTTTCATCCCCAAGGATTTCAGATCAGGTATTGAGAGGCAATGCTTATGTCTATCCTGTCATAATGTGACTGCTATTGCCCACATATTTAGTGACATTTTGATGGTCTTTTCATCTTTATTTCTTGTAACTCAGTGATTTGCAAAAGTTGCACATCAGAATCACCTAGAGAACTTAAAAGACTACTGAAGTCCGTCTCCTACCCTGAGACATTCTGATTTAATTAAGGTGGGGTATGACCTTGATGTCGGCATTAAAAACTGTTCAGGTGATTCCAATGTGCAGTGAAGTTTGGCGCCTAGTGCTGAGTTATTTCTGAGGACATGAATGTCAGTGGAGCAAGGCCTGGACATCCTATGATGCTTCGTGACACTTGAGTTAAATTGGACTGAGTAGACACAATTTGTATTAGAGCTCCAGCAGATGTTTTGCTGTGTGATGGGTTTTGTTTTTGTTTAGTGGTTCAGATAATAAAGAATTCGCCTGCAATGCAGGAGATCTGAATTTGATCCCTGGGTTGGGAAGATCCCCTGGAGAAGGGAATGGCTACCCACTCCAGTATTCTTGCCTGGAGAATCCCATGGACAGAGGAACCTGGTGGGCTACAGTCCATGGGTTGCAAAGAGTTGGAGACGACTGAGTGACTGACACTTTTACTTTCTTTGGTACTGGAGTCACAACATCATCATGTTATATCACTGCAGCACGAAGACCCATGGTTTTCCAACCTCAGTATACACTGGATACTAGTATTGTTTGAAAAAACCAGCATGATAGAGTTACTTACACAGAGCCTCCAAATAATCTTCTGACAGCCAACTGATATTCAATTATGTAACAACAGATTTTTGTCCTCAAAATTAAATGATCGTTATGAAAGGACCATGTTTTAAAAAATGTTTCCCCATTAGTGTCCTGGCTATTTACCAATAAAGAATATATTCTTTTCTAATATATCCTAAGGCCAACTGCCCTCATTCTGGGTTGTGAGCCCTTACAAATAAGAAAAAAGAAATAAATGGAAGAATTTCCAGAAAACATGGGGGTTAGTTGGATTTCCAGTTGGTTCTTAGGTATTTCTCTCATTTATTCACTTGTACAAATTTAATGATTTTAGAGTTATTAAGTTATGTTACCTATGCCAACTTGATAAGGATAAGGGTAGATTTATTTGATTAAAAGAAGTGTCTAGAACAGATTGGGCTTCATGAATGAAAGGAACTACATTTGCAGAGTTAAAAATAGGAATATAAAAGCACACAGATTTTACATTGTGAGAACGGAGAACATTTTAAATGGTTTTCAACTGATGCGGAAGGCAAATTCTCCTCGTTGGTGATTGAGTTATAATGTCACAAATTCACTTTCGTCTAGGGAAAATATGTTTTTATTGTTAAAGAAGGCAAATGAATTAATGATAAGCTTTGTCAGCAGGGAGCCTGTGGCAGTCATTTTCCCCCCGAGGGAAAAATGACTAAAAAGTGTACATTTAGTATTTGTCACAACTTCAAAGAAAACAACTAGCTTTCACCACTGACTATGCTAGTTCTGTTACCGAGAGCTTCAAAACCAGAATTTGTTTTTATAGGCAGGTGCTGTTTTTCTCAGTATTCTACATTGCTAGCCATCCAAATAGCAATTAAGACCCAGCCAGCTTCAGAACTTGTGAAGCCGAAAGTGAGAATCGCTCCTTTAGTAAGTCAGTGTTCTCCAAGAGGTGTTTTTTTAAAAAACTTGTTTTGCTTACCTGGAAACTGGAATTCTGACTGCCATTGTCAATTGGAGGCAACCAAGGAAAGAGAAAATCTTCTACTGACTAAGAAGGATCTTTTATTGCGGATATCATTATAAGTGGACAAGGATTATTTAAGAATGACCCGTTCATCCTGTGGAGTGAACTATTAATTATAAAGTAAACTAAAGGCTAAACATATATTTACAGCTGCGAATGGTATGCTTGTGTTTCCAGTGTTAGTATCCAATCCTGCCTCACTTAGAGAGAAATGGAATTTATGCTCTGGGATTATTTGGACACTCCTTTGTTTTATTTATGTATGTTTATAATTTTTAAAGATGAAGTATAGTTGATTTACAATGCTGTGTTAATTTCTTCTGTACAGCAATGTGATTCCGTTGTACATACATCGACATTCTCTTTGAGACTCCTTTCCTTTATGGCTTATGCCAGAATACTGAATCTAGTTCCCTGGGCTATGCTGTGGGACCCTGTTGTTTTTGAGCCTCCTTTGTTTTAAATCATCCTCACCTCCTTGGGCTCTCTGCTGGTTCTCCTCTGTGCCCTAAACTTGCCTGTGCTGAAATAATCTTTTTCTTGTATGGAGGGTTCTGGACCATTTTCACAGAGGTCTTTCTCTGCAGTTACTCCTAATGCACACAACATCAACTACTTCTGTATCTATAGCTACTGCTGTTTCTAAAGATCCAGGCAATGCTGATAGCTGAAGCTTTTTCCTCTGTGTGCCCAGTCTGCTATCCTGGGGATGACTTCTTTCTCTCCATTGTGTGCTATGCTTCTAAGGGCTTGTCCATCATGCCCCCCCCCCGCCCATCTGCCATGGTCTGGACTACAATGGCCTGCAAACATTTTTACTTCTCACATCACTGAGGGAGACGTTTGAGGCGGGGGTAGGGGGAAGATTGGAAGCTGCTTGTCTCTGTTGAATATTTTTTGATAATGCTGTCTTACTGTCCACAGTATAGCACTCTCAAATATAATCCCACCCTCCATGTTTCTCCACGCTGGCACATGACAAACCCAGTAGGATCAAATCTTAGCAGTTCAGGACTTGAGATTTGTTGAAATAAAAATTTCACTCTTCCTCTGAGTGAGGAAGAATAGTACAGAGAACAGATGCTGAAGGTGGAAAAACCTCAGTATCCAGGTGTGATTATGCAGTGGTGGTGATGCACTCCCACTGCTCTTCGTTCAGGAAATCTTGATAACGTCTCTTTCCGGACCAGTTCCTGGGAGTTAAAGGTGACCACGATTCTCTCCCTGTGTCTCCCTCAGAGTTCCATACTCAAATTTGATCACAGCTCACACTGCAGTGGCATGTGCTTTCTTGTGGCTCAGTGGTGAAGAATCCGCCTGCTGATGCAGGAGACGAAGGAGTCTCGGGTTCAGTCCCTGGGCTGGGATGATCCCCTGGGGGAGCAAATGGAACCCGCTCCGGTATTCTTGCCTGGAAAATCTCATGAACAGAGGAGCCTTGTGGGCTATAGTCCATGGCGTCTCAAAGAGTTGGACACGACCGAGCGACTGAGCACACCCGAAAGCATGCATTCTTGTGTTCAGTTCAGTTCAGTCCAGTCGCTCAGTCATCTCCAACTCTTTGCGGACTCCATGGACTGCAGCATACCAGGTTTCCCTGTCTATCACCAACTCCCGGAGCTTGCTCAAACTCATGTCCTTCGAGTCAGTGATGCCATCCAACCATCTCATCCTCTGCCATCCCCTTCTCCTCCTGCCTTCAATCTTTCCCAGCATCAGGGTCTTTTTCCAAGGAATCAGTTCTTTGCATCAGGTGGCCAAAGTATTGGAGTTTTAGCTTCAGCACCAGTCCTTCCAATGAATATTCAGGACTGATTTCCTTTGGGAATGACTGGTTTGATCTCCTTGCAGTCCAAGGGACTCTCAAGAATCTTCTCCAACACCACAGTTCAAGAGCATCAATTCTTCCGTGCTCAGCTTTCTTTATCATCCAACTGTCACATCCATACATGACTACTGGAAAAACCATAACTTTAAGTAGATGGACCTTTGTTGGTAAAGTAATGTCCCTGCTTTTTAATATGCTATCTAGATTGGTCATGACTTTTCTTCCAAGGAGTAAGCATATTTTAATTTCATGGCATCAGCCACCATCTGCAGTGATTTTGGAGCCCCCCAAAATAAAGTCTTTCATTGTTTCCATTGTTTCCCCATCTATTTGCAATGAAGTGATGGGACTGGATACCATGATCTTAGTTTTCTGAATGTTGAGTTTTAAGCCAGCTTTTTCACTCTCCTCTTTCACTGTCATCAAGAGACTCTTTAGTTCTTCGCTTTCTGTCATAAGGGTGGTGTCAACTACGAATCTGAGGTTATTGATATTTCTCCTGGCAATCTTGATTGCAGCTTGTGCTTCATCCAGCCTGGCATTTGGCATGATGTACTCTGCATATAAGCTAAATAAGCAGGGTGACAATATACAGCCTTGACGTAGTCATATAGCCTTCCTGTGTAGTCATATCAAATTCTCTTCTCTGGAGAGTTTCATAATCAAGGGTGTCTATCACTTGGCCATGGTGCAGCTTCCTGGAACCTAAAATCCCCATATATTTAATGGGGTTACCATTTCCAAAATATTGGGCCCCAGGTCCCAGGAAAACAATGACACCAAATCATTCATCCAAGGGAAATTGGTTTCCTCTGTTACTTTGGGAGCCATTTTTAATAAGAAAGAAATCTGACCAGGCAGGCAGTTTGGCAGTACGCTTTGTCTTAAAAGTAATCAACGGAAATAGAGAAAACATGGAAATATTGTATAAACCCCAAGGCGGTGCATGGTGGTCACATAATAGATGCTGAATTAAACTGGTGAACGGAAACCTGAGTGGAGCTGTGTTCACTGCAGAGAGCTCTCACATAGAAAGCAGAGCAGGTTAATTGATAATAAGTATTTCCTTCTAGATGTTCTTAATCTTATTGAGCTGATCATATTGAGCTGTTTACTCACACCCTCCTGAACATTTAAACCTCTCTGGCTAGATTATATAGTTGTAAGACCAGACCCATGAATGGTCAGTGTTATTACTGTATGTTTGTAGCAGTATTTCACTCCATGTCTCACCAGACTGTGGAAACATCCAAGAGAGATATTGGCAATAGAGCTAGAAATTGGTAATAAAAGATAGGAATGCTGGTGTCCAGGCTCATTATAACCCGAGATCTCACTGCAGGCTTTCCTCAGAGCTGGGGGAAATGTATGTGTGAAATAGACTTTGCAGTGGTGTCTATTTGATTCTAATTCTTGTCAGCTATGTAATAATGCCCTCCATTCTGAACGTTGTACAATAAAAGGCAGGAAAAATGAAAATTGAGGTTTTTATTTTACCTTGAGTTTTGTGTAATCTTAACAGTGATAACTCTAAAACAAAGCATGTCCTTGGGATTTAATGACTAGATAAGCTTAATAGAGGATGAATAGACCAGATAATGATAAATACACCAGAATTGTAATGGATTAAATATTATCCTATAAAATTAGGAAATATCAAGCATTGATGTTCAGAACTGTATGTCTGACAGGAAGCTGATTCAACACATTAACTAATACATTACTGAAAACCCTATAGCAGGATGGGGATTACCAGGATTGTGGTGGAGTCAGAATACCTTATTAATTAATCCCTATTAATAGAGCAGCACAGGTCTTAACCAGGAATGCCTTTTCCACCTCATCTCTTTCTACTATTCTACTCCACCAGAAGTTAAACAAAAGTTCTTTAAAAAGTTCAAACTTCTTTCATCAATCAGGAAGTCAGAAGCACAGAATCCCTGTTCCCTGCTCCTCTGTTAGTTTTCTAGGGTTGTTGTAACAAAATACTGCAGTCTACCTGCTTCAACAGCCTAGCATTTTTTCTCCCCCGTTCTGGAGGTCAGAAGTCTGAGGTCAAGGTAACATCAGTCGGGCTGCTGTCTTCTGGGGGCTGTGATGGGAATCTGCTCCATTCCTCCTTCCAGCTTCCGGTGATTTTCTGGGAATCTTTGGAGTTCCTTGCCTTGAAGACACATTACCCTGACCTCTGCCTTCTGTTGACTTGGTCTTCTCTCTGTGTCTGTCTCTGTCCACACTGATCATTTTTATAAGGACACCAGTCATATTGGGTTCAGACCCCACTAATGACCTAATTTAACATTACTTGTAAAAGCCCTATTTTTTAAAATGTAAGATCACATTCTGAGACACTAGGCTTAGAATTTCAACACATTTTACTGGTTGGAACAAAGTTTAACCCATAACACCATGATTCCACCAATCTGGGTCTCCTATCTGATCTGACTGATGTTAGGTCATAGGCAGAGTATCAGTGTAAATCGCTAGATCCTCTGGATTTCTGGGGAAACAGGGATTTGGTGACAGTATATGCTTTCTCCTTTGCTCTCATCAGGTAAGACCATCCCCAGAAGATGTGGTGTCCAGGACAAAGCAGTAGCTGATGTCTTTCCTAGATGGTGCTTATACATGTATGTGGACATATACAACAACACACACACACACATCTAAGGAATCTGCGTAAAAACAAATATTGAAAGCAAACTTTAAAAAGAAATAGAAAGAAGCAGTGACTTACTACACATTCTGTAGAGTAGTCAGTTGCCACTCATCAACTGGGGGATCCGTTCCAAGACCCCACTGAATTTCTGAAACTGTGGACAGTACTGAACCCTATATATACTATGTTTCCTCTATACAGGTATGTATACTGTACATCCCTGTGATAAAGTTTAATGTATAAATCAATCACAGTAAGAGATTAACAACAGTAAGAATAAGAGAGCAGTTATAACGATATACTATAATAAACATTGTGTGAATGTGATCTCTTTCTTAAAATATCTTATGGTACAAAGTTAATGTATTTTCCATCCTCATTAAGCACTTACAAACACTGTGTCCACAACTTTTGCAGTTTGAGATGCAGCAGCAATACTATCCCTCTATAGTTTTGGGAATAGCAAAACTATTCCCTCTTCACAATTTCATGGATAGAAGATTTGTTCCTACCGTAGAGCTTGGTAACAGCATTGTTTTTCTTTATCAAGTCAAGAACTTACAACTTCTTTTTGGCATATGTGCATTGCCAGCATCACTATTCTTGCACTTTGGGGCCATTTGTGATGTACAATAAGGGTTCCTTGAATCCAGCACTGTGATACTGCAATAGTCGATCCAGATCTGATAACCAGGTACTAAGCGAGTATTGAGCGGGACAAAGGGATAAGTCACGTCCTGGGTGGGACAAAGTGAGATGGCGTGAGATTTCTTCACTCTACTCAGAATGGCATGCCATTTAAAACTCATGGATTTTTTTTTTTTTTTAATTTCTGGAACTTTCCACTTGATGTCTTTGGACTACAGTTGGTGGTGGGGAAAAGGAAATCAGGGAAAAGGGGGAACTACTGTATAAAAAAGAAAAATTCCTTGTCAGGAGGGCCTAGTTATTATATAAGTTATATGTATACAGGCAGGGCTCATTTTATTGTGCTTCGCAGATTTTTTTTTTTTTTTTTTTTACAAATTGAAGGCTTGTGGGTATTTTGCAACAGCATTTGCTTATTTAGTGTCACTGTGTCACATTATATTTCCAACCTTTTTGTTATTATGTTGGTCATGATGACCTGTGATCAGTGATCTTTGATGTTACTATGATGACTCACAGAAAGCTCAGATGATTGGTTAGCATACTTTAACAATAAAATATTTTAAAATTAAGGTATGCACATTGTTTTCTTTTGAACTGTGGTGTTGGAGAAGACTCTTGAGAGTCCCTTGGACTGCAAGGAGATCCAACCAGTCCATCCTAAAGGAGATCAGTCCTGGGTGTTCATTGGTAGGACTGATGTTAAAGTTGAAACTCCAATATTTTGGCCACCTGATGCGAAGAGCTGACTCATTGGAAAAGACTGTGATGCTGGGAAAGATTGAGGGCAGGAGAAAGGGACAACAGAGGATGAGATGGTTGGATGGCATCACCGACTCAATGGACATGGGTTTGGGTGGACTCCGGGAGTTGGTGATGGAAGGGAGGCCTGGCGTGCTGCGATTCATGGGGTCACAAAGAGTCAGACATGAATGAGCAACTGAACTAACTGACATTGTTTTCTGGACATAATGCTATTGTACACTTAATAGACGACAGTACAGTGTATTTTATGTACACTGAGAAACCGAAACAGTTGTGTGAATCGATTTATTGCCATATTTACTTTATTTCTGTGGCTTGGAGCCAAATCCATGATACTTCCAAGGTCTGCTTATAGCTGAAAGCCTGTGTCTTTTTGTACCCAAGCTGGTAGATTCATCTTCTTCTCCTCCATGGACTGTCTAGCCCTCATGACTTAGCCCAGGGTGCATCTTGAGAAAACCTCCAGTTTATTGGACCCACAAGGTAATTACTTGTGGTTATGATACGCTTCTTCAAGTTGACAATTTGGGGCAAAGTGCATCAATGCCTACAGCTCTGATGCAGTGATTAGAAAGGTGGGAAGAACAGCAGAGCAAACACTCAGTTATTTTTGCTGATTTGGTTTTCTTTCAAGTTCCAATAGAACAAATCTTTAAGGATACCAAAAATCTACTAATAAGCCGCCTATGTACCAATGGCAAGGAGTGTAATATGCATGGAAATTAAGTTTTTCCTGAGGTGGAAATTACATTTTCAAAGAAGAGCTGGTAATCCTTTATAAGTAATGATCCATGAGCTATGTTTTCAAAAGGTATGTTCTTTGAGATAGTTTTGCCCACGTTGTACACACAGAGGGAAGAAGCTTTTGAAGGTGTATCTTTGCCGTCTTCGCTCTGTCTTGTAACAAGCCCTGCAGTCCTTGCCAGTAGGTGGGCTTCCTCTGCGTGGTACCTGCTTCGGCTTAGCAACATCCTCATCTCTTACAAGGATGCTGTTGAAAATGGCTGAACCTGAGGAGACACCTGGTGGAGACAGGAAGCATTCTTCTCTCATACTTTACACTTATTTCTTCTTTTCCAGTAATATTTCAGGTGATATGAGCTCAAGGTAATGTCACAGAATCTTTGAATTTTCTTCTTAGTAGTCTAGAGATGTGAAGCAAGTGTATAAGCAGTAAAAAAGATGCTACATGAATTTAACCTCCTTATAGTATAGCTTAGATTTTTATTTATTCACTCACCTGCTTATTCATAGGTGCATTAGGGAAGCAGAGGTCTTGGTCCTATGGGAAGCTCTTATATTGAACTTTGGAGGCAGAACATACAGTCATCAATAGCAAGGATTAAAGATGTAATTGCAGGGGACTGAGACCACATGTAAATACAAAGTGCAGGTAAGCAGAGAAGAGGTGACTAGGAAAGGCCTCATAAATGGATGCAGGAGTAGAACTGGGGTGTTAAACAGGTAAATTTGACAACAAGGTCCAACTGTGTAGCACAGAAAACTATACTCAGTATCCTGTGATAAACCACAATGGTAAAGAATATGGAAAACAATATATATTATATATATTGCATATTTTATATATATAATATATATATGGGTGTGTGTGTGTGAAACACTTTGTTGTATAGCAGAGATGAACACATTGTAAATTGGCCACATTTCAGTAACATCTTTTAAGAAGTAGAAGATTTGGTTGAGCAGAGAGGGAGAAGTTGCCATTAGGCTGAGGGTGTATTTCTCTAAAGATAAGATGCATGAGTGGCAAGTGGGAAGGACTCTGACTTGTCTGTAGCAGAGAACATGTTAGGAAATAATGAGAGAGAAATCAGACTAGCCTGGCAAGGCATAGCTTACTCAAAGATAGTTTCTTAGCCTCATAAATGAAAAACCTTCTAGCCTCACATGGTATATGCAGTAGGCGATCTGACATAATGGAATGTCAGTGGTTTGGAGTCAAGACCTTTTGAGGCTGAGACGTAGAATTGGCATACCACTGCTTCCCTTTTGTTCGGTTGGCAAGTAATAAAGACAAAGTCAGACTCAAGGGGTGTAAATAATCTCCACTCCTTAAAAAAAAAAAAAAATCTTTTGGCTACTCTACTTGCTCTGCTTGGCATGTGGGATCTTAGTTCCCCAACCAGGGATCAACCCTGCGTTCCCTGCATTGGAAGCACAGAGTCTTAACCACCAGACCACTAGGGAAGTCCCATTCTCTACTCTGTTTGTTAGAGCAACATAAAGTCATGTATCAAAGTGGATTGCTACATGAGATGGTGTGAGAAATGTAGCTAATAATGCAGTGTACCACAAGTAATTCCGTTAAATTCCCAGCCGTACTGTCCTCATCTCTAAAGTAGAGTGGCAGTGCCTGTCCCTTCACCGCAAGCTAAATACAATAATTCATATATGTATAAATTTTTATTCAGCAGTAAAGCATGATGTGACGTAAAGGACAATTATTTTGCACCTGCTTCTATTCTTTCCCTTTAGCGAAAACAGAAAATCCTTGCAGCAGCCACCTTCCCCAGCCTCCAGTGGCATCCTCTTACTCTGGCCTGAGCTCTGTGTAGAACGTCTTCCCAGTAAGTGCTTCCCGAAGAAATGTGGGATGAAAGATTCTGCAGTGACTTTGGATGCATCCAGAAGAATGACTGGAAAAATGAAAGTCTTGCAAGTTGCTGATGCTTTCTTGCTAGATGTTCAGGTGATGCAGCAGATACGTTATCCATCAGAAAAGCTCTCTTGAACGCTTCTCTCCCTGGAGCGACAGTGTTCTTCCGCTGCCCACCTCCACACATTCTCGTCCCTTCTCCTTAATGCCAAAGCGGCAACAGGTATGACTGTGGGCTTGGGTTCCCGGTGTGGACAAGAGGAAGCGGACAAACTAGGACTGACGTTGAATGTTCCTCTTTTTAGCGTTAAGCTCTAGTTAAAAGCGAGTTAACCTCCCAGACACATTCAGAATGTTGTTCAGAGTTATTCATGCACATGTTCAGAGTTATTAATTCATTCAAAACATATTGACTCTCGAGGGCAAAAAGTATAGAACTCAGCATTATTTAGGATATAAGATAATATGTTACTTTCACATTTGAGCAGCTTCAACTCCAGGGCATGAAAGATCTTTCTTAGGAAAGCAGGTTAGGAGATGTCAGTGGTGTTTAGTCATCTGGATTAATTCAAGAGGGGAGGATGAGTTTTCCTGACTGTCTGCAGCAAGGCGTAAGTTCATAAATGACTGAGTTTAATCAAGGTTGGCTTTGAAAGGAACTTGGGCTGTTCTAGATAACAATTGGCTATTTCAGTGGGGACAGTAGTGAAGGGAACCGAGTTTCACATATCTGTGCTGTGAATTCCAGTTCCTAACCTCACAGCTAATTCTCCGATTCTGGGGGCAGAGATTTACACTGGGAGAGCCATGAATGTTAATATAATCTGAGATTTCAAAGATGAAAGATGTGACTAAGCTTATTCAGAATTGAAGTCTGTTCAAAACCCAGGCCGCATGGAAAAGTTAAGGCACTGAGAATAAAGAAGAAACAGCAACCAGAAAGAGTCACATTTTGCCCCTTTCCATGATTCTTTTCCACTCCTAGTGACCGAATCTGAAGGCATTTCCACATGAAGTTAAGCTTCAGAATGTGTTTGGTGTAAAATTGAGCTAAATTCCTTTAAAGGCAGAGGCACTATGCAGGGTGCTCAAGTGTCTTGATTGGATTAAAATACAAACTTCTGGAAACGAATCTATTTGGAATCCTTCATATGTATGTGATTTTTCTCTCTCCCAAATTCCCTTTTTTTCTTCACAAGGCAATGCCTTGCAGCTCCTTTTTCCAAGATAGAAAAAAAATCAGTGATTACCGACAATGGTCCAGCACCCAAAACAACTCAGAAATAGCAAGTCAGTCTGTGTGTGTGACAGAAGAGGACAGTGTATGTGGTGATAGAAGGAGCTACCGTTTCGGGCTTCCTCAGGGCGGTTACGGGGTGTATGTGGTGATAGAAGGAGCTACCGTTTTGGGCTTCCTCGGGGCGGTTACGGGGTGTATGTGGTGATAGAAGGAGCTACCGTTTCGGGCTTCCTCGGGGCGGTTACGGGGTGTATGTGGTGATAGAAGGAGCTACCGTTTCGGGCTTCCTCGGGCCGGTTACGGGGATCAGTGCAGACAGCACTATTGGAAAAGCTGAGGCACCAGTTTCACCAAGAATCATGAAGACCCTGGAACTTGTCTTCAGTTGACTTGCCTCCACTTACTCTTTGTGGCCAGATACGATATCTCCCTCATCTTTAGTCACTGCATGGATCTCCTTGACTCTTACTACAGCATGGGGCAGGATCAGCCATCTGAGAGAAGAGGCAGTCACAGCAGGTGCCTGACGTGGAGTTCTTCCAGTATGGGTGGCGAGAAGCTTTCGTTTTATAGCAAACAGCAAAAAATAAAAGTCTAGACTTAGAAGTCAAACGGCTGTGTTTTATTATTTTAACTATCTTGAGATATGCTTGATAGACAAAAAGTTGTGTGTATTTGATGTATACAACTCGTTGAGTTTGGGGATAAATATGCATGCATGAAATTATCATTACAGTCTATGCCATAAACATATTCATCACCTTCAAAAGTATCCTTCCACCTTTAATAAATTCTTCTTATTTGTGCATGTGTGAGAAGAACACTTAATATAAGATTTACCTTCTTAGCAAACTTTTAAGTATTCAGTATGGTACTATTAACTGTAGTATCTGTGCTGTATAGTAGGTCTCTAGGATTAGTTCACCTTGCATAATTGAAACTCTGTAGCTGTGATTTATCTCTCCAGGGGATAGTGGAGGACAGAGGATCCTGGCGTGCTGCGGTCCCTGGGGCTGCAAAGACAAAGTCATGCGCTAAGACATGACTTAGTGACTGAACAACATCAACAAGCTGTGATTTATAATCCAGGCTTCCCAGCGTGGCCTTAGGCCAGTGAGATTGTCAGTTCTTGAGGTAAAATTCTCCTGGTTATGTAACAAGTGTCTTATGAATTGACATCAAAGAATAACAATGTGTCATTTTAACCACATCAGGCGTGTGGTTACATACAGGTATACATTGGAGAATGTTCTAGGTCTGGTGGAGATTAGAGGATCACTGAGGATAAGATACCTAAGGAAAATTAGGAGGAATTCTCTGGCAAATCCAGGAAAAGCTTCGGGAAGAGTAAACTACGATGGCTATGGGGAGAGGAAAGGAGAGGTGACTTTGCAGGAAAAAAAAAGGAGGAATTATGATTTCCCAGTGTCTTTAAGGTGGGCTGCCATCTCTGGGATCGCACAGAGTCGGACACGACTGAATTGACTTAGCAGCAGCAGTGTCTTTAATATGAGGGAAATGAGAAAAACATGGGAGACAAAGGTAACGGAAGACGGGGAAATGGTGGCACATAAGGCAGACCTGCGGACACGGAGTTGGGGGAAGGAGAGCATGCAGTGAACTGGGAGAGTGGCGCTGGTGTACACACACTACCATGTGTGAGACAGCCAGCTAGTGGGGAGCTTCTAGTATAGCGCAGGGAGCCCAGCCTGGCACTCTGTGATGGCCTAGATGAGCAGGATGCATGTGATACATGTATACATATCCATGATTCATGTTGCTGTACCGCGGAAACCAACACAACATTATAATTATACTCCAATTAAAAAATTTAAAAAAATAAAATAAAAATTCCTTCCTAATAAAGAAACAATAATTCCATACCACTGTGGATGTATTTTCCATCATTACTGAAGTATTTTCCAAACAGATACACCCTGGGGTCATAAATTGGCTAAAACCCTAGATAGACCCAGTGAAGTATATCCTGGAGACTTTTGTTCTACTTCATCTTCCCTGACTCTTCTGAAGTCAGTTGCATTTTCACGTGGCTTTCTTTTTGTGCTCCCACCGTGGCTGCCAGCAACTTTGGACTGCCACGCCTCCTCACTTACATGAGCCTTTCACCTAAGTATTCTCGGTGAAGGCCTCCAGGTTCATCTTAAGGACACAGGCCTAGATCACATGCCCAGTCCTGAACCAATCACTGGACCAAGTGGGTGAAGGCTTTGAATAGCTTCAGGTAGGTGTGTTTTTCTCATATGCATCAACTGATGGGAGAACTGGTTTCCATGTGATCATGTGGATCAACAAAGGGGAAGCTTTAGGGAAGCTGGGAAGGGTTATGGATGCCAGGGAAGCAACAAGAAATTGCCTGTCGAAATATGATTAATTTACAAACTAGTTGAGTTACAAGCATGCAAGCTTTGGTGACCATCAGAACATCTACTCTATACTTTTCCCCTTGTTTTCCCTGAATACGGGATCAGATGGCAATTTATCCCACGCTGGGTTGAGGAGAAGGTAAAGAGGCAGCCTAGTCAGCCAGTCTGACCCCTCATTTCTGCTCTGTACACCCTGGCTGATTCTCAATAATCTGGATATTGAACTTAGAAATACTATCCTTGTCTTCATCTCTGTGTTCACAGTGCTTGGCACCAAATAGACCGTCATTCAACAAATGTTTGCAAAATGGAGATGACTGTCTGGCTGTACTAGACACACCGACTCTGATGTTTGCATTTAATTTTCCTGTCTCCTAGATCATTCTCACCTGGATAACTAAAGCCCTGCCCAGACACTCCGTGCCTAGACTCCCCTATCTACCGAATCTCACATAAGCCCTGGTTCCTGCTTCCGGGTCTCCCCACTTCTCTTTCCGGCTGCGGCCACCACATCAGTGCTGCCTGTATCAGGGTTCCTCCATGAGCATCCTAGGACTGCTGACTCTAGGAGTGGACACAGTGCAGAGGGTGGATCACTTGCGTTTCTGGAGAGGGATTGCGGAAAGCAGAAATGTTTGATTTAAAGAATCTTGACCTGTAGTTGGAAATCGCTGACCAGAAAAATTAACGAGATACAATGAAAAGTAAAAATAAGAAGTGTGTGGTGTAAGTCTGGACACTTCTCCCATCTAACTTCTAAATTCTATCCTCAGTGTTAGGGATGGCTTCTAGGAAAGCATTAAACATTTGCTCGATGAAATAGATGGGGTTATTAAATTGGTGGTTTAATTCAACAAAAGCAAGGTTGACCAGGTGCAAGCGGTTAGTTAAGACACAGAGCGTGAATGTTCCACTCAGAAAACAGGTCCAGACACTGGTCTCCAGAGACCATATACAATGGGGGTAAACTCCAGGAAGGAATCTGAAGGAGCAGAGATGTGCAGATTGGATTTTGAGGTGGAACTTGGGACAAAAGATAGAAGAAACTGTGATAGAGTATGACCATAGAAATATTAAGATATCTTACATATTCCTTAGATATCAGTTTTTCCAGAACAGAGTGTCAAAACCAAAGAAACAAACTACTTCTTTCATCAGTGAGGTTTAGAAATGAGAGCCCTGGGTACCCTGTGAGGACGGTCTCCACTCATTTCAGAGAGGTTTGGGGTTGGATGCTCATTGCAGATGACTAGGGTGGGTCAGACTAGGATGGCTCGAATCACACTTTTATTTCAGCCCAGTCACCCATTCAGACAGTAACCATGACCCCCAGGGACTCAGCAGGGTGCTTTTCTGGACTGCACGGTGTTCCTGGTGCTGCCTTCACCCACTGCCCCCTCCCACTGCCCCTTCCCTGGATTGTTTTGTGTGCCACAAATCAGAGAACTGAGTTCTACATCCTGAGTCGGTCAGGATGCTACAGCTGTTTCCCATTCTCCTTCCAAATTCTCCCTCTTTTTCAGCCTGTAGGCAAAGGCCAAAGGGCAACATCAAAAGCAGCAACATCTCTGCTGTCTGATCGCTTCTTAGTCTCCAGCTTTTCTTGGACTTTTTACAACAGTTTGCATCCCGCCTCATTGCTTCTTTAGAATTTTGTTCAGGGAGCTGCTCTGCATTTGGAAGGAGCGTGGTACTCGGACACACAGGGATTGAAACCACATCCGAAGGCACTGGCAGGCAGAGTCCTCATTTTCAGTCCATTCCAAAAGCCTCTGCATTTCCTACTGACTCAGATGTTTATTTACCAACCCCCCATCCCACGTTTCCATATTTCCTCACAACTCTGCTCTACTGTCCCACCATTCGTGGTTCCGGATCTTCTTTTGGGGGGTCTCTTTTCTGAGGCATGTACCTCCTCCATTACCATCACGGTCACCCACATTATTGTCTAGATAAGAATGACCAAATCCAGGGAGATTAAGTGATTTTCTAGGGTTACACGACTAGTAAGTGGTAGAGTCTGATGAAGCCTCTTAATGCTAATTGTTCATACAAAATAATAATCACTTAAATCCAGCACATATTGGTTACTTCAAGCAATACTCAAAATAACTTTCAAATCCACAGCTTGGCGCTGTGCAGGAGACTGGTAGATATTTGTCACAATGATACAAAACAAGAGAGGGTTGATGATCTATTATCCTGAGCATTTGCCTTTCAGGGAAATTGTCAATAAGTCAGAAAATTACATAAACATTATGAGAATGTGACTCAAAGTATTTCCCCTTAAACTTAATAATGAAGCAATCAATTAGGCATCTCTGGATCCTCATTTGTTTTCTTGCTTCAAGGACAAAGTGAATAATACATCTTCAGGGAAATGTTCTCCATTAGGCCTGATTGACAAAAGTTTCCCAGTTAATGAGCTGGTCCCAGTATAAACATGTTCCGACATAAAGAAATGAATGTTAGTGAAAGGAGAGTCTCCTTGCCTGACCATTTTAACTATATGACAAATGTTAACAAAATGTTTTCGGATCCCGAGTTTAGTATTTGGAAGTTCAGACCCTCCTAATTTTTATTCCAGGAATGATAGTCACCTGCGAACTTGTAAGATATCTTATTGGAGAGATCAGAAAGTGACCTCTTCAAACTGAATCAGTTTTATTCACGTTCAATACTGGAAAAATGGTTAAGATGAAGTAATGGCCCTGGGTAATCATGACATTTCACTCTACGCTGATTCCATCACATTTTTCAGATAAGGACTTATCTTTGGGAGCTTATCAGAATCACTTGAATCTTTTTCCCCCCTTCACTTGGGACTTTAAGTGTTCTCAGTGGATTGCACAATGCTGTTAATTAGCTGATTTTTAGTGATTCTTAAAGTTGTGACTTGAAAGATTACCATCTTTCAAGTAATGCTAGCATAATACTGCCATGAGTTTAACAGAAGAAAAATTAAGTCAAAACACTTTACTATGGCTTTTTCTAGAATACTGTTTTTTTTTTTCCCCTCTTTGGCAAAGCTTTTCAAGTCCTTCGCTTCAAGCTGATCTTGGTAATTAAAAGAATGATTTTTAAAAAACCTCTCAAAAAGGGATTCTGCATAATAAAATTCATTAAAATGCAATATTCACAAAATAAGATGTTTTATCATAACTATATGGAGAGGAAAATGGGAAGGAAATTAGGTGCTTCCTCCATATCCATTGCCCATGTGTTTACTGCAGTTTAATTGTGTAACTGAGAACTTGACACATTAACAAGCAGTTACCAGTTACAGCTATTAACAAGTAGGGCTATTAGCTCAATTTCTCTTTAGAGCCTTGAGAAAGGGAGGAAAGAATGAAAATAGGAAGGAAGAAAATTCCTACTTGCTAAGTTGTCCACTGGAATAGCAGCCATTTCATTTTCATGAAAGAAAACTAGTCCATTGACATGATATGGTACAAACCCATTTATCTCAGAAATAAGGATCATATCTAAGCATAGAAGAGGCTGTTGTAATCAAGCAAATGGAGTAGTCATTCGCATAACTCACTGGGAATTATGGAAATACAGCAACTGGATAACTAATGGACTATCCCCCAGGCTGGGCTGTTGTCATGGATACACAACCAAAGTGAGCCTAGCAGGAAGCCTGGTGGGAAGCAGCCCTGGCTAAGCCAGGCTGCTGAAGCCCAAGTGCCACCTGTCTGTAACCAGCCCTGAGCGTTGGTCAGACAGATGAGAAATTCTCACTGTGACCTATTTCAGAAAAACCCTGGAAAAAAGTAATTGTGAGAGGAAGGAGGAATTAAGAAGAATTGTTATGTGCATTCCAAGATATCTGATTTATTAAAAAAAAATGTTACAGGATAGATGGCAAGTTATGTAATGTAATGTGGTAATGTAAACCAAACACTTTCACAGTCCAATGATCATTTCTCCTAGTTAATATTAGCAATAATTTTTAACAAACAGATTGCTGCTTCAGTCTGAAAATGCCATTTGGATTCAAAAGAGAACCATTTAATCATGTCCTAGCTTGTAACATATCTTAAGTACTTTGCCTTAATAAATGAGATTTTTGTGTTGTTGTTTAATATTTTTTTGCTATTGACAGCTTGCCTTTCCAAATCAGCTAATATCATCTAAAGGATAAGAGATTCCATATGATCCTGCTTTTACCCACAGTCCATCTAATTCTCCTACTTTAGAGGCTTAGTAGATATTTTCTGACTTATTTGGGTTTAACTGCATGGGGCATTTTGGACATCTCTGTACAGTAGATTTCCCCTTTCGAGCACACACTTCTGATCTTCCTCTTGTCTCAGCCACCTTCAGGTTGAGGATCTGCCGGCTTCCCACCACTCACTGCTGTATGACTCAGGCCTGGTCCAGACCCTAACCTTGTGACTTGGTACCTGCTGCCTGTTCACGAATTTGCTGACAGTAATACTAACTCTGAGTCACCTGTTTTTCTTCCACTATCTGGATTCCTCCAATAAACATTCCTTCCTTTGGAATGGTTGTCTGGTTTTAAAGGTTTCTCAAATCAGGTTCACCTGCTGGGGGAATTTACCTGTTTCTGCCTCTCGTATGGTGCCAGGGTCTGGTTGAAGAACTGGCCTCACCCACACAGGCCTCCATCTGTTGGAAGTCATAGGGCCTGGCTTCACCTAGTACCACAGAGAAGATAAATGGCATATCCACTCATTCATGAAAAGGGGGTAGGATGAACATCTTTATAAGGGGGGATCATTTCTAAACTGCCTGCATTCCTGGGTACCCATTGATGCCTCTGCAGTGAGGAGACATCAGGAGTTTACTACACAAGGCAGCTGAAGCTACATTCAGGTGATTGGGTGGATCTGGGATTAACTCCATCCCCTTGCAAAACTTCGTCCAAGCCAGCCCAAATGTTCTCAGTTCACATGAAATGCTGCTTTTTGCAATACAGTGATATTTAACAGCAGGCTTTAAAATGCTCCATTTCATTTTAATTATTAACTGGTTGCCTCGAGGCATGTGATAAAAACCCATCCTGTAAAATTATCATTGATATAATATTTCCAGATAAAGTTCTTCATTAGAATCTCTGGGTGCACTCATGCATGCATGTTGTGTGTTGGGGGAGCTTCCAAAGACATGAACAAATTACTGAGTTAGGTTATCATGGTATCTGGTAAGGCCTCAGTTTAAAAACAGTGAGAAGTAGTCACTGTATTTACTCTTTATTTTTGGTAAATGTTTATATCTTTCACTGCAAAAGCGCTGAGGGACCGGGTCCTGGGATGTACAGACACCAGTGAGCAAGTCCTTATTACCCATGAGATGAATGGAAACTCCCTGGTGGCACTTGCCTGTCCCTCCGTCTCTAGCCTCCGAGACTTCTTCAGCCCTGCTCCACAGCCTTGCTCTTCATGCCCTTGCCTGCACTCCATGTCTTACACTTCCGAGCTTCTTGAGGTTCTTAGAAAGCCGCCTTTTAGCACGCGTTTGCCTTCATGTGGGTGGTTTTGCTTTTTCTCAGATTTCCCTTGTCATAACTTGCAGATATTTACCCTCAGTACTTAGCACACAGTTCTCCTCCTCTCCGAAATCTTCTTTTTACAACTCAGATCAGGTTAAGTGGAGAGCAAGAAGCATACGCTCTGAACCTGGCCTGTACACTAGCTGTGTGGACCCAGGCAGGCCACCTAACCTCCTCAGGCCTCTATCCTCAGTATCATGATCATTTATGTCATTCAGAGGACAGTCACAGTGGGGAGATACTAAGATGACCAAAAGCTCAGAAAGATTGCAGAGTCTTCAGTTTACTGATTATAATTTCACCCAACATGAGCTTTCCTTGTGGCTCAGATGGTAAAGAATCTGCCTACAACGAAGGAGACCCAGGTTTGCTATCTGGGTCTGGAAGATTCCCTGGAGAAGGGAATGGCAACCCACTCCACTATTCTTGCCTGGAGAATTCCATGGACAGAGGAACCTGGCGGGCTATATAGTCAATGGGATTGCAAAGAGTCGGACATGACTGAGCAACTAACACTTTCATCCAAGATCCTTGTTTATTTATTTATTTATTTTTTTTGCATTTAGAACCACATACCTTTGTGGGCCCTGGGATGCAATTCACTTCTTAAACCACGAGGAATTACTCCCACAGAATCCTCCCTCTTGAAAGTGAACATTCACAAGGCTTGAGGGAGCACAGACCCCAGAGACTGGAGAAGAAGCTTATGTCTTATGTCCCTGGCCAGGGAGAATAGGAATTTGGCAAGAGCAAAATAGAAAGATGACAGATTTGGAGCTGTGAGCAGGAGTGCTGAGTGCCCATGGGGAATACGCAGTAGCATATTGCCTGTGTACACTTTCTGAAGCAGTCGCTGCCAGCCCAGGCAGACAAATCCTATTTATTGAAGAGCATTGTGTCAGTTTCCCTAAAGCCCCATCAGAAAGGGCAGTGTTGCTCTGAGTAAAGCTATCAACTCGGGGAGAATAGTGGTCTGCAACCTTCAATCCACGTTCTTTTAGAACATGGAAAGACAAAACACAAAAGAGTCTTGCAGAATAACCTCTAGTAAAACGTGACTGAATTCTGCATTGAGTGGCTGAACGTGGGGTTTCTTATTGCAAGTTGGATGGATGCTGGGTACATGGGAACAAGGCTAGAGGAAAAGATGTGAGAGGTAACATTTTGTGATTAGGCAAACCTCTGTATTCAGCTTGGCAGGAGGTAATATTAAAACGGCTTGTGAATTTTACAAAGCATGCTGTAATATTTTTCATTAACGTTCCCTTTAGCTTTAATGGTAGGTAATAACTGCTGACAGATGACAGCCATTGTGGGTGCCTGCTAGTACAGCTTTTCCGTGGAAGACAGAATAAATGTGAGAACCCATTTCACTTGAAGGGGATACCTGGGGAGAATCAAATTGGTGGGCAAAACATGAACTCTAGAAGCTTGTCATTCACTGCCCCCTTATATTTTGCTGTGAACATCGTAGGTTTTAGTAAATTGATGAAATAGGTTTCTGGAACTAGCATTCTTTCAGTCCTTTAGACTGCAAGATCAAACTAGTGAATCCTAAAGGAAACGAGCCCTGAACATTCACTGGAAGGATTGATGCTGAAGCTGAAGCTCCAATACTCTGGCCATTGGAAAAGACCCTGATGCTGGGAAAGGTTGAGGGCAAGAAAAGGGGACAACAGAGGATAAGATGGTTGGATGGCATCACTGACTCAATGGACATGAGTTTGAGCAAACTCTGGGACATAGTGAAGGACAGGGAAGCCTGGTGTGCTGCAGTTCATGGAAATGAAAAGAGTTGAACACGACTTAGTAACTGAACACTCTTTCAATAATTGTGACATCCCTGTGATCACTAGGGACAAACAGAAGACAGAGACCCCAACTTGCAGCATCTCTTAAAGCAATTTGACATAATGGAACATGCTGGCATCTTTAGAGCAGGAAAACTGACGGCTCAACCAGTTCCAGTGAATGTATCACAAAAATTAGTATCACCCACATCCTTTTCCATTAGTCTTATTATGGAAGACATTAGTCTTATTGTTCTTCCAGGTCATTTCTTTCCTCTGCCATCATGATAAACAAGGGCCACTAGAAAGTAAGAGCCAAGAGAGCAAGAACTTTGCCTGCCTTGCTTTCTACCTGGCGACCAGCAGAGTCCATGGCCCGTTAGTGACGCTTTGTAAATATCAGTTGGCTGAAAGAATACCCGACAGTCAATGATGTGGCCCTCTACGTAGACAGATGTGGGGGAGCAAGTCTGGAGAGATCTTCCTCTCAATTTGAAGGTATTTGACTTAGTTCTTCCATCCAGTGATGAAGTTTTTATTTTTAAAGATTTTTTTTTGATGTTGACCATTTTTAAAGTCTTTATCAAATTTGTGGCAATATTGTTTCTGTTTTTTGTTTTGGTGTTTTGCCCACAAGGCATGTGGGATCTTCACTCCCTAACCAGGGGTCGAACCCTCACCCCCAGCATTGAAAGGTGACATTTTAACCACTGGACCCCCAGGGAAGTTCCCATTGATGAGGGGTTTGTTTTTTTTTTTTCTGTCTTCTAGCCTGTTAGATCCATAATTTCATGGGAGATAATTCTCAGAATTATATGTGTCCTTCCCAAATGCATTTCCATATGTTCAATAAGCTGACCCAAACATATAGAAAAACCTACATGAAGATTTTGAAAGTGCTTATGTTTGGGGAAAAGGTTTTGAGATACCCACTAAAGAAACATGTGCCCTCGACACATTTCCATACATTTCCAGCCATTTGGCTCTTCCACATCCTATTTTAGAACAATGTCTTTTAACTTCCTGGAATATAATAAAAACAAAGAAAACAGCAACGATACTTTGATTTAAAATGAAAAATTTGTATCAGGCAAAGAAGATCTATTGGATGAATGCGTATCTGGAAATAAAGTAAAATTTGAGAAATCCAGTAGCCTTCAGTTCAGTTCAGTTCAGTCACTCAGTCGTGTCCGACTCTGCGATCCCATGAATCGCAGCACACCAGGCCTCCCTGTCCATCACCAACTCCCGGAGTTCACTCAGACTCACGTCCATTGAGTCAGTGATGCCATCCAGATCTCATCCTCTGTCGTCCCCTTCTCCTCCTGCCCCCAATCCCTCCCAGCATCAGAATCTTTTCCAATGAGTCAACTCTTCCCATGAGGTGGCCAAAGTCTGGA
>NW_011494677.1:2600251-2611797 GCF_000754665.1 Bison bison bison | reverse complement strand
GCATCAGTTCTTCGGCGCTCGGCCTTCTTCATAGTCCAACTCTCACATCCATACATGACCACTGGAAAAACCATAGCCTTGACTAGATGGACCTTTGTTGGCAAAGTAATGTCTCTGCTTTTCAATATGCTATTTAGGTTGGTCATAAATTTTCTTCCAAGGAGTAAGCGTCTTTTAATTTCATGGCTGCAATCAACATCTGCAGTGATTTTGGAGCCCCAAAAATAAAGTCTGACACTGTCTCAACTGTTTCCCCATCTATTTCCCATGAAGTGATGGGACCAGGTGCCATGATCTTCATTTTCTGAGTGTTGAGCTTTAAGCCAACTTTTTCACTCTCCTCTTTCACTTTCATCAAGAGGCTTTTGAGTTCCTCTTCACTTTCTGCCATAAGGGTGGTGTCATCTGCATATCTGACGTTACTGATATTTCTCCCGGCAATCTTTATTCCAGCTTGTGCTTCTTCCAGCCCAGCGTTTCTCATGATGTACTCTGCATATAAATTAAATAAGCAGGGTGACAATATACAGCCTTGACATACTCCTTTTCCTATTTGGAACCAGTCTGTTGTTCCATGTCCAGTTCAGATATTATTTGGTTTGAGTAGGAGTGTATAGGTTGCCAAACTTTAAAACCATTGCAGCACTCTGAGCTTCAGATTATGGATCAGACAGTGGTTAATTTCCAGCCATAAGTGTGATCAGAACAAGAGTAACTGATCCATCCTCCCAGTTTCTTTTCTTTGGTGTGGGGGCAAGAAGTAAACCCTCTGAAACTCAAGATGAACAGATGGGCTGGGCAAGGAGTGGGCAGGACAGAATTCATCCTCCAGGTTCCTGGGCCAGTTTATCTTTGCAGAGGCCTGGACTGAATATATGGTGCTGCCAGCCTGGGTCTCCCAGTGAGAGATATAATTTTTGTATTCTGAAACCATGATATTTTTCATCGTGAAAATTTGACAACAGACAGAATGTACCAGGGCCCTGAGACAAATGAAGGAAAATCATGTCTATGTACCTGATAGGTGACATTAGCCACAAACAGCAAAATGACTCCATCTGTAGCTCTCCTCGGTCTCCTGGAAATTCAGTCCTAATGGTTTGTGCTTTTTGGAGCAGCTCTTCAAATTAGAAGGAACAGGAAATAAGCGACTGAGCGTCCTTTGTTTCCCTCTCCTGTTTTCTGCCTTTGTTACAACTATGCTGACTTCTGTTTTCCAGTTGTGATAATGATGGAAAAAGCAGGAAATGATCCCTCAGACTGCAGACAAGCTGGGAATAAACTGAGGCCCCAAACTTTGTGATTCTTCCCTCTACTGGACAGCCTCTTAGAAAATGATTCTGATGAGAAGCATCAAGAAAGAAGGAGGTGGCTAGTGGTAAAAATCACAGCCTTCTATGTCATGTAACGGATGCTTGATCTGAAGCAGGGATTCTTACACTCTATTGTGCGAAAGAATCATCCAGGGTGTTGTAAAAATGCAGATTCTGATTCAGCAGCTCTTGGGTAGGGGCCCAAGAGTCTATGGTTCACAGGCATCCTTTAATTAATAAGGGTCTAGAGACTCCTTCCATCACTTACTTGTGACTGAGTTAGTGACTTAAACTCTGGGAACATCAAGTTTATTTATTTCTCAATTGGGGTTAATACTATTAGTAACATGCATAACTATCTCATAAGGATATTATAAGACATAAAGTAAGATCCATATGTTTAGTTTACATGTATGTATATATACACACACACATCATACCTTGTGATCATACAGATCATACATTGTGATGCTTCATATAAGTAGATTATTGATTCATCACCAGTCCACATGTATTCTTTTTAAAAAGTATTTTTTAATTTGGCTGCATGCGGTCTTAATTGCAGCTTATGAGCTTCTCTAGTTTCGGTGCACAGGCTTAGCTGCCCCATGGAATGTGGTAACTTAGTTCCCCCACCAGCATTCTTACCCATGTCCCCTGCATTGGGAGGCAGATTCTTAACCACTGGACCATCAGGGAAGTCCCAGCATATATTCTTTATTACTGCCATTATTATGACAGAATGAATGGGAACCCTTTCCACCGCTAAGCTTTTATGATTTCTTTTTCTCTGTAAAACAGCCTCTACTATTCACATTCATAGGATTTCACCTGATTGAAAAATCCAGGAGGAAAGGGGAGGGTGAATAAGAGCCAGTGGGCACAAATAGACTTGCCCTGGCCACGAAGGCCATTGCTCTTCACGTGGGGAATCTCAAAATGCGAGGCTCTTGGGAAATCTTCACCTCAGTACTGTTCAGATTGCCATTTGATTGTTACTGCAAAGGAATGACTAGATAAGAAAGTCAGGAGATTTTAAAACTAGTTTGGAAGCAAAAGAAAGTGCAACAAAGCAGCACTCTCTTGGGAGAAGGGTATAATGAACTGAGATTTGTGCTTCCATGTGGCGCACGCGCACACACACACACACACACACACACACACACACAGTCAGGAACATAAACTTTAAAAAGGAGTATGTTTTTGAACAGCTAGCTTCAAGCCAAAACTGATAGTGAGTCACTGTTTTTAGAAACGGTCTCATTGCAGACTTGGCTCATCCTATGAGTAGAGGAAGTCATTTGTCCCTGTGCTCAAAAGGAAGCCAGAGGTAGTATACAATTTAAGAGAAAATATTTTTCCTTTAAGTGTGCTTCTTTCTGTAGAGCTTTATATAGGAAACTGTGACTAACTGTGTGGTCTGTTGCAATTAACCAGGGCAGGGCGTGGGCCAGTCTGTCTGTCTGTCACCAGTTGGATGGCAGCAGAATATAACTTTGAGATACACAGCCTTTTGAAGGCAACACAAGGTGAGAAGGTGCTTTACTTGCAGGTGAGAGGAACAGATTCTCGCTAATTTTCTAAAAAAGGGGGATCTGTAGGAAAGACAAGATGGGATATGTGAGATTGAAAGGGGGCCCCAGAATCAAGCTTCAAAGAGATAAGAACAAGGCGGCCTCAGGTGGTCTACTAGCAGTAGCTTGAGTAAGCACCAAGATTTCCATCCTTCCCCTGAGAAATCAGTCCCTAATGAAAGTGTGATGAGCCACATCTTGAGTGAAGGAGCCTTGAGAAGAGGGAGTTTTGGACAAGAAGTCTTGAAGAACCACCCTCATGCCCACAGCAGGAGGGCAAGCTCCAGATTTAATACTCCAGGAGTTGTTAGGTGGTGCTGATGACCAACAAAACAAAGCAAACAAAATGCCGTTAAAGGGGGAAAGTCCAGTAGACAAATTGTAATTTCTTCCCTTCAACCCCCTATGTTGACTTTGTCTAGACCCCATGGTGGTATCTGATTTCTCTCTATGTAGACCAGAAGCTGGATCATTTAAGTCTTTAGGGTGGTGGCTTGGATACTTGGCCATGGCATAGAGATAGGCAGTCTTCTCTGCATGGTTGTAGGACACAAATCTTGGTGACATCTGCTAGAGGTGGCCTCTATATATGTGCTGGGTCAGAATTGGTTTGGCACTCTGGAACTGAAAACAACAAAAAGCTAAAAAAAAAAAAAAAACCTACGTGGACTCAGTAAAAACAGGAGTCAAGATAAGAAGCTTAATTATTGATAGATAAAAAATAATGCTAAAGTAGAAGGAGGTGGGACTTCCCTGGTGGTCCAGTGGCTAAGACTCCATGCTTCTAACGCGGGGGACATGGATTCGATCCCTGCTTGGGGAACTAAGATACTTCATGCCACATGGCATGGTCAAAATAAAAAAATGTAGAATGGGGGGATAGGAAACAGGAGGGCAGCTCCCTGATCAACTTTGTGTCCAGTTCAAATGGTATGTTTGATCTTGAACTTTAAGACAAGTCTCAGAGGAATATACACACAGAACATGCTAATCTTTCCAATGACCAAAGATTAGTATGGACTCAAGCTCAAGAGCCATATTAGGATTTTACTGCAGGCTGATAAATTAAAGAAAGTAATTCAGGGTCAATAGCAACTTGTGGAGATCAAGGACATCAAGGATATCCAGGAGAATAGGAGAGGTGGGAAAGGGTACCATCTTTTCTAATCACAGAACAAATCATCATGGCAAATCCATGTCTAATTTTGACTGTCATTTTTATTAAGGAAAATGTGACTTTTAGATCAGAAATCTCTGCACAGTGGTCACATGAAAATTCTGCTCTGGTAATGGGTTTTGTTTCTATATGGACTTGATAATATTCAAGGGCCAGCACTTCAATTGCATTACAGGGATGACCAGCCCCTGTGGAAGAGCTGAAACAAAGCTACACAAATCATCAGGCATCCACGAGGAGAATCAGGTTCCGAAATCACAGTCACCCGTCCATGTTTCTGACTTGGTCTCTGATTTCTTGAGACTGGGCACCTGGTGTAGGGGTTTAGTAAAGGTTGCAGTGTTGTAGGCATGACTTTGTCAGTCTTTACTGCCCCTTCTTTTAATCAAATGTCTTTAGCATCTCACTGAAAACCTTTTATTTAAGCAAGCTGGATATAGGGTTGAAAGGAATTTATTATTTTCCGTTTCAAGGAGACAAAATACTTTTCCTTCAATTATCAGTTCTTTAAGAAAACGTCAATACTATTGGAAGCTGGGTAAGTACCGATAATGAAACAAACTTAAGCATAAACTTGTGGAGAAGGAAATGGCAACCCACTCCAGTGTTCTTGCCTGGAGAATCCCATGGATGGAGGAATCTGGTGGGCTGCAGTCCATGAGGTTGCGAAGAGTCGGACACGACTAAGCGACTTCACTTTCACTTTTCACTTTCCTGCATTGGAGAAGGAAATGGCAACCCACTCCAGTGTTCTTGCCTGGAGAATCCCAGGGACAGGGGAGCCTGCTGGGCTGCCATCTATGGCGTCGCACAGAGTCGGACATGACTAAAGCAACTTGGCAACAGCAGCAGCAGGCATAAACTTGAATGTGAGCAGACGACAGGAGAGGCCAACAAAGTTCCACAAACAGTGGTAAGTTTTATACACTGTCATTCAGGAGAATATATTTGGAGATGTAGAGAACAAGTTTGAACCCCTGAGGGTTACCTTAGCCTGTAAATCTGTGTCATGTTTTAGGATAAAAGCTTTAAGAATGGGGATTCTTCTGAATCCATGTGACTCTAGAACTAAATGGAAGCCACCTGTGTCAACCTGACAACGCTTACTCAGAAAGATTAGGCTCTAAAGCAATACAAAATTTCACTGTTTGCTTCAAGAAATTTCTACAAATCAATTTATGGGAGCAAACAGTTTGCTCATATGGGTAAATAACTCTTCTATCAGGATAAATAAATTGTTCTCTTGGACAAACAGCTCACTTATCCAGCAAAGAATTTCCTTATCAAGATTGGCTTTAAGACTATCACCTCAAGTTGTCTGTTCACCAATCTTAAAGCATAGTGTAAAGACAAAAAAAAAAATTGCCTTGAATGTAACACCCTTCAAATGTCTTCCGCTGAACTCTCTCTTCTAAGACACTGCCTAGGCGCTGCCAGGGCTGTGTCCTCCCTGACTGCAGTGGGCCAGATCAACTCAGGTTTGCTTCATCAGCATGTTTCCTGGTGTTCTTTGGGGAGTCCAGAGTTGACTCGTCCCCTGTTCCTCCGTGCACTGCTTACTGACACCGTCTTGGGAGACTTCTCTTCTCTGCAGAGAATCTCCAAGACAGCTAGACGAGGTAAAAGACCAATTATAGTGAACTGAGGATGGACTGGGGTGGCCTCATCCTGTTAGTCTTGTCAGCTCTCTTAGTGAAGAAAATCTGTCTCAAAGCAGAAAGAGAGAGAGAGATGGTTTCCTCAATTTATTTTCAAGGCAACTCAGACAAGTAATCCATTTAAATAATATGGGAACTTTACACAGAATAGAAATTTCTGTTTTCCTTTTTTTTTTTTTTTAAATAATTGGCAGGAAAAGCCAAAGAGGCCCAGCACATTAGATTCCTAAATATTGAGCCTTGCCTACTGTAAATTCAGAGAGCCCAACCTGCCTGTTGGGCCAGCATGTCAGTGGAAGCTGTCAGTGCTACCCTGGCCCAGAGAGGACTGTGATCTCTGAGCCTGACACAAGCTTGAGGAACAGGCATTCCTGTTTCTGACACAGAAGTGAAAGCCAAGCACTGGAATAACTAAATTAGCTCATTCTGACACTATTGTTTTCAAGAGCTATGACCGTCATTGACATTTCCATGGCATTTAAAGGCACTCCACAAATACCTTATAAATACTACCTAATGCAAAGCCTGACCTTCCCCTTAAAATACAGCTACTTATGAGATTTATTTTCTTCTGCTCCACATTTTCGTTTTCTTTTGTGCTGTCCATGGATGGTTATTTATTTATACCACCTCTACTTCCACCAAAATGATTTGAGGCCGCTTACAATAGAAGTGAAAATAAAATGAGGCCCAACTGTGCATCCCATTAAGAGTAAAATACAGGTTGCCTACACTTTTCATAAAATTGTTAGTGTTATTTACTGCTTCTTATCCCTCCAGTTCAGTGTGCTCAGCACTTTATTGCAAAACTTCCTTCTAAGAACATTCTGCAAGGTTGGAGGAAATCCTGAATCCAAATTTCCAAATCCAAGGAAGCAAAGCTTTTTTCCCTTCACTTGTCGATTTTCAGAGAACTTCAGTTCCATTGACAGTATCAGACTGTTCATGATCTTGATTCAAAATGTGTATATCACACACACACACACACACACACACACACACAATCAACAGATCCATGCAATTTGCTTCTCCCCTATTTCCACTTGGAAAAGATCATTTAAATTACGGTGTGGCAGACTTTTCTGGAAAGGACCAGAGAGTAAATATTTTTGGTTTTGCAGGCCATGTGGTCTCTGTTGCAACTACTCAATTCTGCTGTTGTAATGTAAAATCAGCCATAGAAAATATGTAGTGAATGGACATGACTGTTCCAATAAAACTTTACTTGCAAAAACAGGTTGGGGGCTGGCTTTGATTGATTGATCATAGTATACTGACTCTTTTTCTAATGCTTTCCATTACTCCAGTCTAGGTTTAGAGTAAAAAGTCAAGAAATGAGCAATAAGTATTTAAAGTGAAAGGAAGACAGTTATTGGCTCTATTGCTCTTATTACCTTTCTTGCCCTGTTTTGTTTTTTCTGTTTGTTTGGTTGGTTTGTTTTTTGCTAGACTGTATTACCACTATTTCTGTGTAGTGGAATGAATAGTAGCCCCAAAGAGCTGTCCCTGCTAATCCATGGAACCTGTGAATGTTATCTTGTTTGGAAAAAGGGCATTTCCAGATGTGCTTAAGTTAAGGGTATTGATACAGGGATATAATCCTGGAAGATCTGGATAGACTCTAAATTCCATCACAAGTGGCCTTAAAAGAGAGAAGCAGGACTTCCCTGGTGGTCCAGTGGCTAAGATTCCACATTTCCAGTGGAGGGGGCATGAATTCGATCTCTGGGCGGCATCCCACATGTCCTCACTGTATGGCCTAAAAGAATTTTTTTAAAAATTAAAGAGAGAAGCAGAGGGAGATTAGACATATACACATAGGAGATGGTGATGCAAAGATGGAGGCAGAAATTGGAGTGATGTGGCTATAAGCCAAGGAATGCCAGTAACCAGAGGAGGCAAGGAACAGATTTCCACTGATCCTCCAGAGAAAGGGCAGCACTGTGAAAGTGACTCAGTCCAGTGAAGCGTGTTAAGATCTGGCCTCCCAGACCATGAAAGAATAAACTTCCATTGTTCTGAGCTATCCAATTTGTGGTGATGTATTATAGCATCTGTAGAAATGTAATGTACCTATATCTCCTTTCTCTGGACTGGAAAATTATTCTGTTTCTTTTCACTCAGCCCTTATCTTTAAAATGCTTATTTGACCTACCAGTGTATAATTATAACCAACATTTCTATTTTCTACTAAACAGGAAAATAAAAACACTCTAATTTCAAACATGCCATTTCCAATTCCTTGTCACTGTTATCCACTATTTCTATTCTCTAAATTTATTCTTAATACTACAATAGTATTATTTTATTTTTTGCAATTAATGATTATTTACCTACATCAGTATATTTACCAATTTTACCAACTTATTTGCTTATTATTAGTTCTAGTTAAGCTTTGGGATTTAATTTTCTTTTTACCACATGCATTCTTTACAAGATCATTTAATGAAAGTCTATAGAGGAAAATTCTCTTACTCTTTGTTTTATAGAAAGAAAAAAGCAGTTTGAAATTTGTCTTTATTGTGCTGCATGCTGAGTCACTTCAGTCATGTCCAACTCTTTGTGACCTCATGGACTCTGTAGCCTGTCAGGCTCCTCTGTCCATGGGATTCTCAAGGCAAGAATGCTGGAGTGGGTTGCCATTTCCTTCTCCAATGGATCTTCCCAACCCAGGGATTGAACCCACATCTCTTATGTCTCCTGCATTGGCAGGCAGGTTCTTTACCACTGGCACCACCTGGGAAAGCCCCAAATGACAGCATATTAAAAAGCAGAGACATTACTTTGCTGACAAAGGTCATAGAATCAAAACTATGGTTTTTTCCAATCATGTATGGATGTGAGAATTGGACCCCAAGGAAAGCTGAGTGCTGAAGAATTGATGGTTTTGAACTGTGGTGTTGGAGAAGACTCTTGAGAGTCCCTTGGACTGCAAGGAGATCAAACCAGTCCATCCTAAAGGAAATCAGTCCTGAATATTCATTGGAAGGATTGATGCGGAAGCTGAAGCTCCAATCCTTTGGCCACCTGATGCCAAGAATGGACTCATTGGAAAAGACCTTGATGCTGGGAAAGATTGAGGGCAAGAGGACAAGGGGGTGGCAGAGGATGAGGTGCTTGGATGGCATCACTGACTCAAAGGACATATGTCTGCGCAAACTCTGAGAGAGAGTGAAGGACAGGGAAGCCTGGCGTGCTGCAGTCCATGGGGTCGCCAAGAATTGAACATGACTTAATGACTCAACAACAAATGATAGTTGAGCTGGATATAGACAATTGCAATACTACATTTCTATATAGACAGTTATTTCTTCTAGTACATTGAGGATATCATTTCATTATCTTCTTAGTTTTACTGTGCTGGGAAGAGATCTTCTGCTAGTCAAATGTGTTCTTTTGTAGGTAATCAGCTTTTCCCATTTGGTTGCTTTTATGTCCTTTTTTTTGGAGAATGCAATGGCAACCCATTCCCATAATCTTGCCTGGAAAATCCCATGGACGGAGGAGCCTGGTAGGCTACAGTCCATGGGATCGCGAAGAGTCGGACATGACTGAGCGACTTCGCTTTCACTTTGCACTTCCATGCACTGGAAAAGGAAATGGCAACCCACTCCAGTATTCTTGCCTGGAGAATCCCAGGGACAGAGGAGCCTGGTGGGGTGCCGTCTATGGAGTCGCACGGAGTTGGACACGACTGATGTGACTTAGCAGCAGCAGCATGCTCATTAGATTGGAGAAGGCAATGGCAACCCACTCCAGTATTCTTGCCTGGAGAATCCCATGGACAGAGGAGCCTTTGGGCTGCTGTCCATAGAGTCACACAGAGTCAGACACGACTGAAGCGACTTAGCATGCATGCATGTATGCATGTCCTTTTTTATTTTCTTTGCTCTTCTACATAGTTTTTGACTCAGAAATTCTTGAGTTTTATCAACCTGAAATTTTATGTGTATCTTCCATTCTTGAAAATTTTCAGTTTTTATTTCTTTAAATATTGTATTTCCTTCATTTTCTCTCTTTTTTAAATATCTAAAATCTTAAAGATGTATATGCCAAAATCCTTATTTTATCCTTCATGTCTCTTAATCTCAGTTTTATATTTTTAATTAATTTTTCCTCTGGGCTGAGTTATCAGCAATTTCCTCATTCTTCCCCCCTTCTGGTTAGCTAATACTCTGTCAAATCTTTTTTAAATTCATCTATTGAATCATTACTTTTATTTTCATTATTAGTTTTATTTTCTTCTTTTGAAAGTCTCCCCTTTTTTCCCATAATGTCCTGTTTTCATTGTGATTTTAAATTTTTTCTCCTTGCCCTTTAATATTTTTAAATAAATGTATAGTCTCTTCTAAGTTGTTCTAGTATAACTTGTGATTTTTATGTGTCGAGTCACAGGCAAGGTAGGACATCTCTTCAAGAAAATAGAATGTCTTATTATGAGCTCATATTCAGTGGGAGTTGATTTTTTTGTGGGAGATCTGTGCACTGGGACTTTTCAGGTTTCCAAGTGGAGTGCTGTGGCTTGAGTTTCTACCGCAGAGCAGCAATTTGCGGTTCTGAATTCAGTTTATATCTTAATTTGTCAGATTAGGATACCTGTAACATGAGGGGTATTAATTAAGGTTTCACATCTGTTCATGCTGCAGTGTTGGGGCTTTGATTTTCAAGAGAAATTTTTCTTACCTCTGAGAGGTCCTGGAAAATGATATGATTTCTTATTGTCCATGGCAGTGAGTGGAGTTTTTCTACCTCCTTGTCTTTGAGAAGATGAGTCTTCAAGAGACTTCAGTTGGTGCATTGTTCTCAGTTCCGGTTTTCTGTCTCATGCAGTCTCCAGGGAAAGCACTGTTTTTCCGAGATGGATGTTAAATCAGAGCTAAAGTGCTCAGGTCTAAAGCTAGGTCTATTACCCTCTAGATCACCACTGAGTCAGCCAGTAGAATACTGCCTTGGTTATGAATTCTCTATTTTTGAGAAAGTGATTTTTGCCATCTTTAAAACCTGACTGTATATGCCTCTGAATTTTTACAGATTCAGGATAACTATGTGTTTGGACCTATAACGGAGGTCCGTGTTAATGTAAGTCTTCCACATTGCTGAAGATGTTTCTAAGAGAAAAGAAACATTAAAAAAGCCACGAACTAAAGAAGGTCTCTCAGCTAATGTTCAAACACAAGCTGTGAATCACAGGAAAGATACGGATAAGGTCTGGGTGTCTACTGGAGTAGGTTGCCATTTCCTTCTCCAGGGGACCTTCCCCACCCAGGGATCGAAACCGTATCTCCTGCTTGGCAGGTGGATTCTTTACCACTTCACAACCTGGGAAGCCCATTTTACTTACCTTATTCTATAGCGATGTGGTTTTAGGACTCTTTTATTCCCATTAGACTGTAAGTCCCTTCAAAGCAGAGGTAATCTCTTTTTTTTTTTCTTTTTCATTTATGCCTCCAACAGGTAACACAGGGCCCTGTATAGAATATATATGTGCTCAATGCATGTTTATGTGTGTGGGTAAAATTGAGTTCAACAGATCCCAAATTCTGATAACTGTCCCCCTTAACATTTTTCTCTCGTTAACTAATTTTCGAATGTCAAATGATTGGTTCCTTTTCCACCTATTGTGTCAGAGGGCATACCTCATCTTTCCCTGAAGTGCAGCAAAATGGAGTTTGACTAGGTACTGATGTATGAAGTTCAGCCATTTAACCTTTACTTTGCGTGGGAAGGAGCACGCTAATTAGTAAGGATGCCCCCTACCCCCTGCCCCAGCCCGTGGTTCCAGCTGAATGTCTCTCCCTGTAGAGAGGCTGGAGGTGCTGTCCAG
>NW_011494677.1:2591195-2600151 GCF_000754665.1 Bison bison bison | reverse complement strand
CTACTCTAATGGAGCCAGAACCACAGCCTCTCTGCCTTCCCCTCTCAGCCACAGCTTGAATCCATTGTGCTCTTTTCTGCTACTGAATTTGAAGGAAGGGCACTTTACAGACCAAACATGAGGAAATAGTTCCCAAAATATTGTTGGGGGGGGGGGGGGTGCCTTTCCCCTCTACTCCTCTTGAATTCTTGTGGCTAGATGAATCATAAAATGGACACAAAACAGGTTAACAGCAGAAAAAGAAACAAATCTTAATTTTTGCACATGGCAATCTCACAGAAGTAAGATCTAAGAAGTAGCCAAAGCAGGCAGCCTTTATACTTTTTAGACCAAAGGAAACAAACAGACAGACAAAAACCAATAGATTTTCAAGGAACTGACACAACAGAGAAACTTAGGCTTTGTGTGCTCAGTTAGTGAAGAATCTAAACAGAATTTGGACTTGGGACAGTAAATGAAAGAATAACAAGCTTTATTTAAATAGGCTTCTTGGCCTGAATTCCATATCTTTGGTGGTAAGAGTGTCCTTCTACCTCTAAATACAGAAGGCATGAGAGATTTCTTTCCTGTCTTCAGGAAGATAGGAGGGAGGATCAGAGTGTCCCTCTTGTGTGGGCCATTTCTTAAATAACTTTAATTCAAAATAACCTATATGCCCTTGTGGCATATTTTGTGCAGCCCTCCCTGAGCCCCCAACAGCATCATATTGTGTGGGAGCAGCGGGGCTGAGACAGACCTCTGAACCACTTGACCTGGGTCTGCTTCCCAGCTCTGCCATGAAACTAGCCTTGAAGGACCTTTTCATCTCTGCAGACCCACTGCTGCCCCCTTCTGGTGAGGGGAATGGACAATCTCTAAAACTGAGACCAACCCGTACGTTGTTTGCTAGATGTGTGTAGTTTTCAAAAATGTGTTTGATGTAAAGACCCAGAAGGTCTCAAACTGCAAAATCAAATTATAGTGACTGAGTTTTTAATGCTAAAAAGGAGCTAATGGGAATAAAAGTCATTGACTTGGACTTTCAGGTCTATTAGGTTGCATGATGTAGAACCCAGATTTTTCCAAACGATGCATCCATCTCCTGCTGAGCTTGATGAGAATATCCTGGTAGTATTCCACAGCTGTTCACTAGAATCTCAGTTCCCCTGGCCTCCGAATCATGAGAGTCTGACACTGTTAACTAACCTGCTGCAGACTCTATTGAAAAATAGACTCTCTATTTGATGTTTGTAATTTTACTAATTTGCAAGAGCAGAAGCCAGTCACCATTCAAAGTTTTCAGCTTGCAGTCTCCTAAAGAGAAGCTTTACTTAGTTTCAAATTTTGAGATTGGCAAAGAGATTAATTATAATTTTTCTTTCCTTACACAATCTATAAAAGGCTTAATACAACAACAGATCCCTTCTTAGATCATTATTCATAAAACCCTATGGTTTCATGGTGAGTGGGGAATCTCTTTTTATTAATATAGGGGAAAAAACAAACTTTCAATAGCATTCCACAGGCATGATTAAATACTCTTAAGAATGTGAACCGAGGTTATTTCTATCATCTTTGAAGGGGTGCAAAGGAAAGAAATAAGAAGACTTGAAGCTTGGAAGAAAACTGAAGATCAAATGCAAAATCAATCAGGGTGGAGGGACCAGAGGAAGTGGCTGGGGTGGATTTGATAAAGTCATTTTTTAGGTTGTGCTTAACAACTTCTCGGAATGTTCAAGACAGACCTGAAGAGACAAGAGACAAACTGTTTCATGATTATATATTTATGTTTGTGAATGTGTCCTACGTATATATCTTCTCTCTTCCTTTATCTTTTCCATGCTATTTTGACATTTAACATCTTCCTGTGCAAACTATTTGCTTCTCTTTCTTGATTCATTGTCTTCCAATTACCCTTTCACTTTTCTGTTTTTGTCCTCATAGTCTACCAGCCACATTATAGAATAGAAACTATATTTTAAAGCATTTATTTAATAAACTTTTACTTTACCATTTTATAATATGGGTTAATATTTTACAATATATATGTCAAATGGTAGAAATTTAGTAGCTAGCTTATATGTTTTTTTTATTCTTTGTCAGTGACCCTACGTAAAATAGTTTCCTATTTCTATAAGAGAATTCATCTAGAATTCCATCCTTGCTAAGAAAATATCTTTCATGATCACTGGGCCTATATTTAATAGATCATAGAGTAGGAAGAAACATAAGTAAATTTTGTTGTTGGCATGTCCTGCTGTATGGATGATATTTGTTTTCATAATCTCCTGCAACACTTGAAACTCTTTCACCAAAAAATGTATTGTGGAGAACTGAGGACAGATGGGGAGATTCTCCAGAATTTCTTGAAGACTGAGTTCATGGTACTATGCAGTGTTAGAGCTGGAAGTAAGTTTAAAGCTCATCTAGTCTACAGAGCCTTTCAATCAGGGGGCAGCCCTTCCTCCAGTCTTGCATTTGAAGTTACACCCAGAGAAACCAGTGTGTTGTTTGTCAAATATCACAGAGTACTGCTGCTGCTGCTAAGTCGCTTCAGTCGTGTCCGACTCTGTGTGACCCCATAGATGGCAGCCCACCAGGCTCCCCCATCCCTGGGAGTCTCCAGGCAAGAACACTGGAGTGGGTTGCCATTTCCTTCTCCAATGCATGAAAGTGAAACGTGAAAGTGAAGTCGCTCAGTCGTGTCCAACTCTTAGCGACCCCATGGACTACAGCCCACCAGGCTCCTCCATCCATGGGATTTTCCAGGCAAGAGTACTGGAGTGGGGTGCCCTTGCCTTCTCCAGAGTACTAGTTGGTACCATTGTTGGAGCCTAAGCTTAAAACTGTTGAATTCCTTGATCAGAGATTGTTTCTATAACAGAGATCTTGGAATTCTCAGATATATGATTATAAATTGATTGACTTAAAATATTTTTATTTTATTAACCATTTTTTAATAAAATCAATAATTGTCATGTACACACAAGAAGATAAGCATAGTAAGAAATGAATAATGAGGGAGAGGAATAAGAGGTACAAACTATTAGATATAAAATCAGCTACAAGGATGGAGAAGGAAATGGCAGCCCACTGCAGTGTTCTTGCCTGGAGAATCCCACGGACGGAGAAGCCTGGGAGGCTGCAGTCCATGGGGTCGCACAGAGTCGGACACGACTGAAGCGACTTGGCAGCAGCGGCAGCAAGCTACAAGGATGTATCATATAACATGGGTAATAGAGCAAATATTTTATATTAACTATAAATGGAGGATGATTTTTAAAAATTGTGAATCACATTATTCTACGTTGGTAACTTATTGTAGAGCAACTGCACTTCAATTTTAAAAAAAGAAATGAATAATATAACAAATGTAACATCCAGATAAAAAATGAAACTTGCCAACAACACTTCCCACTCTGTGATACAGCTATCTTAAATTTTTTATAACACATCATATATATTTATATAGAGAAAATGTGTATTATACATAAAATATTTATTTAAAATTACTATAAATATATAGAAAATATATCAAATATGTTACATATTTAAGTACATAAACTATATATGAACACGTCCTTAATGCAGTTAATGTAATAGTTAATAGAAGAGTCTTACAAATTTTTAAACTTTATACAAATAGTATTTAATGCATGTATTCTTCTGGGACTTGCTTTTTTCATTCCTTTTTATATTCTTAAGATTTAACTATTGAAATGCATACATACTTATGTATGTATTTCTAGCTCCTTATGTGTGTGCTAAATAATGTCACCTTGTATAGATATTTAACTGTTTATTTGTTCATCCTCTTGTTTGTGGACATCTGACTTGTCTCCAGTTTTTTGCTACTGTGCTCTGGTGAACAACTGCAAGTTATTATCTCACATGTAGAGCTAGCAGTTCAGTTTTTGTTTTCTGGAGTATGTGTGTGTTCATATTGTTTTCCTACAAGTGTATGAGTTTTTATTTTTTATTATTTTACAACTTTGCCAAGAATTTGTGTTGTCAAATTTAAAAACTCATGCTAGTCTTATAAATGATGCTTTTCTTGTTGTGATGCTTTAGTTTTTATTTCTCTGATTACTAGCAAACTGGCCATCCTAATATTCTTTAGCTGTTAAGTAGTAGAGCTAAGATTCCAGCGCATGTCTGACTGGTTCTAAATGTTTATGTTTTTTCCTTCTTTACTGTATTATCTATTATTCATCTTGATGATGTACAGTACATTATTAAGCCTAAAATACTTTAGAAGTTATTAAGCATTGAATAATAAATATTCAGTACACATACATGCTTTGTGTACATGCATGCACGATGTTGGGGACAGGAGACAAAAATATGAGTTGATTTTATGTAAATTAGATTTATATCCAGGGGAAGAATTATCTCACAGCAATTGGGGGATCTGAAATGTGGCCTATATTACTCCATTACTAGTAGGGTAATAAATAATGGGTATTTATACTGTACTTATAGTCCTTAAGTTGGTCTGTTTTCCTAGATGATAGATCTCCTAGAGAAACAAGTGTCTAGTTCCAAGATCTCAGTTCTTTTCTCTTTTCTATTATATCTTTAATAAAATGATTAAATGTATAAAATTGGTACAGAATTATGTAAGATTTCAGCTCAGTTCAGTTCAGTCGCTCAGTCGTGTCCAACTCTTTTGCAGCTCCATGGACTGCAGCATGCCAGGCCTCCCTGCCCATCACCAACTCCCAGGGTTTACTCAAGGTCATGCCCATTGAGTTGGTGATGCCATCCAATCATCTCATCCTCTGTCATCGCCTTCTCCTCCTGCCTTCAATCTTTCCCGGCATCACGGTCTTTTCAGATGAGTCAGATCTTCATATCAGGTGGCCAAAGTATTGGAGTTTCAGCTTCAACATCAGTCTTTCCAATGAATATTCAGGACTGATATCCTTTAGGATGGACTGATTGGATCTCCTTGAAGTCCAAGGGACTCTCAAGAGTCTTCTCCAATACCACAGTTCCAAGGCATTAATTCTTCAGTGTTCAGCTTTCTTTGTACTGTATCTTATATTCATTTATTTGAAAATGACAGCCATTCACAAGTTGTTCATACATATGAATATGCTTTGTATCTTGGTAAGATACTCCATATCCTAATACAGAATATAGGGGAAAATGTAAAACTGGTTAGGGGCACTCTTATGCGTCCTGAGTTCCTATATTGGGCAGGGTTCTCCAAGCAACAGAGCCTATAGGATCAATATAGATACAGATATGTAAAGGTACAGATATAAAGATAGGAGATAGATGATAGATAGATATAGTGATAGATAGTTCTGCACATAGACAAGGAATTGGCTCATGTGATTATAGAGACTGAAATGTCCCAAGATCTGCCTTCAAATGCTTGAGGATCAGTATAGCTAAGGGTGTTAGTTTGATTCTGAAGGCAGAAAAACACTGATGTCCCCATTCAAAGCCCATCAGGCAAAGAGAACAAATTTTCTCTTTGCTCAGACTTCTATACTTTTCAGACTTGCCATGGATGGGATGAGGCCCTCTACATGGGGAAGGGAAGTCTGCTTTACTCAGCCTTTTGATCCAATTTTCAGTCTCATTCAGAATCACCCTGACAGACCCACCCTAAACAGTGTTTAATCAGATATCTCGGCACTTTGTAGTCCAATCCAGCTGACACATAAAATCAACCACTATGGTCCTTTTTATAAGGAAAAGTGTCATGGTTTGGGTAGCATAGGTGTTTAATACGTGGAAGAGAAGTGAAGGTAGTAGATACATGTGGAGAGTCTTAGGTTCAGCTTCCTGGGTTAAGCCTGACTGTCATTGCTATCCATATGATCTTGAGTGACTCATCTAAATGTTCTGCTACTTTATCCATGAAGCTGATGTAATAATAGGGATGGCTTCGTGAGGTTGCATGAATTAAGTTAGTTTATTCTTATCAAAGTCTTAAAAGAGAGCCTGCACATTCTATTTGTTGTTGGTCAGTTGCTCAGTTGTGTCCGAGCCTTTGAGACCCTACGGACTGCAGCACGCCAGGCTTCCCTGTCCTTCGCTCTTGGAGCTTACTCAAACTCATGTCCATTGAGTTGGTGATGCCATCCAACCATCTCATCCTCTGTTGCCCCCGTCTCCTCTTGCCTTCAATCTTTCCCAATATCAGAGTCTTTTCCAATGAGTGGGCTCTTTGCCTCAGGTAACAACAGTATTGGGGCTTGAGCTTTAGCATCAGTCCTTCCGATGAATATTCAGGGTTCTAAATGCTTGACATTTAAATGCCACATTCTAATCTTAGTTATTTCTATTATTTATGCCCAAAGCTAGGGAACAAGACCTTTTTCCTTCTAGCCAGAAACACTAATGTTGGCATTTGGAAGCATATTTGAGACGAGAAAAAGGCTGAGCAGTAAGGGTGGCAATAAGCAGTGTAGTTATCTGCTCCCAGGAGAAGATGTAAACATACGTAGAGGAGGAAGACGGTGGCAAGGAGCACAAGGGGTCCACATTTTTAAAAGCAAATTTATTAAAAATTACCTGTAGTGATCTTGTGTCCTGGCCACATTCCTTTAAAGCGCCTTAAAACATCATTACATATTTATCCTCAGAATGTGCCATGGAGTGGGTGTTTATGTGTGCTGTAGAATGGCATAAAACTGTGTTTACTCTGAAAGCCAATTTAGACTAATAGGAGAGGTTGATTTAAATTAGCAAAAAAATCTAAACTATAGACTACTTTAAGCAGCATTCATTTACATTAAGTTTATTTAACTGACTTCACATATTTGAAAGTGATGAAGTATAGCTTAGTAAATAGCCCTCAGGGACCAGCTTTAAAGACTAGATAAGAACATTTTATTTTTACATAATTTGCTGTATATTTCAACTGTAATTAAGGTAGGTGCATAAATAGCGTTTGATTTCTTAAACATATTAAAAATCCTTCCTAAAATTTCCACCACGTTGTTAAGTAGGTTTTGCTGAGTAAAGGTAAATACAATGCTGATCGTTAGCAGAATTGTCACAAATACTGAATCGAGCTTGAGTTAGTGAGATGAAAATCCATTTGTATAGTCCTTTTCCTTAGGCCCTATCATGTCCTGAACACTTGAAACCTGAGATGAAATTCAGAGTCTCTATAGCTGCCTTAAGGTTCAAATTTCTGGACTTCCATAATTACATATTTTGGTGAAAATGTGTATATAATTTGTATGGAAGAGGTTATTAATTCTTTAACCATCTAGAAGGTCAATTATGAGAGAGCCAGAATCCAAGAGGGTACATCTAAGCATCCCGTTTTCATTTCTTTGGAAATTCCCAAAGCAGTGGCACCAGATGAGTAAGCATTGTGTACTGTGTTAGGCATTCACACCATTTCTCTGATATTGTCACTATTATCGGCTCCATTTAACTGATCAGGAAATTGAGTGTCTGAGCTGCTTTTAACAGCTAGTATGTCCTCAACACAGGATTTGAATTTCAATCTGCCTGACTCCACAGGCCTTTGGGCTGCATGATTCCATTTCCATACTAGGTCAGTTTCCATCAGCTGCTGCATCCTTCATGAGTGCATCCTGCAAATCTTGTCTGATAAATCCCAAGCCCCATTGTTATGGACTGAATGTTACCGATCCACCTCATATGTTGGAGCCCCAGCCCCTAATGTGATGATATTTGGAGGGACAGCATTTTCCATTTTCATGAAGTCATGGAGGTGGGGTCCCTGTGATGGGATTAGTATCCTATCACAGATTAGTCACTCTCTCGCCATGGAAGGCTAGAGTGGGAAGATCGTCATTTGAAAGCCAGGAAGAAAGCTTCACTAGGAAGTGACTATGCTAGCACCTTGGTCATGAACTTCTAACCTCCAGGAACTGTGATAAATCAATGTCTGTTGTGGTATTTTGTTATAGCAGCTGAAGTTAGGTGATATATTCATTCTCCCAGAAATGGTTCCTATTGTTGTCAAATAATCATTTAGAAACGTAATTCTCATATTCTTATAGACTGAAAGTGAAAGTTGCTCAGTTGTGTTCGACTCTTTGCGATCCCATGGACTCCATAGAATTCTCCAAACCAAAATACTGGAGTGGGTAGCCTTTCCTTTCTCCAGGGGATCTTCCCAACCCAGGAACTGAACCAAGGTCTCCTGCATTGCAGGCTGATTCGTTACCAACTGAGCTATCAGGGACTGAACGTGCATCAGAGATTTCATCCAATTATCCAACAATGACAAGCTGTTAACCTGTTTCAAAGAGCATTTTGAGAAACAGGGTATATAGTCCACTAGATAAGGCATTTTAAAATAAATTTGCTGAATTAGAGACACAATTGGTTAAAATAAAGTGGTTAAAGTCCTGTGGCACAATAAAATCTGATGGGTAGTTTCTCTTCCAGACAGAAATCTATGAATTAACATGTAACTTCATGAAGTCTGAGCTCCCGGTAGTAAATAGCGAAGTCAAACAGGCACATTCCCTGAAATAATTGTATAATCCATGTTAAATGACATCCCAATGGGACATTGAAAAGACATGCCAGCTACCTTTTTGCTTTAGTCCCAAGTTTAAAAGAATTTTCCTCCTAACATTCTGTTACTACTTACTCTCCTAGCACCTACTTTATCATAAGATTTATGACAGTTTATATCACAGTTTATCTTTGTCATCTCATCCTGTTTTAACTTCAACCTCTTTGAAGGTGGGGGCAATGTCTCTTCTCTTCATGGTAGATCCAGCACTTGCGTGGCACAGGGCACAGTGCCTGTGATGGAACAAATGCTCAATGCATTTTCATGGAATAAATAAATGAATTTGAATTAGGTTTCACGTGTTCAGGAGTGGGCTGCTCAGGGGGTTTTCTGATGGACAGAAATCCCAGTGGCAGCAGAGCATCAGCCTTTGCTGTCAGCAGCAGTGACATTTTTCCTAAAACCCTGACATCCAACATTCCAAACCCCTATAGGCTGTTCTCCTGGGTTCAC